>NC_083458.1:614166-1228333 GCF_023558535.2 Drosophila nasuta | reverse complement strand
TGGCAAGAGGTGAGTCCTACTCATGTGGTTATAAGCCATATCGCTGCGAAATCTGCAATTATTCCACGACAACCAAGGGCAACTTGTCTATTCACATGCAGTCCGATAAGCACCTGAATAACATGCAGGAGTTAAACAGCTCACAGAATATGGTTGCCAAATTACTGCTGCCCAGTTCCAGTTCTTCCCAGTCACAAGGAGTCGGTCTGTCGGCGACATCTCAGCAACAGCAGGCATCGTTGGGATCTGGCGCTGGCTCTGGATCGTCGTCCAGTGGCAGCATCAGTAATAATGCCACCAACAGCAATGTAAATAATACTTCAGGTTCGCCTGCGTTGCCGTCGTCATCTTCGGCAGGAGTTTCAGCCAAACCAAAACCTTCATTTCGTTGCGATATATGCAGCTATGAGACATCTGTGGCGCGTAATCTACGCATTCATATGACCAGTGAGAAGCATACCCACAATATGGCTGTGCTCCAAAATAATATCAAGCACATTCAGGCCTTCAACTTGCTGCAGCAACAGCAACAGCAACAGCAATTGGGTCCTGTAGCTGGAGCTGGTGGAAGTGCCAATAGCTTTCTGCCTGTTTCAGAGGTGGCATTGGCCGATTTGGCTTATAACCAGGCTCTGATGATTCAACTAATTCAACAGAATGCAGCCGTTCAACAACAGCAGCAACAGCAGCAAAATGCCACAAATTGCACCAAAATATCACCCACATCGCCATCGACAGTTAGCAGTACTCCTGATCAATTCACATACTCGCCAAAAGCATTAAGGATGGGCTTGAGTATGGGCATGGGTATAGCGACACATTCAAGCGAATCTTCATCGGGCGATACGGACACAACACAATCAGGCCTCTCGTCCAGCAGCTTGCCAGATTTGTGGCCAACCGCGATGTATAGTTGTCAAGTATGTGAGTGCTTTAGCACCAACAATATGGATGAACTTAACCAGCATTTATTATTGGATCGCTCACGGCAATCGTCGAATAATTCCCCCGAAATAATGGTCATTCATAACAACAATTATATATGCCGATTATGCAACTACAAGACGAATCTAAAGGCAAACTTTCAGTTGCACAGCAAGACAGACAAACACTTGCAAAAGTTGAGCTTCATCAATCACATTCGCGAGGGCGGTGCAAGGAATGAGTATAAGCTGCAGCAGTATCATCAACCTCAACTAGCTACAAACGTGGTACAATTAAAGTGCAATTGCTGCGACTTTCACACCAACTCCATTCAGAAGTTATCGTTGCACTCACAGCAGATGCGACACGACACCTTGCGCATGATATTCCAACATTTACTTTATTTAATTCAGCAAAGTCAAATGCGAAAGCTAGTGCAGGATGTGCCAATGGATCAACATGAGGACCACCATCCTCAAAAGCTGTTGGGCTGCCAGTTGTGCAATTTTCGGGCCAAGAATTTGTATGACATGATTGTGCATGTGAAAGGACTGCGGCATATGCAGGTCGAGCAATTCATTTGCTTACAGCGGCGAAGTGAAAATCTCGAGATGCTTGCTCTTAACGAAGTATTTAAAATTTACGATGAATCATCAAGTAACAATGAGGGTATGATCAAAACTTAATACTAACTGAAGTAATTAATTATTTTATATTAAACTAAAATCGCCTGTGCTTATAACAGTTGCTGTCCTAAGAGAGTTTTCTCTGAGATAGATCATAGTTGTTTCAAGTTTTTACCACGCCCACTTCGGACTCTTAAAGCTGGGGTACAATTTTGGTATGGACATTAATATCATAACTATAGTATTTTTGATTCCTGAGAATTTGTTTGTGATGGGACAAAAATTGTAAAAGTTGTTTATTATAATACTTTTGTATAATAATAAATTCAGTATGAACTGCTTTGATTGGCAATCTGATACATATATTTGAACCTTTATGGTATATTTTGAATGCTATACTTTATCGGTATCTCACTGTCGAGGACACTCTGCTGTATCTTTCCTAGTTTTTAATATTCTTGCTGCCAGAATGTTAAATGTTATCGCAAAGCCTATTTATACCCGCACACATAGCGTAGAAGGGTATTATTATGTTGTGCCTTTTAGCAAATGTATGTAACAGGCAGGAGCCATCTCCTACACTGTAAAGTATATATATTCTCGAGGCGATATAACCATCTCCGAATGACAGAAATCTAAAGCAAACTTTATGCACATGCAAAAATAAAAATGAAAAGTGCTCAGCACCAAGATCTCAGAGACTCTTAAGAGATATAAGTAAAATTTCTTTTCGACAGCACTAGTCAATTTTTGAGATACCTGCAACTGATTTTTAATAAAAACAAAAGATAAAAAAAAATAAACAAACTACAAAAATATACTGAAGAGTAATTCTGGTATATTAATATACTTTAAATATATACTATAGTGATAGTGCCAGATTATCAACCAAAGCAAAACAAAAATCCCTCCACAAGCCAATTACATATAGTACGGGTAATAAAAAAGTGGTTAGTTCAGGATTTTCGAGAATTACGAGTATGTGCGAATTATGAGTAGCATCCAAAATTCACAACAAATTTGATCTAATTGATGAATGTAGAATGACATTGTTCGAAGTTCTTATAGTCTCGAAGATTCATCTCAAGCTGACCAGGAATATGCGTAGGGTCAGAGATGCCTCCTGCTCCACAAGACCATTATACTATACCCTTTTTGCCTCTCTAAAATTTATGCTTATTAGGAGCTGCTCGAAAAAAAGCGAAGTTAAAATAACACAAAGAGATCAATTACGTATACGAAATCAAAATTTGATGAGCTTAAATTTCTGACTGATTTGAAATGAAGCAGTCAGGAAAATTCAAATATGTATTGGTAACTCTTGGCTAAATTTAAGTTTAATTTTCTATTGCCCATAAATAAAATTAATATATTGAAATGCGATGCGGAATAAAATTCCATGCTGCCAAGATATTTATGTATGTATGTTGTACGTATGTATGTATGTATATGTTTGTATGTATATTCGGTCATTGTATAACACTGTTCGTAAGGTTCGTTTCAGTTTCAGTTCGTAACTTATCATTAAAAAACTGATTTTAGTTCAATTCTTTTTTGCCTGCGCTTTTTGATTATTATCGCCCTCATTCTCGTCGTATATGTATGTATGTATGTATGTAGGTATAGTGTATACTCATACTCGTACACTCTGACTCGGAGTCGTTATTCGATGTTGCCCATGTGCGACTTGCGTATATGAGCTGTGAGATTTATACGCTGTGGCTGACCCTTGAGAAAATTATTATAAATTACTAAAGAATGCAAAAACGATTATATGTATCCATCGAATTTGCAATTAGTGACGTGCACACTTTGCTCCAAGCCGACTTCAATCCCCACTATGCATTGCTCTTCCAATCACAGTCCCAGACCCCAGTCAACACACACAGTCTCCACTAGCAGTCGCAGTCTACCTTTAAGAAAAGCAAGACTACTTGGCAAGTATACATATGTTCACAATCTGAGCTTCCTATATTTGATGCGGCGGCATTGTGCAAGGCTTGGCATCGAATGCATTTATGCATATCAAACTGCAACAGAAGTAGATTGGGACCTGGAGCTGAAGTTATATGTATATACAATTTCAAAACGCCCACTACAGACTCTCTTGTCGTTCTTTTTAAGATTCACAGTTTAATATATGTATCTTTTCGCTTTTCATCAATATCAACTCAACTTTAATCACACAAATTACATACACACTTATTCTGTGTCATTACCAAACGAAAATAAAAGTATTGCTAATCCTCGACTCGATCTCCACTCCAATATTGATTAAGTATATACTTTCCCTTGCGTATCAAGAATTTTACATTTTTAGGGTTTTCATATCATATTGCTTACATAAACACACCAAGCAATAAGACCCTTAGTATTTCGCTTCTTGGTGATGTCAATGGGTAACAAATTTTACTTTCTTGATTTCCATTTTCATTTTCATTAGTTTAAAATATAAAAATTTTTATGAGCACCTGGTATCTTAAAGTAACAATGAGCAACAAATGACGCAAAACACATATCATATAAGTGAGCCCTTGAGCGTCGGAGCTTGCCCTGGCAGTCTTCCCTTTTTTTGGACTCTCCTATATTAACTCTCACTCATGTTCTCTTATCCGCTGCCATAACATTATTTATACTTGTGTTATTCTTGTTGCTATATCTTTTTTTTTTTGTATGTACTCTAACCTGTTCAATTTTGAAAAAGATGAAAAGAGTTTTTTGACATTGACAGAATCAAACTGTACATAAGGCTTAGAATGGGGGAAGGATTATTATACAAATATTTAAAATAGCAGAGTCGATAATATTTTTTTTGTCTGCCTGTTATGCTCCACTTTATAAAATTTAAGAAAATTAAAGGTATGTTAATATTCAATTCTATTACGGGTTTTTTAGAGTTACAAATTAGCCCTTCCTTAGTGTCTGATTTGTGGCGTGATGGTATAACGATAGTGAATTGTGTTGGTGGATTGTACATCTCATTGTGCTTCCTTGTGACCACTTTGCTCACAACAGCTGCGCATGATTGTTGCATTAACAACAACAACAACAACAACATAAAAGCAAGAGCAAGAGCAACAGAAATACTCACAATAATACCTACATACAATCGTACCAGTTTGGTTAGTTTGATTCTTTCTCCCCCATTCTCTCGCTTTTGGACAAGTTTATTTCTCCCGATGAACGTCTCGATCTTTATTTTATGTCGGACGTTTTTTAATTCGATGCAATCAAGCCTGTATGGAAATTGCTTTGAAATTGGTAATAAACAGGTCAACTGTTCTATACCTTTTGCGTTGAAATTAACTAGAAGTAAGAAACCAATGGCCTATGGCATTAGGAGCTATTATCGAAATTGAAGATAATATAGTACATATAATAAAAAATTATTTTTAGTTGTGCAAAACTTTTGCAAGTTACAATTGAACTTTTGCAGAAGAATGTGTAATAATAAAAAAACAATAATTAATAGAAAAAGAATAATTAATAGTAAACTTAGTAATTTTAGACAGCCATGAATAACAGGGTCGTCTAACCTCCTATATCGTCGTCGCTATTAGAGACTTCATAACAAGTTTTTGACAGTCATGCGCTCACCATTATAATTTTCATACCTATTTGAAATTAGAAAATTTAAGAAGACGATACTATAACAAATTCTAAATTCAGTTAAAAATCGCACCAAGCTGACTATGTGTGGATACTAACAAATTTTTCGTTCATTTTATTTTTCTACTATTTTCAGATGGGAATTTGGGTGTTGGACTAAACTTGTCAGCAACAGTGGAATTGGTCGAAGGATTAGAAGCAGATTCTGCATCAGTCAGTTTAACATTGGCAGATAATAATATATTTTCCCCAGCTTCCATATCGAGTGGTTCTACAATCGGTTGCAAAAATACAAATCTGAATCAAAATTCAAATACAAATGAAGCGACAACAGTTTTTAAATGTAATCTCTGTGAAAATTTTTTACCATCGAAAAAGGAAATGATTTTGCATTTGGAGGCAATGCATCCAACAGCAGAAAGCGACGATTTCATTAGCATACCAACCAACACTACGGCGTTGCAGGCATTTCAAACAGCTGTGGCGGCTGCTGCACTTGCGGCAGTACAACGTTGCAGTATCACGCCCACAACAGCCGCAAATGAGGGAGAAGATGTTGACATATCTCATGCAAGTGCAACTGCAGTTGGTCTTGATTGTGGTCCTGGTCTTGGCCATTTTAATATTAAACGGGAGCAGCTAGATAGCAATGAAAATAGAGCCGATGAACAGGACAACACAGATAAGAACTCCAACGATTTAGAATCTCAACGGGGTATGGATGAATTGCGACCAATGATAGCGGCATCATATTCTGAGGTGTCTTGCCCATTATGCTTGGAGCATGGCTACAGTGAAAGATCCTTATTAGAGGCACATCTGATGAGTGTGCACAATGTGATGCGTGATGGTTTAGACAGATTACTGCAGCTTGTCGACCACAAGACCTGGCAACGATCGGCATCATCGTCGTCATCTAAAAAAATTGAAGACGAGGACTTGCCCAAAGGAAATGCCGACAATCATGCAACTGCAACCACATCCATAATAACGTCATCCAACATAACGACGACATATTCCTCTTCTACTGGAGGTGACATCGGAATCGTACAGGGCATTTGTTGCCAACAATGTGACTCCTCGTTTAAGCACGAGGAACAGCTACTACAACATGCCCAGCAGACGCAGCATTATCCAATGCAAAACAATGAGTACATTTGCTTAGCCGTTTGCCACGTGCAACGTCCGTGTTTTATGAGATTCCAAACACTCCCGTCAATGTTGGCTCACTTCAAGGATGTACATATGAGTCTCGTGTTCTCTGAGCGACATGTTTATAAATATCGTTGCAAACAATGCTCGCTGGCATTTAAAACGCAGGAGAAACTGACAACACACATGTTGTACCACACCATGCGAGACGCCACCAAATGTTCCCAGTGTCAGCGCAACTTCCGCACTACTCAAGCTTTGCAAAAGCACATGGAGTTGGCGCATGGCACCGCCGATGATGTTCCACGAGATCTGGTCTCACCTGTATGCAATGCAAATAATGATATAGACAAGATGCCAAACGATACAAACATATTTGACCTAACTACCAGAGCACCTAGCGAACAAGGTAAGTCCATAAATAGTTTATACATATGAATGTATAACACCCACATCTCACAGTCTACAGAGCAGATAACTAGAGACACTCATTTATATACTTGTATATTATTGCATACAGAACTCGTGTCGACTGCACAGATACGGTTTGACTTGTAAATATGAATGTTTACCGCGTATTCGTTTATCATCAGTGATTATTTTTAATTATTTTTGTGTGAAAAAATAAAGAATATAAAAATAATAATAATTTATTAATGGTTTTTATATATTTGCTTAATAACAAAGACTCATGTTATTTTATTCGTAGTCGTCGCACTCGACATATTGCTGATATACATATTATTTAGGATACTAGATAATTTAATAGTTTTAAAATCAGCATGAGTTTTTATTATTTCTATGTATACATTCCTATTTTAGCTGTGAAAATGAGTGAGATAGTAAAAAATACTTCGGATCGTTCGCGATCACCGATCACCGAGCGAGATTCGCCAGCGAATGGATCGATTCGAGCTTCAACACCTCCTTTACCAACTGAACAGCAACAACAATTAGCTGCATTAAGAGCCTCATTGGTTAAGAAGCAAGAGCAAGACGTTGAATTTGTTGACGCAGTAGATGCACAGCTGGCATGTCAATTACAAGGGAAAGGTCAGCACATACAACAACAGCTGCAGGACAATTTGCGAACGATGAATTCGCAAGGTCTGCAAAGTCTTCAGAATTTCCAGCAAGCGCAACAACAAATAAGCAATGCAGCCGCCGTATCGGGCATGCCTATTAATCCAGTGGACATGCTCAACCTAATGCAATTCCATCATCTCATGTCGCTAAATTTTATGAATCTGGCACCGCCATTGATATTTGGAGCCAACTCTGCCTCTACCGGTTGTAGTACCCCGTCAACAGTAACGGCAGCGTCGACAGTTGCACAGAATAATAAAATTTCAAACATCTCTTCGACGGGACCAGGAGAGATCTCAACATCTGCGACAGTGGAAGTCCCTTCTAATATAAACACTATTCTTGGACAGTCAACTGGTGGTAACAATCAGGTTAATCATTTGCAATTTAATTAAATTAAAGTTTGTTTTTCAATTCACATATTTTATATTTTCAATAGCAACAATTATCGAACAATCAAAAGCGAGCTCGCACCCGAATCACAGACGACCAACTCAAAATTCTACGTGCCCATTTCGACATTAATAACTCACCTAGCGAAGAAAGTATTATGGAAATGTCGCAAAAAGCTAATTTGCCAATGAAAGTACGTATTCAACACTGCATTACTACATATGTATGTATGTTTTCGCTCAGCGTCAACAGCCATTACGATCTAACTATGCCCGTTTGTGTTTCTTTCCGTCAGTCCGAAGAAAGCCTAGATTTCAGGGACTTGTTTTGTTTTTTTCCCAATTCCAATTAAAATTTCAAATCTTATTTTATAGTTAGAGACACAATAATAACAGATAAATAACCTAAATGTTATTCAAGAAATAATTTTATATTGCAAGTGCCGTGGGATCATTGCTTGAGTAGAGGATACTTGAGTAGAGGATGCTTGAGTAGAGGATATCTCACAATGAATTTTTACTTTACTTTTATGATAAAAATCAAATTTTAACCATTAGGCCATTGCCTGATAAATGATTCAATTTGTAAGGACAAAGAACATTTTGTTTAACATAGCTATATATATAGATACAAAAAAACAATACTCTGTTATAAGAAAGCCATTTGTTATATGTTTATTGGATAATAAGCTCAGTTAACAGTTAAAGATGAATTAATAATTTATATTTGAATTTTAGGTGGTGAAGCATTGGTTTCGCAATACATTGTTTAAGGAACGGCAACGCAATAAGGATTCACCCTATAACTTCAATAATCCGCCATCAACTACACTTAATCTAGAGGAATACGAACGCACCGGTAATGCAAAGGTGACATCTCTAACCGATACTGCAGCTATAACTCCAATATCAACAACAACAACATCATCAGTATCAGTTGGGTCAGGTGCAGAAATTACGACTATCTCAGCAAACGCTGCAGCTTCGGAGACTACAATCACAAATGCATCTTCCTCGCGTTCAACGGTAAATGTACTCAACAATTTATCAGACTGTTTCCAAACGCACCAAGTCGAAATGGGATTCACGAAATCCGAACAGTCAGATGATTTTGGGAATATGTCATTGCCACTTGACGTCCAAATTAAGACTGAGTTTCAAGATGACAATTTAACTACCGCGTTAGAGAATCAACATCAACATCAACAGCTTCAACAGCAACAGCATCCATTTCAATTTTTAAAGCAGCAAAAAGGAGACACAACAGCAGACTCACTTGAAAACGTGCATGATCAGTCACCTAGTACATCGTCTCAGCAACTTCACCAGCAACAGCAGCAGCAACAGCAAGTTAATTGCTTCGAGACCAAGTCGGAGAGTGGCAGTTCTGATGTACTTTCCCGCCCACAAACTCCCAATCTTTATAACAGCATGAATGATTTGCTTAGCCAACAGTTGGACCACATAGGCAGTAACATGGGACCACCAAAATTACAAACAGCTGGTAAATCATTTGAGAAACTAACAGGATCAATTGCACCGGGAGCTGCAACGTGTTCCCAACTGGACAATAATTCATCAAATTCGTCGAATTCATCCTCTTCGACTTCGGGTGGCAAGCGAGCAAATCGAACGCGTTTCACCGATTATCAAATCAAAGTACTGCAGGAATTTTTCGAAAACAATTCGTATCCAAAGGACAGTGATTTGGAATATTTGAGCAAATTACTGTTGCTCTCCCCACGTGTAATTGTCGTTTGGTTCCAAAATGCTCGTCAAAAGCAGCGCAAAATCTATGAAAATCAGCCGAACAATTCGGTATATGAGTCCGAAGAGACGAAAAAACAAAACATTAATTACGCATGCAAAAAATGTAACTTAGTTTTTCAGCGATATTATGAGTTGATAAGGCATCAGAAGAACCATTGCTTCAAGGAGGAGAATAATAAAAAGTCAGCCAAAGCACAAATTGCTGCGGCACAAATCGCACAAAATTTGAGTTCAGAGGACTCCAATTCATCCATGGATATACACCACAATCCAGTTCCAGTTGGAGTGGGAGCTGTAGGCTTGTCGCAAAATGTTGCAGCTGCCGCTGCTGTTGCAGTTGCTGCTGCCGCAGCTGCTGCGCATTCGCAGTTTAGTTCGTCGCCATCGCCGCAGCATTTGTTCAGCAAATCATCATCGCTAACTGATTTCAGTCCATCGACGACACCAACGCCACCACAACGAGAGCGCAGCAATAGTTTAGATCAACAACAACCACAACAGTCACAGAGATTGCTCAAGCTTGAGTGCGATAAATGTGAACTCCAATTTAATCACTTGGATTCTCTGCGCGAGCATCAATTAATGCACTTAATGAATCCAGGACTTTTTAATTCATCCGATCAGGCATCTTATGGTCCCTTCGGTAGCATTTTGCAAAGTCTACAACACGCTGCACAACAACAGCAGCTGCATCAGCAACAGCATTTACAACAGCATGAGCAGATTGAACAACAGATCTCAGCACCCGCAGCAAAAAAGCGAAAAATCTCGGATAATGCAGAGGATGCAACATCTTTAAGTGAATTTGAAACGTCAAGCATCAGCAATTTTAACAAGAGTTACGAATTTCTTTTTCAATACTTTATGTTATATGAAACCAATACTGAGACTAAACAGCAATTCTTAAACCAACGACAGCAGCAACGGACTGGCGGTGCACAAGATGAGCTTGACTTCTTAAGCAATTTTTATCAGCAAAGTGAGCTAAAGAAAATTAATAGCTATGATTTTTTACTACAATACTATCGGCAACACAATGAAGAGACACAGCAAAAGGAGCAGCAATCATCATTTAGCTCGAGTAAAAAGCCAACAATAGAATTTCTGCTGCAATACTATCAACTTAATGAGTCGAAAAAGTTTTTTCAGTTAGTTGCCTCGACCAACAGAACAGCTGATGGTCAAACTGATGATGAAACGGTACCGTCGTCACAGCAGCCGAATGTGGCGACGGATGAAACTCACAAGTATATCGGCAAGCGAGAAGAACAGGAAAAAGCGAAAACAGAAATAGATTTAATTTATTCTAAAGCGAAGTCGCACACAAATGGAGGAGCTTCAATGGGAAACCATAAAAGGAATTGTCAAAATGGATTTGGACTTCCCAGTACTGAAACTAATAATGATTCTATTGAACCACTCAATAATAATAATCATATCAATGTTAACTTAGGTGCGGCTTTAGGCATGCACTTCGATCTAACAAGACATTCTTCGATAACTGATAATGCAACTGAAAATGATATTGTTAAAGATAATGAGCGACCTGATGATGATGGGTCAAATATGGGAATTAATAGCGATACAAAATTTAATCACATTGGACTTTTACGCAGCAGCGAAAAAGTTAGACATTCAAGCGATGTAGAAAAGTCACAATATTTTCAAAACCTAGAAGAATTTCTTGATGCTACAATGATAGAAAACAACTCTCAAATGTTAACATTCAACGACGATGATACGAATCCAACTAAAATTGAAAATATTAACACATCTGCCTCAGTCATTATCAATGGCAATACAAATACGAGTGCAAATGACTCTCTGCCCTCTGATTCGTCATCAGTGCAGTTAAATGCCCCATCAAAACAAAATAAACGTCTGAGAACAACAATTCTGCCAGAACAATTGAATTTCCTTTATGAGTGCTATCAAACTGAATCGAATCCCAGTCGCAAAATGTTGGAGGAGATTTCCAAAAAAGTTAATCTTAAAAAACGCGTAGTTCAGGCAAGTTTTACAACAATATATAATATAAATTACAATGAAGAAAATAATTTACAACTTTAAGCTACAGTTGTCTCGACTACTAATACCCATATTCGTCGCAATTAAAACATTCATTGAAATATACCAAACAAATACTAAAATACGAGTATACCAAAAGCAATTTTATTTCAAAATGTACGAACTTTCAACCAAAGAAATAAAACCCCAGGAGCTTTTTATCTTATATAATTATTTCTGTGATAACTTCTAAGTTTTTTATCAGATCGCACAGTAAAAATACGCTTGCTATTCGCTTTCTTTATACATGTATATATATATACTTTATTGGATCAGAGGTGTCCTCTGTTGCTTGTTACGCACATATCGATTTCTGAGAAGTGATTTTCTACGGCGAGCGGTTGTGCGACAATTAAAGAGGACTCAGCAGACCCAGCTGCTATCCTGAATAAAAAAAATAGAATATTACCATTTTGAGAACTATCAAGTAAAACTGACTGACTCATGCTTGTGCAAACCATAGCTATTTTTTTAATGTATATCTTCTCTGTAAACCATTCGTCGTTTTTTTTTAATGTTGTTTTATTTTTCATAACTTATTTATTTAATTATTTTTTATTTTTTTTTTTTGTTCTATTTAGTAAAAATATTGTAATTGGCCTATATCAACTGGAATCAGGATACAGGAATTTGCTGTGCAGTGAGCTTAAAGAAGAGTCCCAATAATATTTACCCAATAATATAATATACGTATTTGACAATGTCAGTGCTACCAGTCTATCATGAAAGAAGTAGAGTAATAACTGGTGTATTGTCATGTATTGATTCAATTTAATCAATGCATAATAGAGGTAAATTTCAGTAAGAGGTATTTAATTTTTTAAAAATATTCGATACACTTAGCTAGAAATCAGACCCTTGCCCTTTAAAATGAAGTAAAATTTTAAAGTCTCTAGTATTTAAGATCTCAGATATTTGGACGACAATCTTTAAAGATAACCTAACCAACCCTAACTAATCTATCTTCATGTATCCAAAGAGATAGCTAAAATTGTTTACATGAAAGAAGTCGACTATGGCTTAATTTTCTAATTCTGTCACAGCCTTATATATAAAATGATCCGAAAACTAAATAAATCATCAAGTTTAATTGTTTGCAGCTTCTTACGAATATTTAAGAGTTATCTTTTCAGACATTCTCTGATAATAACTTTCTGACCATCGCGATGTAAATATATATATAAATATGTGTATTTAAAAGCAAAGTTGACCGTTTTCTTTTCCCAAATTTGTTATATCTATTTTTCACACTCCGTAAACTACCTTAACCAAAATTTTCAGTAAGTGAGTTAATGAGGACAAATGTAAAACTTTTACATTTACATATTTCAATATAATTGACAAAAGTCATAAGTCATAAAAATAAAACCTACATTCAATATACAATCAATGTGGAATGATAGTCAGATTTGATATTTTTCTGAATTATTTTTCTTTAGGTTTTCTAGATCCAAATTGTTTTATAAACCCATTGTTATGCGATATATTCTAAATACTCTATAAATAACTCAAAGAAGAATTTACCAGAGCGACAATACTTTTAAACTACAGTTAAGAAAAAAGTTAATTATTTTTGGGTTGTCATAAAAATAAGTAATTGCTTTAAAACTTTCTAAAACAAGTAAGAAAATTACGAGGCGAGCGTGCTCGATTGTGAGATACCCGTTACCTATTTTGAATAAAAGCAAAAAACGTACGGTAATATGCTAAAATATACCGAAAATGTAATGAAATACTAAAGGTTATTTATTCACGAAATCAAAATATACCATATTGTCAGTCAAAGTAGCTCTAGTAGGCGAAATTTGCCATACAAATGTTTTTATTATATAAATTCTATAATTTTTACCCGACCGCAACCAAATACTGGGGAATCATATATACTAGCTCTCTAACTTCAAAATTACTCTTGGTTTTCGACTTTTGTCGATTTAAGGGGCGGAAGTGAAAGTTATGCATTTTAAATTAGCTTGGCGCGTTAAAAATAAGCTCTGAGCTCAGGGAATCTTGATTAATCAGAATGTAAAGAATTAGTAGGTGTAAAATTGAACAGCACGAATTTTCATACAGATTATCAACTTTGAATTTCAGGTGTGGTTTCAAAACTCACGGGCAAAGGATAAGAAATCTCGGAATCAGCGTCAATACTCGCACATTTCCGATGACAACAACAGCATTGATGGATCCAACAGCAAAGAAACCGGAAACAGCAACAACAACTCTAAATATAAATGTAGTCGTGAACTGGCCGCCGTACAAGAAAGCAAAGTGATCACATCCTCCAGCGCTGCATCAGTTGATGGAGAGCAACCTCAAAAGTTGTTGCAAGACTGTCAATTGTGCCAAATGCCGCAGGTTAATATGCAAACGCATGCCATTAGCGTCCAGCACATTTGCAAGATGAAGGCATTTATCGAGCAAACCAGCGAACTATATAACCAAAGTAATGCCAGCGGTAGCGAAGACAACGATTCTGACCGGGAGAAACGCTTCTATAGTCTCTCGAAAGCATTTTTACTGCAACATGTTGTCAATAATATGACGAGCAGCACTTTGACATCCACAGCTCTAAATGAAAATCACTGTGAGACTGTGTCTGAGATGGACGACAACTTATCTGGCGCAATGGCAAACGACTCTAGCAATAACGACAAGATCAAGGAGAAAGGAAATGTCCAGGAAAACGGAAATGGAAAGGTAACAGCAGTTGGCACCGCTTTCACCCCAATCGATATAACTGTAAACGATCATATTAACAACGATGAAGACGAAGAAATGAGCGAGATTAGCAGAAAGAAATCTTCGGCAAATCGTGATCTTATGCAACAGTTGTTTAACCGCAATCACATTACCGGTAAGAGTTGCGGAAGAAACTTTTCAAAAGTGCAACTTCATAACATAGATACATATATATTTTATTTATTACGATTAACCTAAAAGTGCATTTATTATTATTTGGCGTGGAATTTTTGTATCAATCAATATATATATATATATATATATATATATATATATATATATACATGCCACATGTATACGTATGTATGATACATATATATATATATGTATATACATACATAGTAGATTCTTTCTTTATTAAGTTTTGTGAATTTTACTTTTTAAATTTGTTTATATATTATATACAATATTTGTATCACAAGACTCAATGCAAATAGTAGCAATAAAACCCATATATATATATAACGAAATTTTAATTCGGATTCGAAATATGTTAACTTGTGTGTTTATACACAAAGAGCATACATACATAGAATATGTACTTCAACTACTACTACATTTAGCTACATATATTTATAATTCAGATGTAAGTCGACAAAATTCTTGTCGAAGACTTAACAAAAAAAATGTTGTTTTAAACACCAACTAATATCTTTCCTGCAAACAAATAATTAAGAACATGATAATTAAGTAGTAAACATTCCAATATGCCTCGCAATTTATTAGTAGTTATAATAAATTTTCCTATATATATTGTTATTATATATGTTAGCCCTTTAAGACATTCAATGTGTCCTAATTGCAACACTATAAGAAAGAACAATATAAACCAACAATGCCAAACTTATTGGTCAAGCAATTCCTTATAACATACAAACATAAAACATTCATACAGTTTGAATTCAATTTGCACTTATTCATATTAATTAGATCCCTTAGATTTCATCTTATACAAAATGAATACTTAAAAAAATATTCAAAACTAATTTTCTTTGAAGAGGTCTAAATGCGTGAGTGTAAATTAAATCTCTCTTTTAAGAGCTGTATATGCGTGTTTGACTGGGTGCCTGTGTGTGTATATAATATTTAATAAAAAGTGTAAATGTTGACTAGGATTTGTTTTCAGTACCTTTTAAATGATATATATATGCAGATATATACATACGTATATGAATAAAAATTTAAAATGTTGATTGCTAGTCTTGGTAGTACATATGCAGCTCGAAAAAGAATATTTTATTATTTGAGTGTTATTTAATCACACATTTAATTTTACTTTTAAAGAATGTACAAAAATAAACAAGCAATGTATTCGACTAAACGCAATGTTTTTATTTTTCACTTTTGCTTAGCACTATGATGGGATCCATACTTATTTTCTGTTCAATGTTATGAATTTTTGAGTTTTTATTCCGAATTATTCCGAATTTTTATAAATATATTTATTTTTGAACGAAAGTGATACGAATTTATGAATTTTTTGTCATTAATTTAAGTGCCTCTTTGAAATTCTGTTGTATCACTATAGCCGCCTAAAACTTTATAATTCAAGACATAGATATTTTGCTTTACATTCTTAATTTGTATACGCAATAATCAATCTCTATAATCTTTGTATTGAAAATGGATGTACAAACTTCCATATATTATATTTGAATCTTACCCAAAGTTATAGTAAAATTTTGTTTTAATAGTTATAGGTGGCAAATAAATCGGAATAATTTCGCTGGAAAGCTGCGTCTTTGGATCTACTGGTGAGTATTTATTTTATTATCAATTTATCTCTTTTCATTTCGCAAGTCTTTACTCTAGCTACAGATTCTTCTTGTGGGATTAAATAAAAATAAAAAATGGATAAATTTCATCGAAGATGTACAACATGCAAGATCGTAAATACATATATATGAATATGAAAGTTTTAAAAATATTTGCTTACAGACATACAAGTCATGAGCATACAAGTAAAAATTTATATTGTACTATGAAAAATTGAAAGTTCCTATTTTAAAGAAATTTAAATCATGACATTTCATGAAATTAAATATATACATATTTATGTAAAAGAAAAACATCAATATTAAGAAATGGAATTGTAGCATTAATTATAAATTAAACGGAATTGTTCCTAATGATTTAAAAAAAATATATATATATATATATTTATATATCTAATAGCTTTAACAGAAACATTATACATATATTAAAAAGCAACATGGTCAAAGATGATAAAAGACGATCAATTGGTATATAGTAATTTCGTAAAGTGAAAGCCAATTCTTCTACATACCAGGACAGACAACATTTAAATGACACGTCTAAATTACTTAGAGATACATAAATAATATACAATAGACATACTTGTAAAATAATGGAAATTATTTTATTCAGATTCAAAAGTATTATACACACTAGAGTCCGTCAGAAAATAATGGAGAGTAAGTAGCGAGAAAAGAGATGTAAACTGAGTTCCTAGCATATTATTGCTTTATGCCTTTGTTTTTCTATTTAAATATTAAATAGTAATTTAAATTATAGTTATAACTGCATAGTAATAACTACATATATGAAATAAAAATACTTTTATATCCGAGCTATGAACAAACTAAAAATTTCGGATACCTGTCTAACATACATATGTTTTAAATTTGTATTGAAATCAAATATAAATTCACGCATACAAAACATAAAAACAAATATGAAAATTAAGTTTGATTTAATTATATTCATTACATTTAAATTTCTTCTTAACCATGTAGCATTGACATTTTGACTTGCTTATAGATAATATATAAACAAATGTGCCAATACTTTACTTTATACGTTTATACTCACTTATCAACTTAACTACATCACTAGCATTTGGACATTTCTACAAACGTCGACGTGTATGTAGATTAATATTTTTTTTAATCGTATGACATCAATCTGACAATTTTTTGGTGGAAAAAATGCAGAGATTTCGGTCGAAGTAAATACTAGCAGAACAGTTGCCCTTTAAGATAAATTAACTACGCGTATTATTATTTTTTAAATTGTTTAATTTAATAATCTACGGATAGAAGAAAGGAGAACACTTGAATAAGCTTGAAATTTGAGATATCCGCTACACATTTTTATAAAAGATAAAAAAAAAGTGAATTTTATCTACAACTACCCCACATTTAACGTCATCCGTTTAATGGATTGTTGTATTTCAGATCACTTGAACTTATAACAAAAAAAAAAAATACAAATACTGCAGATTGAGCTCATTGTATAAATGATGTTAATTTGATCCTATTATTTTTTAGTTTATTTTTTTGGTTCTATCAAAATATTTGAGACTTTTATCTGTTTAATTGAAGAATATTTTCTCAAAAATTACCTAATTTTAAACATTTTGACAATTAGATTTATTTTTTGATTGAATAAACACCTCCATATAAATATTAATGAATTTAAGTCTGATTATATTCAAGCTAGTCTCCTCATCTTGAAGATAAACTCATTATTTTTATAGTAACATATGATCAGATTACAATGCTAAATTTAAAATGATGAATTTAATTCCTGAATATGTTAAGAAGACAATATATAAAAAAGGAGCATCTTAATATTTTACTATTGACAACAACAAATTTTTTGAAAAATTTGAAATGTATCTATGGTTTTTATGATTTAAGTGTTAGCAGTGTTTGAGTTTATTATCGTGCATTATTATGAATTGTTTGCTTAGTGCGTTTATCTATTATTTTAAATTGTATTTTACAACTTAATATTGTAACAATAACAACCTATGCATAATCTTCTAATGTATGAAAATAATTACAAAGAATTATATAAATAGTGGTTAAGAAAAAACTTTAATTAAAGTTCCTATAGTATTTAATATAACAAATATGAAAATATGTAATGTAAAATACAATTCTTATCCATAAAAGCATTGAAATAATATATACAATTATAATTAAATTTATGCATTGATTATCTGATAATTACACATAAATGATATGAATGATGAAAAATGAAGTTGAAACCTCGCCGCTAAATCATATGATTATGAAACTATTTGGATTTCCATACTCAAAAGTCAGAGAGTATTGTCGAATTGTTTGCATATATACATACATACATATGTAAGGGAGCACCTAAGTAAATGACATAACGATTGATCCACAGAACTTTTACTTACTATTTACAATACATAATATAAATATATATCTGGGTATTAGATTGCGACTGGGTTATACTGTTCTCATCCTTATATATATATATATATATATATATATATATATATATATTTATATGTATATATATATATATGTACATATCAATATGTATGTATAGACGCACGACACGCGACTCTCCCGTTTTGTATTGATAAAACGAAGAATAAAAGAGCAACATTTGTTATCAATATACTGATATACATACATACTATTGAAAAGAGTTTCATATACATGTATATATATTTGTGTGTGGACACTTCAAATGGTGAATGAATGTATTAAGTACACAATGTATTGTATGTATTTCTTAAGTTAATGATAATAATGTTTATCGAGTTGCTACACAGAATTGAATAGAATTTTAAAAATAAGCATAAATATTTTACAGTTCCTATATTATAATGATTGCAAAAGATGTGCATATATTATAAAATTATAAATAAAGACATTCAAAAAATATATTTCCGAATCCACACTAATTTTTTTTCCTGCATTGAAAAATTATTTTTGTGTTTATTTTTTATAAATTTTTTTTTTTGTTCTTGTTTTAATATGGCGACTGTTTGAGCCATTTGATACGGCGGTCGGCCATATTTTCAGCTGACGGGACCCATCTTTAAATGCTCACGTCTGATCCTTCTAAGATGTTGCCAATTCGAAGTGCAATAAATTAGTGAAATCCGAACATGTATCCAGCATAGAACGTCGCTTGAGTCTGTCCAGAATTAGTTCTTGTCAACGTCTGCTGACAATTCAGACTTGTTACATCTGGCCAACCTCATCCCTAAAACAACAGCCATGAGGTATCGAAATAGCTTTTAATGGAGCAACTCTGGTTTTCGATGGTTCGGAACGAATGGACGAGGATATGGAACCTGACATGTTTTATCGGAAGTGAATTAGGGTTGGTGTGGACCATTGGAAAGGAATTGCGGGTGTTATATGGTTTTATGGTAGAACGGTATTACAACTTGAGGTCTCGGTATAAGATGAAACGAATCGCTAATGCCGTATTCGTTTAGTGCTGGTGTAAGATTTATGCAGTGTGGCGTACGCGTTGGGTTCTATGGGCTTTGCTCAGTAAGCATGGGGTTACAAAAAAGAGCCAACTGATAAGACGCACCACTATATAACAAAAATACATTAAAAATTCGCGTAGTGGGAAGGGTACATTAAACAATGATGAAAGAAAAGAGAAAGGGAAGGAGAGGAAGGTAGGTTAACAAAGAAGACGAAGCCACTCTCTGATGCAACACTGGTGTTATTGCACGCGCCCTCCCAACCGTGATCCTGCATTCAAATGCCAAAAATAAATGTTGGCAGGATCCCTAAAAGAAAGTAGTTCGGCTAACCTACTCCTGCTTGGTGATACATGGTTCCAAATAAAATTATACAATTAAGCGAACATAATTAATTAATTAACATATAACAAAAGTGACAAATTCTAACAACATTATAAACGAAATAAGATGAAGAAAAATAATCAAATAAATAATTTAACTGACACGGTAAGTATATATGAGGCGGAAATTTATCAAATACGGCAAAAGAGAGAGAATAAATAAATAAAGACTAAAAAAATTAACATATAAATATAAAATATGTTCGAGCATAATTGAATTTAAATATTGAAATAAATTAAGAACAAAAAAATGCTAGTTAAAATGAACTAATTTGGTTCATTAAGAATGCAATGTTAGACAAGCACACAGAAATAAGCAAACATTAAATGCAAATTAAATGAGGATCAGCGGATGGCTGTCACTCAACAAATGTGATTCTATTGCCAGTCTCGCAAGGTCATTGACCGCTGGAACTGCAGACAGCTGTAGCAGCGCTATGGTCAGATAGACCATAATCAATTAATATAATCAATTAGTAAGAGTGAAACAGACTTACATACATTCGGCGACTCCCACGCAGAAAGATCTTTCCTTGTGTTTGTGTCTATCTGTTGTGCATCTGTGGGGAAATAATGATTGGCGATCTTTTGCGCATGCCTAGAAGCTGCTTGCTATGTCCGGCTAATGACAAGCAAAACAAACGTACCTACATACACGTATGCAGGTATGGGCACTAACCATTTTTTTTTTATTAAAATAATAACGAAATGATAACAAGGATAGGTGCACTGTTCCCTAACTGGCCAACTTAAACAAATCAGAAATAATAAACACAAAATTAATTATGTCAGCAGCACATATAAATATAAAGTAAATAAAGATTGTATAAATTGTATATGTATAGTATCGCTGTTAATTATTAGGTCAAGACCCGAGCCAGCAGGTCTTGAGGATGATATCGTTTTAGTCTTCTCCTGACTGTAGTGCGATGACTTGGCGTTAGGCGCTTAGCCAGGCTGTTAGGGTGACCTCCAAGGCTCTCTGTATATTTTTGTGCAATTGCCTGTATTCGCTCGATGTCCGCCGTTTTCATGTACCATGGAGCTCCTGAAATCCGCCTCAGCGTCTTGGCTTGAAGTACTCGTATTTTGTTGAGGTGCATTTTAGCTGTGATACCATACACCTGTATTGCATAGAACAGGCTCGGAGCTAAAATGCACTTGAAAATTCGAACTTTGTTGTCCAGTGAAAGCTTGTTTTTAGCGGAGAGTAGCCAGGACATACGATTTAGTTTGGTTTTATAAGAGTGCAGCAGCGACTTGACATGGCTTTCGAAATTGTGCCTTCTGTCTAGAATGACTCCTAGGTATTTGTGTGACGCTGAGTGGGTTAACACTTTACCATTAAGCGTCACACACGGGCATTTGCGCACTCGATTTGCGAAGGTCATGCTTGCGCATTTATCTGCATTGATGCACACGTTCCAATTCCTAGCCCATTCCTGAAATGCATCTAGATATTCTTGGAGACCTATTTTTGCAACATCTATGGAGCTGTTTTTGGTGAGCACCGCGGTATCGTCAGCATAGGTTGCAATAAGTGTATCCTTTCGTGCAAGTGCTGTGATTGACGAGTGGGCTGGCTGTCAGAAGAGAATAGTGTGTACAATGTTGGGCCAAGCACACTACCTTGTGGAACACCCGCTTCTATAGACTTGGTCGACGACTTATATCCATCGGTCACCACATGAAAAGAGCGTCGTTCTAAGAAGCTCCTTATTAGCAAGAAAAGCTGAGGTGTTAGCAATTTCTTTGCTTTGTGAAGAAGTCCGGGATGTCACACTCTGTCAAAAGCTTGCTGGATATCCAAGAAAGCGCAAAGTTGACAACTCTATGGAGTTGCTCTGGTGTGCCATGCTGTCTGCGAAAACTAAACTGGAACTTGGGAATGGAACGGGTGACAGCCTTGACACTCATCATTCTGTTCAGAATCAGTCTCTCCATTATTTTTCCCAAAGAAGGAAGAAGACTGATAGGCCTGTAAGAATCCACATTTGATGGTTGCTTTCCTGTTTTGAGTATCATAATGATGCTCTCGGAAAGTATCCCAAACGCAGGATGCTGTTAAAGATGAGGACTAAGAATAGCAAAGCGTGATGGCAATGGCTTTCTGACGCAAAGTCATGTGGCCTAAAACGTTGCTCTAAATTGTTGGCAAACGCTTCTGCTTTGTCACGGCTAGTGCGGCACCAGCCTCCAGCAGGATTTTTAAAAGCAGACTTTGTTGTGGGCAGCGTCTTGTACCTTTTAGTTATTTTCCACAGCGAGTAGTTAGTAGAAGCATCCGTCCCTAAGCTATCGAGCAAGTTGCCAATTTGCATTTGTTTCCTGCGAGCCAGCACTTTGCGAAGACGATTGGCCAATCTATTGTGAATCTGCTGGATTCGAGCATCACCAGTTCTGGCGTACTCGCTTCGGACTTTGCGCCTAATTCGGAGGAGTTCGATGATTGCAGGAGGATGCTGAAGTTGCCGTTGTTCACTCGCATGTTCTAGGTTTATAGGAGCAGCTCTTGTTGCAGCTTGTGTTAGTTCATGAAAATATTGACGGCGTTGTCAATATCCTCCTCCTCTTGAATTTCCATGTAGATGTCCAATTCCTCCTCCAAATGCTCATATCGGCACAACGAGAGAGAATACGATCGCGTAGTGGCTTCCTTGACGGAGTAGCGTGCACTTCAGCCAGTATAAGAGTGTGATCCGAAGAAAGTTCGTGGAGCGTTCTGACATGAATCCTAGTGCTGTTGATGCCATTGGTAACAAAAAAATCTATTGCTGATGGTGTAATTTGTGCGTTGTAGGAATAGTAAGTGGGCTCACCCGTTGTCACAATCTGGTATTGGCTATTCGCTACCACTTCTTGCAACAGTTTGCCTCTGGAGTAGGCACTCGGATTGCCACTCGTGGGGGCCCCACCATGCATGTTTGGTATTGTAGTCACCTCCAGCAATAAATTTGTTACCAAGCTCGGCGAACAGGGATTCAAATCCCACTCGGGTCCATGGTACATTGGGTGGGAGATACACGGCCGCGATTTCTACTATTCCCTCCGATGTTAGTAGATTCACTCGAGCTATTTGCCTGTCCACAGTTGTGATAGAATATTGTGGAGTGTTCAATGTGGAGCGCACAATCACTGAGGCGCCACCTTTGGCGTTGCCGCTGGGGTGATAGGTGTGGAAAGAAGTATATCCTGGCAGAAATATACGCTGTCCATCTTTCATATGTGTTTCTATGGCCAGCATAACATCTATATTATGAGCACTGAGGAAAAGCCGGAGCTCTTCAAAATCCCTAGCTAGGCCCCGTGCACTCCACAATCCGATTTTAACAGTCGGTTGCATCATTTTGGCATACGAGAAATCAGAACCGTGACCAGTTCTCGAAATGTTTTGTTTGCGTCCAATGTTTCTTGGACCAGCTTAAATAATTGGTCCATTCTTACGTTGATCTCCATTATGGAGTTCTCCAACGCCAAGAATTTATTATCAGGCATCATGTTTGTTTCTCGCTAGTTATGTTTAAGAGTGCTTGGTCCAGGTTGAGCCCGTTTGGGGCGAGCTACCTCAGCGTATTGCCACTGACAGTGCTAGCAGGGATGAAACTCCGCGTGACGTCCTGGTTATGTTTTGCTCTCAAAGTGTTGCTGGAGGCAGGAGCCTTGGTTTTGGTTGTAGCATTCTGCTTTTTTCAGCCCTGACTGGACATTTTTTGTCTGTTGAAGCATGATCACCACCACAGTTGATGCACAAATAGTCTAGTGCATAGTACTGAACCAGTCGTGTGCGAGCAGTAACTTTTGGAGTGACCAAACATATGACATTTGAGACATTGCAAAATTTCGTTTCTACGAGAAGCGCGCTCAACAGTAATCCTGTACTTGCCAAGTTGATGTTGTTTTAAGACCTCTGAAGCTTGTGGCCCTTGTTTAAGATTGACAAAAAATAGATTTTGCCGAGTCTTGTAGTTGACCGTCGCTTCATCATCCTCTGCGTTAATCTTAATATTGCGCCGTCTTTCGGAAAGCATCAGAGTTGGTAGTGTATATTCTTGACACACCGAACTTAGAGGTACGAATACTGTAGTTGTCGACACCAACACACGAGTCCAAGGCCATTTCCAAATCTATGGGGTTGTCAACGTTAGGCACACAAATAACAGGAGGCTTAGCGATCCTTTTCTGGGTATGTTCATACTCATTGACATCTACAGGTGTTTCTCGTTCGTCGTCCAAACCAATTTCTGGTGAGTCCATCTGCATTACATGGCTAGCTTCTTCGTCCAGAGCTGCAAAACGGTTATTGCTTAGTGCCGCTGCCTTGGAGGTGGATGCGGAATAGTCAATTCTCTCACTTGGACTTTTCACGAAATTCAGCTTAGCTTTAGTGATAGTTGTGGGTGGGCTTGCAGAAACTTTAAGTTTATTGCTTAAATGCTGCTCACGGGATTGAAACGAGCATTTTTTCTTCCGAGCCATTGTTGAGAAGAATACACACACAGTATAAGTAGAAGCAGATATCAAACTGCTTTTAGATACAGATATTGTGCAGGTAACGCTGGTATCACTGCTGGTTGTAATTGTCAGAGACGAGGTTGATAAACTTGCCGATTCAGCGTAAATTTGGTTGCGTAAAGATCGAATGCTTACGCCAGCAATTTCCCTCATCTCTCCCAGTTTAAATTGCCTATTGCTAGGCAACGACTGCGACGATGAGTCTCCATCCATAATTACAATTGATCTTATTTACAAGTAAAGAAGCAATTGTAAACAAACTCCAGAACGTTTGGTGGAACTGTACCAACGCTAGCGTAAAGCGCAGGGCGAGAGGTAAACAAAGTACTGTTGAAGCCTCGCTTATAGCTGTAAAATACCGCAATAAGCTGCCGCCACCGCAAGCAGTGGCTATAAATAGATCGTGTAAATGAAGGAAACACAAAGAAGAGATTGTGAAGATCACTTGCGGAGATCTGCTTAGCGCACGTCCGAATGCAACGAGGTTGTAGCATTCTGCTTTTTTCAGCCCTGACTGGACATTTTTTGTCTGTTGAAGCATGATCACCACCACAGTTGATGCACAAATAGTCTAGTGCATAGTACTGAACCAGTCGTGTGCGAGCAGTAACTTTTGGAGTGACCAAACATATGACATTTGAGACATTGCAAAATTTCGTTTCTACGAGAAGCGCGCTCAACAGTAATCCTGTACTTGCCAAGTTGATGTTGTTTTAAGACCTCTGAAGCTTGTGGCCCTTGTTTAAGATTGACAAAAAATAGATTTTGCCGAGTCTTGTAGTTGACCGTCGCTTCATCATCCTCTGCGTTAATCTTAATATTGCGCCGTCTTTCGGAAAGCATCAGAGTTGGTAGTGTATATTCTTGACACACCGAACTTAGAGGTATGAATACTGTAGTTGTCGACACCAACACACGAGTCCAAGGCCATTTCTAAATCTATGGGGTTGTCAACGTTAGGCACACAAATAACAGGAGGCTTAGCGATCCTTTTCTGGGTATGTTCATACTCATTGACATCTACAGGTGTTTCTCGTTCGTCGTCCAAACCAATTTCTGGTGAGTCCATCTGCATAACATGGCTAGCTTCTTCGTCCAGAGCTGCAAAACGGTTATTGCTTAGTGCCGCTGCCTTGGAGGTGGATGCGGAATAGTCAATTCTCTCACTTGGACTTTTCACGAAATTCAGCTTAGCTTTAGTGATAGTTTTGGGTGGGCTTGCAGAAACTTTAAGTTTATTGCTTAAATGCTGCTCACGGGATTGAAACGAGCATTTTTTCTTCCGAGCCATTGTTGAGAAGAATACACACACAGTATAAGTAGAAGCAGATATCAAACTGCTTTTAGATACAGATATTGTGCAGGTAACGCTGGTATCACTGCTGGTTGTAATTGTCAGAGACGAGGTTGATAAACTTGCCGATTCAGCGTAAATTTGGTTGCGTAAAGATCGAATGCTTACGCCAGCAATTTCCCTCATCTCTCCCAGTTTAAATTGCCTATTGCTAGGCAACGACTGCGACGATGAGTCTCCATCCATAATTACAATTGATCTTATTTACAAGTAAAGAAGCAATTGTAAACAAACTCCAGAACGTTTGGTGGAACTGTACCAACGCTAGCGTAAAGCGCAGGGCGAGAGGTAAACAAAGTACTGTTGAAGCCTCGCTTATAGCTGTAAAATACCGCAATAAGCTGCCGCCACCGCAAGCAGTGGCTATAAATAGATCGTGTAAACGAAGGAAACACAAAGAAGAGATTGTGAAGATCACTTGCGGAGATCTGCTTAGCGCACGTCCGAATGCAACGAGGCGAGGGCTGAGACTGGCACTAACCATACAATACATAGATGAGTCAATTCATACAAAAAAACCTATATTTAAAAACATTATTATTGCGACCCCAGTCGGATACAATTATATGTATAATTGTAAACCGGCTGTAAACCTCGTGGACTTCTGCAGCCTTGCCAATCTCAAAGACTTCAGCCTGGAAGATGCTGCAATGGTCCGGGAGTTTATAGAAGTGTTTGGATACCGGATCTGGGCAGTATACGGCCGCACCGACTCCTTCGTTCATCTTCGACCCGTCGGTGAAGAGGTTGAGGGCTTGGGGAATGCATAACCCATCCCGCCAGCAGTCCGGTTCCATATATATTGTGTTAATGTGATCGGTACTGGTAAGGGGGATAGTATAGTCCACGTTTGAACTAGTCTCCCTACCAATGGCGCTGTGACCATAGCCTAGTAGACCCCGATTGCCTGTTGCAGCAATCCTAAGGGCCGATTTTGCGGCTATGGATTGCGCGTATACGTTTAGCGGTTCGACGCCAGCTATCACCTCGAAGGCTTTAGTAGGCGTCGACCTGAGTGCGCCTGTGATACACAGTAGCGCTTGACGCTGTGTCCTTTCCATGATGGATAGGTACGTCCTTTTCTCCGTAGCCTGCCACCACACTAGAATACAATAGGTGAGGATAGGGGGAACAACAGAGATGTATATCCACCGCATAAGATTAGGAGAGATGCCCCAAGTCCAGGTAAGCATCTTTTTCGCCATGTACAAGGATCCAGTGGCCTTCTTCACCCTTTCTAACACGTTAAGCTTCCATGACAGTTTGCTGTCCAGGACCACACCTAGGTATTTTACTGCTTGTCTCGTCTTTAGCATAGTGTAGCCTATTTTTTGGGGGGGGGGACCACGCAGGTACCTTATACTTCTTCGTGAAGAGGATAAGGTCAGTTTTGTCCGCGTTAATGCTGAGCCCGGCTGATTCGGCCATGCTTTAACTTCCCGTAAAATGAGTTCCATTACAGAACTGAAGGTGGTTGGGCATTTCCCAGTTATCAAAATGCTTATATTATCGGTATAGGCAATTAACTTGGGGGCCCGTCTAATGAATTTTTGAAGTAGGCTATTTACGACGAAATTCCAAAGGAGAAGCGAGAGAACCCCACCCTGGGGAGTGCCACCTCGCACTTCCTTTGTAATGGCCGCATCACCCCACCACCCGCCTATCGCAAAGAAGGCGGTTGACCCACCTGTGGATCGCTGGAGCCCTGTTTACTAAGGTAAGGCCTTTCATAATAGCGTCAGTAGTGACGTTATTGAAGGCGCCTGAAATATCTAAAATACACCCAAGGCATATTCTTGTTGGTCATAAGTGCCTTCAGGATAATCTCTATCCTCAATTGATGATTGGATTCAAGCTCTTGCGCCAGTGCAAGTATCGATGGGAAATCGTTCATAAGGCTAGCCTGATGCGGCTCATGCGGACAAAGTCGTTCGTTTCGTTAGATTTTTCTCAGCACTCTCATAATACTGCACTATTGACATTCTCTTACAAAAAGGTCCAAGGGACGCTTGTCTGAATACGTTAATGATCACATCAAAATTAAGAACTGTATTAAACGAATCTAACGCATGGTTCGCAGTTTCTTTAATACGATTACGAATTATTAAAATGGCTCGGTGGTGCCGTGAGCTGGCGCCATAGGGCCTTTCATACGTAGCTAGGTGTGCTTGTTATACATATTCTTCCTCTGACCCAAGAAAATATGGCATTGATTTTACAGCATCCCATTTTACAGCAGACCCTCATTACATTCCGCTCACTATTTTCACAGGTTCGAACACTACTACATAGAGAACCAACAAAGTTACTGCCCTAAACTGGTCTGTGGCCTACTTCATTTATTTTCAAAACCCACCTTCTGTATATTAGCCACACACATATTGCTGCATTTGAACATTTCACAATCCTGGTACATCGTCCACTACTGCGCAGAATGCTAAGCTCATTTGGCAACGGTGGTAATAGTAGGCAAAAAATCTTGTAACGGCTTGTTTTGTTAGCCAGTTGTAACGTGTATTATGGATTCGGTGCTCAACTGAATGCAACGTCGTTTTGGGTTCGCTTGTATCAGACTTTCTTTTTGGCTTTCTGGGTCATACTGATGGCCATGCCTGTGGACATCATTCTCATCATTATCGGAGCATCCAAGTGTGCAGCTCCCAACGTGGTACAAAAGTGGGATATGTAGGATATGTCCTTGGCTAAGAAGCTCTCAGCCACTAGCGTCATTAATGACTTGCCCGCTTTGGTGACGTATGAGGTGAAGAAACTCGAGGAACAGACCAAAGATCTGGGTGATCTGTACAAGAAGAGTTCAAACTCGATGTGATGCCAATTCTTAAATGGCCCTAAAGAACTGTAAAGCTGATAGCTGGCGCACATGGTATTCGTTGAGTTGCTGAATCAAAAAGGATATCTGGTACAGTGAGAGAGTACAGAAACTAAGTCTGCTGCCAAAATTAGATGTTGAAAGCCCATGTTTGGTTTAGCAATCAACGCACTATGGGCAAAATGTTGCAAAGAGCGACATTTTTACATTTTTTTTTGTGTTCGGTATCATTAAATTGACTTTATTTTTTGAATTAGAATACTTCAAGAATACTGAAACATATTTTTAAAAAATTTTAGACTTCGTTGGTAGTTATTCGCCCATATATAAAGACTATGGTCTGGACCCTCTAAAAAAAAACAAGTAAGAAAGCTACAGTCGAGTGCACTCGACTGTGAGATACCCGCTACCCATTTTTAATAAAAGAAATATATTTTGCGATATTTTTCTCGAAATATACCAAATATACTGCAAAAATACTAAAAATATACCAAATAGTATATTTGGTATATTGATATAGTACCGCATTCAAAATATACCATAGACGGCACAATATACCAGATTGTCATCTAAAGCAACTAAGACCCCTAGTAAGTAGGCGTGTTTGCCCATACAAAAGTATTTCTTTAATAACTTCGACAATTTTTATCTGATCGCAACCAAATTTTCAGGAATCACAACTACTATAGTTATTATTGTATATACCAAAATTGGCAAGTCTAGCTTTAATTACGCTTGTTATTCGATTTTTTTGATTTGCGGAGGCGGAAGTGGGCGTGGCAAAAATTTGAAACAAACTTGATCTGCGTGCAAACATAACAAATGCTGTCGAAAAAAAATTATAGCTCTATCTGTTATAGTCTCTGAGATCCAGTGTTTCATACGGACGGACGGACAGACACACAGACGGACAGACGGACATGGCTATATCGTCTGGGCTGTTGACGCTGATCAAGAATATATATACTTTATAGGGTCGGAGATGCCTCCTTCTACCTGTTACATACATTTCCTGCCGGCACAAAGTTATAATACCCTTCTACCCTATGGGTAGCGGGTATAAAAATTGGCGGGAACATTTGTGATTTTTTCTGTCAATTTTATATTCAAATATTAAATCAAACAAAAAAGCTTGAATATGGAATTTAAACGTCAAGGTACGTAATATTAATTATTGGCACTAAATTTTTAGTACATGTGATATATTGTCCAATCGTGCAATGTGTTGCTGTTATGTTTTTTGGTCCCTGGTAACAAATGTATTTGTGTTTCTGTGGAGTGTAACTTGTGCGTCTAGGCCGGTCGAGGCAATATTAAAGCTGAATGTTATTAACTAATCTGTTAACAATCAAATAGTGGTTAACATTTTTGCCCGATTTACGGTAAAACTCAATGTTGCAGTTGTATTTACGTCTTGTTATTCAACGTTGCTTGATTTTTGGACCAACAACAACTGCCAACAAACTACTGTGAAGCAGTTTTGAAAAGTGTTTATATTATATTAATTGCTACATAATATGAGTTTGAGGTATGCCCATCAAAACTTAGAGTAGGTACTTGATGTATTTATACGTTAATACATATAAGTGATATTCAATGTCTCAAATTTTGCATAAAGTACTGGTACATTGGCACAAAATTATGGAAACCTCCGTACTTCTTCTAGGGGTTCTCCGTGAAAATGCGTCAGAAGAGCGCAAAAAATTGTACAAGCTCGATATGTTTTCTCATGCAAGGAAAAACAGTCGCCTGAATAATATATATCAGATGTGTTTAATAGAGTATTGGATTCCTCTGATCCACTGCTTTCAACTACATATAAATCTAAAGGAACGCCATGTTATAGCTCTTTTGGAATCTCCTGATATTGAGTCTCCAATAACATAGGTATGTGTATTCAATAATGATAATCAGGTAGAAGAAGGCGGAGATAATGAACTCGAAATTTTCGGGCAAAGTTCCGTGGAGTTGGAGGAAGAGCTTTGTGAAGAATAAATTATTAACTGGGCACCAGGTTATGGAGTCACAAAACATAATATTGTGCTCTAATTAATTTTTGATTTAATTTTGCATGGATCCAAATCAAATTTAAAATGCGAATTTGCTAAAAATATATTAATTTAATAAATTTAGTTTAACTTTATTAAATATATTTCATTAAAATATTTTAAAACAAATTTTTAGAAAAAAAATCGAAAATTATAACCTCATGGTAAGGTGGGCGGGAAGGAAGGCGTGGTCCAATTGAAAAAGAAAAAATCCGAAATTCGATCTTTATTTTTTAGGTATATGTACAAAGTTTCATGTTTCTATCTTCAAAAATGGTAAAAACGCCGCAATTCAGGACTTTTTGCCCATAGTGAAACGCCAAAACAATTATGAGACTACTTATATGTACTTATGTAAATATCTCTAACTAGAGATCTCGGGGACAACATTACATTATGCATGTTGCTGAGATCAAGTCGTTCCCGCTCTTTGGCAAGGGTATCTGCAATCAATGCCCTGGTGGCTTAGGATCCAAAAGATACGCACGACCGCAGATTCCTTCAGCCACTGTATTGCACTTCGCTTTTCCTTATTATTATCTTATTGCAGCTTGGCTGTTAACAAAGATGTTAATGGAGTTATAGTTAGAGCATATTATCCGAGCCACTTCTGCAGCCAGGCAATGGCGAAGACTTCTGCTTGGTAGATCCTGCAATGACCGGGAAGCTTGTGAGAGAGTTTTGTAATCGGTTTAGGGCAGTAGACGGCCTCACTTGGGCAGATTTTGTATTTATGGTCAATGAATCGACACCAGTAGGCGTCCTTGGGCGTGCATCAAAGACGTTAACCCATCGCATTATATGGGGTGAGAGGCCCCAAGTGCAACTAAGCAACTTTTTCACCATGTATAAGTCTCGGGTGACTACCTCATATCTCTTCGTGAAAAGGATTAGGTTCGTTTTGTCCGCATTAATGAGCAAATTTTTTGCAGCAGTTTATTCACAACCAGATTCCAAAAGAGAGGTTAGCGGACCCCACTCTGAGAAGTGCCACATCCCAATTCCTCTGAAATCGCCCCAGATAGTTAGCATCCGCCCGTCACTAAGAAGGCGGTTGACCCATCTATGGATCGCTGGAGCTGTGTTGACTGAGAGATTTTAGTGGTCGTCATAGAGTAGGGTGATGACACCACGAGAGACACGAGGTGTAAATCTCCGATAGCCATGGAACAATCGCAGTTTTGCTGGCATGCACCATTGCTGGCGTGGTCCATCGAGTCCGCGCGTCCTGAGCTTTGCAAAGGAGTCAATAGCCCATTTTTTTCATTTGTCGTAATTAGGCCATCAGGAGGTATCATAGCCGGGAGACTTTGAACGAGCTGCCAGTTAGCAATTTTTGTTCCGAAACACCCTGGGAAATTAGATTTGAGCAGCGCCTCTCGGCCTTTTTTTCTTAAAAACATAGTTTAGTATTTAGGTTGCAGTATTAGTGCGTATCCTATCTTTTTAAAGTCTACTTCAGCTGTAAAGGCGAATGACGAGAAGAGACTTAACTTAGCCGCAATTTCATTTCTGACACAGACAAAATTGTTATTAACAAGAATTACATGACTTTCTTAACGACAACTAAATAAATTAATTTGATAACTTATTCGGATCTAAAGTTCATAACAAAAAATCTTTTTTTTTTGGTACTTATACTGGTGCCAATCATTTTAACTGGTATGTTATTCTATGTAATGGATATATGTGTTTTAGATATAATGTATCTAGAATGGAAATTGACAATTTCACAAAATTAATTGTATGCCTTTATTGGAATACGAAGCAAGAGGTTTGGAACCAAAAAGTAGATCACGCATTTTTTCTAAAACCATAATTATTTTAAATAAACAAATTAAATTACTGCTCCCAAATTTATATTTATTTATTGTATTGGTATAAATAGGTATACAAATTTCTTGGTAAATTAAAAGTAAAGTTATTTAAGAAGTTGAAATGCAACAATAGGGTTAAATGATGTTGAACTGCTGGCCAAAGGAAATGACACAATACAATGACTATGATTATGGCGTGTGGGCATGTGATGGTGTAACGAATGTTGAAAGAAGAAGAGAGAGAGTATCAAAAATTACTAAATATTCGAAAAAATTAAAAAAAGAGAACAAAAACTAAACTGAATGGCGAAGATTATGTTAAGGAATGGTTGGTTGCTATTGTTGGGAATGATAAGTCTTAACAAATTGCGAAATTAAAAGTTGCTTGGTTATGAAAATGTTTATTATTAAAAAAAAATAAAACAAGTAAGAAAGCTACAGTGTGCTCGACTGTGAGATACCCGCGGCCGATTTTGAATATATGCAAAACAGTGCTGTATTTTTCTTTAAATATGCCAAGTTATTAGTATTATTAGAGTATTCTATAAGTATATTCAATTAGTTTTCATCGCACGGTTGTTTGACTGCAAGAAAATTTCCGTGGATATTCTTGAATGAAGGCGCAATTTTCTTTAAAGGCAAGTGTTTTATGTACTAGAATATCAAGATCCTCGTGAGCCGAGAACAGCCTTTAGCTTTCTTACGTATTTACATATATTATAGCATATCTTATCAATGCATACCTAGTATTGTATACTTAGTGATAGTTTCAGCTGGGTAGACATATCGTCACTTATTGCAGTCGAAAAACAATGGCAACACCCCAAGATAAAATCAAGCCCACTTGAAAATTGAAACGGATATTATGCAGGTTATTAATGAAATCATCGGCTGGCAAGATCCCCTACTGAACCCTCCCAGAGGGTGCTGGCTGCATAAGCTCATTGTCAACGGGTAGCAGATCTCTACTATGCGCCGCCGTTTCAGGTACTGCCGATCCTAGCTGAGGGCTCTGGTCCTTGTCTTTCGGGCACTTTTCTGTCTGAAGATAAGAAGCAGAATCCATGGTACGAGTGGTCTGACGGTCAGACTGAAAACGCTATGGGGGCTTCCAAGAACAAAATTAGCCAAATGTCTCAGAATGGAGCATTCTAAACATTCAACCCGGGCTGGGGTGTCAGCCCAAACGTCGGAGGAACGCGTGACTACTACCACCGTCGGGCACGGGGGAGTCACACTTCTGATGCGGTGGGTGGAAGCCAAATCAGTTGTAATAATACTGTCACAAACAACAACAACTCCAGGTTGATGCGCGCGGGTGCCGTTGTCTTAGCCGACTCGGACCAAAAAAGCGCAGTGTCAATTTATACGGTGGATGAGGAACGTCATCTTCAGTTACCACGGCCTACCGCCAGCACCTCCAAGGTTGCGCAGCGTGGCACGGCGGGGCTGAACGAAAAGGCCAAAAATAAGGCGGCGACCCGCATTCACGCTCTGCAGAGCGATAAGTTGGTCGACGCACTGTTTGTTAGGATGGAGAACGCCCCAGACAGTCTAATGCCTACTTTTGAAGGCACTGGCTGGATTAATGGTGTCAAGATCCTGACACGCAAGGGCGCGCAACGTTGCTTTGGCTGAAAGCGTTCCCAAACTGGACGGAATATGGAAGGGGCCAAGCTGTTCCCTATAGCCGTGTAGGGCGAGCGGGCGCTTCAGCTGCTTAAGAAGCAGAACCCCGCCATTCCGGCGAGTTATTGTTCCATACTGAAGGTTGATGAACCTTTACTGAGCTCCTCCTCGCTCTAGAGGAAGGGTCCTCCTACGCGGCTTTGGCCCAGGAACCGTAGATAGTGTCGGGCAACATAGTCGCAGGGCTAAAGTCGTCAAACTACAATCTCTACGTCCCGACTTTAGTAAGTAGATCGAGAACTGCCATCCTGGTAACGAAGCTTATTTACTACCTAATTTTAGCACTGACGATCTAATTGTCGTTGGAAGTTTTGCTGCAAGCAAGCCCTCGAGGTAATAGCTGCTGTCGAACCACTAAACCTATACGCGCAATCCATAGCCGCAAAATAGTCCCTTAGTCCCTGCTACAGGCAATCTGGGTCTATTAGGCTATGGCCATAGGAAGAATAGTACAGACTTGGACTATACTATCTTCCTCACCTGTACTGACCATATAAATACGGTAAACGAGGAACCGGGCTGTTGGCGGGAAGGCTGCAGACGGGTCGAAGATGAACGAAGGAGTTGGTGCGGCCGTATACTGCCCCCAAACCGGTTTCCAAACACTCCTATAAACTCCCAGACCATTAGAGCATCTTCCAGGCGGAAGTCTTGCTATTGGCAAGGCAAGTGGTTCGAGGTTTACATCACAATTATAACTCGATCAATATCTTCCAAAAGTCCAAAGTTGTTCTGAATAGCAGAAGAGCAATAAAGTCGCTGAACGCATCTGCGGTCGTGTGCATCTATTGGATCTCAAGCCACCAGGGCATCGATGGCAACGAGATCGCAGATACTTGCGGGGAATAGAGGGAATAGGGCTTGATGATGGTATGTTTAACAACACGCAACACACAGGCTTGATATCAGTAATTTCCACAACGTTCAGAATTCCTTGAGATTCTTTGACAGTGAAATTGATACATGGATAGCAAGTGGCTATATTGGCCTCTCTACCTATGACACTGTGGCCACCGTGGATAGGCGCTCCTAAGGTCCCACGCCGTTTTACGGTTGCGTTTATAGAACAAGTTCTCGGCCTCCTTATCCAAGATCGCAGATATAAGTTCAAATGCCCTCGTGAATATTATTAATTGAAATTTTTGGAAGACACAATTTCCACATAATTCCTTTAACAAACGCAAACAAGAGTTCAAATAAAAAAAAATGAATGCACAATTCTGTCCTCGTATAAAATCAACAATAATAATTGCAAGAAATTCCTGCAAGAGGTTTTATACCCGATGTTATTCCAACTGAATTTTCTGAGGCGCTAAAGGATTTAAGGTTAAGAAAGTTAGAAAAGCCGTATAAAATACAAGGTCTGGTACAGTGCACATTGGGATGAAATGCCTTTATTTTGGCCACAACCGTTTTTTAAAGCTAGAAAGTTGAAACTTAGAGAATTTGCTGCTTATATTATTTGTGAATTTCGCATTTTCTTATTTTTTTTTTTTTATTTTTTATATTTTTTGGTTTTTAATCACCTCTAAATCGTTTTCCCGAAAATCATTTGGAATTACCCAGTCAAAAGAAGCGTTGACATTGCGATTTGTATCCAGCCAAATTTTTAGTAAGTCACCTCGACGAATAGAAGCCTTGCTTGTATCTATTGAAATATTTAACCCCCCCGCAAATTCCCGCAAATTATTTAAATGCTATCTGAATATACATATAATAACTCATACTGCCACATAAGTTGTTATTTGAATCCTGTTGTATCTTGCTAGATATGCTCCACGATACACAAATATTTTAAGGTTAGAACCAAAAAAACTACTGCTTACGTATTTCATTAAAAACATGACAACACAAAAGCACATATAATTAAACACTTATATAAATATTTTCTACATACCATGCGGAACATTTTCCAATTTAAGGTATTTTAATTGGTCAAACTGTTTAAAAATACGAGAACTCCAAAATTACGAAACGTGACTAGTCAGCAAGCTTGCACGCACCACGTAGCAAGAACAGCTGACTTTCAACGGCTGGTGCAACTCGAGGGCTGCACAATAAAATACCAATTAAATATTTTCGATGTCTAGGGACATTTCTAAGCTTGAAATAATTGTAACATTATTGAACATGAACTTTTTAGGTTTTGGCCAAAATAAAGGCATTTCATCCCAATGTGCAGTGTACAGACTGAGTAAGCAAGCAGTTCGAACTACCACATAATAAATCAAAAATTAAATTTATACCTTCAAATTTTAACAGACAAATTTTTTATTTAAAAAAAAAAAAAACACTTCCGCTCCCGTTAGAATAGAATAAAAATTGTCGAGGTTATTCTAGAAATATTTTTGCATGACAAAAAACGCCCACTGCGATTGGGTCTAAGTTGCTTTGGCTAACAATCTGATATTTTTAGTACTCTATGGTATATATTATATATAAGGTGTTGTACTATATCGATATACAAAATTTTATTTAGTTTTATTATTTTAGTTTTTTTTTTCGGTATCATTTTTGTATATTTGTAGAAAAAGGTTTAATTGAAAATGAGTAGGTGATATCTCACATTTGAGCTCACTCGACTGTGGCTTTCTTACTTGTTTTTATTGTATATTTTATTCTTATACATATCTCTATATACCCAATAAAATTTCAATTTTATATTTCGCCGGTGGTTGACCTTTCTAGGAAATCTCCACATTGAATAGACTTTATGCTCCTGACTGAGTTTGAGCTAATAAACTTCATTCAACCCACACCATATTTTTTCTCTCGCAACTATCCTATTTAATTCAAAAGTAATTATTTTTGAAATCCAAAAACTCATTTGAAATAATATGTGTACAATAATAGCACAAAATATGGTATTCCTTTCTCTGGTTGCACATCCTGTTCTTTAGTAGCACAAACGAATCATTTCGGGATTGGCTGCAAGTATATCCAAAAGGAAGCCTTGCGCTTTTCTTACCTCTAGATTTGTTACCCGCTCTGTATTCATTTCATTTTGTACAGTAATTTGGATCAGAAGAGACCGTTGCTTCAATTGTGGTGTTTTTTTCAAATAAGAATAACAATAATAATAAATACTTTCTGCGGCTTACAACGTTTGCCGAACGGGCGCCCGAGACGTAGAATGACAACAACTCATTAAGTGTAGATGAAAAAAAGCGTATTCGACCCGACATTAAGGCCATCAGGGTTGGAAGACGTTATTCCTACCTTTTCATTATCGGTTACTAAACGATCTTTCGTCAAAATGAGTATAAAAATATGTTAAAAATCTAGATTTTCATTATCATCTTTAAAGTGGGATTTAAGACGGTTAGAGGTCTTAAAGTCGAGGCTGTGCGCTGATAGGTTACTCAGTAAATAAATTAATCAGTCAGCCAGGCAGTGACAACAAAAAGCTTTATATATATAGTTATTTGTATTTCATTTATTGCACCTCTTTAAATAGTTTAAATTACTTTTAATTCATATATTTTTTTTATTGAAAGACTTCCATTACTATTTAGTATAACCAATTTAAATTTATGATCAAGGACTTACATAGACTTTTTTATATGCTTATTGACAACTTGCAAGTTGAATATTAAAATACACTATTAAATAATAAAACGCGCATAACTTCGGGACATACTTGAACTAACTCATGCATTTGTTGAGTTGTTAATAAGGGAAATATATATTCCTTTTACTTATATAATCACATACATATGAGTAGAAGGACCTATGAAAAGATTTATAATATGTATTATAGTATTATTACCCAATTAGTATCAAATTCGTTCAGTTATACTTAGATAATTATGCATATATATGTATATATAAATATATGGATATAATAAGTTTATAATTTTAGCACAGCATAATAACTTCGATGTTACTCCCTCTTGCAAACCATTTAAGTAGGAAATTTCAAATTTAAATAACCCAAATCATGTATTAAACTGAAATTAAAAATAATGAGTAGAATACAGAACAATTAAATGCTATGGATATTTTAATAAATATACCGTATTAAATCACGCGCAAAAGATGTACAAGTTTAGACAAGTATTGGCAATATAGAATATTGCATTTTACATTAAAAACTTTGGGTATGTGTATGTATGTTCAAATGCATAAAAACTCAAAAACAAAAAATTAAATTTTAGCACCGCATTCAAATATATACATATATATATAAAGAACATCAGCAAATAATTTCAACGTATCAAAATATTCTTAATTTTGCTACATATTCATTTGAAAATATCGCGGTATCAAAAACTTATTACATTCAAATATTATCTCAATGAACTCTATAAGCGTTTTGTATGATCATCGACATATAGTAAGTAGAACTTTACATAAATGGTAGTACTATCATTATAAACCAGTTAAAGCTGATCTCGGAGAATTTTATGGTATTTCACCAGCACTTTGAAAGAAACCTATTAATATATTACTTGGTTCATAAAAGTGAATTTATTAAGTTATCATAAATTTTCATAATTTACGGATTTAACTGAAAAAAACATCGTCTGAGATCAAAAGCTTATTAATAGGTCGAATCCCTTCGGAAGTCAATAAGAAGCAACCAAGCTTTGCAATTCAAACTGTTAAAAGGAAATAATTAAATGAAAAGTAAAACACATAATGCATCTCTTTGTTTAGTCTCTAGTTTGCAATTAACTTTCTAGGTACTAGAATAACTAGCTAGTATTAACATAGCTTTTGTTTTGCTTTAGCTTTTTCTCTTCACTTAGAGTCTATTGAAAAATCGGATGTTTTTTTTATGTATCTATTTACTATAAGGATGTTCTTATGATGCTTACGTAAATTGAATTTTACTGATAAGATTCATACATATTATGCAGACTTCTTTCACTTAAGTACGTATGTATGTACGTCATAGAGCAAATTATTATACGTATAATTCTAATATTAACTAATATATTGATGCATATACAAGTGATTAATGATAATGTCCGTTTATCGATCTGTATAGTTATAAAATAAATGTATATACGTATTCGGCGGAGTATTTGGTTATCTTAGTTAATCGATAGAATATATACTATTCGATAAAAAAATAAAAACGAGCAGCATCGCTAAAGTAGTAGGGCGTCGTCAAGACGAGACTGTCATTAAGATGTCAATGATGCGGCAAATAATAGCCAGACACCAGTGGTGCAAATTTTGACATATCATATGTAAAATATCCATGACGGAATTTGTCCCGTGCGAGACTCTTTACATTGAAGAAAACATAAACTGAAATAATTTTAAAAATAAGAAAAGGTTATTTTTATACATAGCACTAGATAAGTACTTTAATTAGAGCTAAGAATAGTTTTGGAATTTTCTTTCTGTTTTGTTTTCTGTTCTTATAATTGCAAAAATTAACAAATTCGTACGCAAACCAAAAAAATTAAGGAATTTAAATATTTTAACGGAAAACAGAACAAATTCCTAAAATCAATCTTAGGTCTAAATATAGTACTTATCTAAAGCTTTAAGAATAACATTCACTTATTTTTAAAATTGTTTCAGGTTATGTTATTTTCAATGTAAAGAGTCTCGCACGGGACAAATTCCGTCATGGATTTACCCATTTACAAAAAGCACAGAAAAATTAGTTTTTATAATACACTACTTTCTTTTATCGCTTGGACCCCTTCCAATACCAAATTAATTGGAAACAGAGAATGAAAAAAAAATATACAACATAACCAGGAAAGCCCACTCAGATGATTGAAAGTACATATGTATATGATATTGCTTATTAATCGAATGCGATAGATTTGTGCGTTTTCATCTTGATTAAATGTATAATTGTGTTGTGTTTCCCTTTAATTCTGTCCTCAGAATCCACTATAGCCACTAATGTCGGACGGCTTGAGTCGCTCTAATACGGTTAAGTGATGCGGTGCATGGCCATGATGCGGAAGTGGGTGAGCGTGGTGATGATGAGCATGGGGATGTGCATGACTATGTGAAAATCCTGGATATTGAGCCTGTGGCGTTGTGGTGTGGCCGTAGTGGGCGTACGCATAGTTGGGGCTGGGCACATGCAATGTTTGACCTGCAGCACTCGGCATTGTGCCGTATGGCGCCACATGACTTGCGTAGTCTTGGCTTGTTGCTGTGGTATGCTGTGGCCCATAAGGTGAAGCATACATTGTTGTGATGTGCGCATGATCTACATACATTTGGGGATGTGGATGTGATGGAACAGGATGTTGCGTCGTTGGCTGTTGACTTGCTGCTGCCAAAGCAGCGCTGATCAAATGATTTGTATGAGAATGCGGATAACTAGTTGAACTATGACACGGGTAAGCATCACTGCTACCACTGCTTATGTTCAGGTTGTTTAAGTTGGCTGACTCTATTTTGTAATGATTGTTTATGTGGTTGTGCTCGTTGCTCGTCGCAGACGAGGCAGCTAAGCTGCTTACTGAGAAGTTATTGCTTATGACATTGCTATCGTTGCTATTATTGTCATTGCCCATTTGCTGCGCGGGTGACTCTTCGTTATCAACAGGCAGACGACGTTTATGGTGCTGCTGCTGTTGCTGCAATCCTAACAAACGACTTTCGACTGCCGCTGCTGCTGCGGCTGCCGTTGCTGTTGATATTGTGTTCGATTCGTGATCACTTATTGCTGGTATTTGATCCACTAGGGACTCTAAGCCAGAAAGACTTTTATGTGTGACATCAGTTGTAAAGTGGCTTTGATTATTGCTTAATTGTGTGCTTAAATTAATGTTCTGGTGTTCTTGTTGATGTTGGTGATGCGGTGAGGGCAACATGTAGGATCTATTCGTTTCGTAATGATGCCAATCTGGTTCCCCGGTTGCCTGGGGCGTGAGCTGCGCCTGTGGCTGATAAGACACCGAAGACCCTATTGTAGATGACTGCGAATAATGAGCAACGACGTCAGACGAAGACTGTGATGTGGTTTGCATAGATTTCTGGACAGATTGCTGATGATGCTGGTTGGTCGATAGCCATTGCTGATAATGTTCCTGCTGACTCTGCTGATGAGCACCAATTACATCGACTGCCTCACGAGTCGCTGCAATCGGAAGAATTCTTGCATCGTGGCCACCGTTACATCGTTCGCTTGGAGGATCAAAATCAACTACTGTGCAAAGATTTGGTGAGCTGGGTGGCGGCGTCTCACACAGATGCGTTTGCTGATCCCGAATGGAAACCGCAGCATTCACTTGACTCTGTTGATTGTCAACGACGGGTGGCGTACCATGCGAATGCGAGTAGCTGCTGCAATTGAGGGCGGGCGATGCCATTGGCGATGCCGATGCTGTGTATAACATATGAGATGGCGGTGGTGTATTATATAAGCTTGGTGGCGCCTGATGACTTCCTTGGGGTGACTCTGTCCTGTGCTCCATAGATAGAGAATGAATTGTGGACATGCCACCACCACCCCCTGCTTTTGACCCTACAACTATATGAGCTTCTGAGTTAAGCTGGTTGGTATTTTGAGACTTAGCTGCAATAAGCATATTTTCAATAGTCGGTTTCAGTTTTTTGGGTCTTCCTCGTTTCTTTTTCGCCGGTGAATCATTATTAATGCATCCGCTATTGGAAATTATTCCTATATGAGCATTACCACCACTTCCTGTCGCCTCTATTATTGATAAATTTAATATGTTATTAAAGTCTTGTTGTTGGTTAGCAAGGGGAATTTTCGATCCGTTATTGCCAGAAATCCCCAAATCTGGTTCTTTTATCTTTTTTGGTCGCCCACGTTTTTTCTGGTGTCGGATGGTTAGATAAAATGGCTAAGTAGTTTGGTTGCTGCTGTGCTCCAAGTGAGGATGATGCATTTCTTAGCCCTTGATCGTTACTGTAAATAAAACCATCTTGGGTAATCACATTCGTCAATTGATTGTTAAATTGAATATTGCCACATTCAGCACCACCGTCAGTATTATTTGTATTACTCCCATCAACACCAATATTATCAGCAAACATATGATTAGAATGTTGCTCTATGAAATTGTGTTGAGAATTCGTGGAAGGATTGACCTTGAGAGGCTGATCCTGCTGTTCGCAGCATTGTCGTATTCTTTGCTCCGTGAACACACATTCGGAGTCATCCATGTGCTGAATTTGACCGTTTAAAAAGTCTCGAAACTTTTTTAAAGCTGTATAAAATGGCACTTTGTCAGCAGCTCGTGGCAGTTGTGCACATCGTGCTGATGACGAAGGCATTACCCAAACATACTGCAAAACAAAAATAAAATATATTTTAATTCAGTATTTTATTCTGTTTAAATAGTAAATTCTATGTGTTAAATTCCTCTTATGCATAATTGTTTTAAACGCCTCTTACCCTCGCAATGCAAAATTAGTTGTCTTCACTTTATTATCAGCCGGGCTCCGGTTCTACTTTCATATATAATTTTTATTTTTGAAAACGAAGACGAAAAATCGGTGCTCCTATTTTTATTTTCACTATTTCCTTTCGATTTGAAAATGCTTTTTTCTACATCAACAAAAAAATAGTTTGCTCATAGGTTTATTGACGTTCATTTCAGACCGTCGGAAGATCAATTAGGCATGTAATTATTTTTAAAACAACTTAATTCTGATCCCACCTCGAATTCGGAAATAAAATTTTGCTGTCGGTAACAACAATTTTCTTGCGATAAATCTATCCCCATGAAGTTATCACCATAGCAACCTCTTAGTGGAATGAAAAAAATTAGTTGAAAATACTTATATAATAAAACGGATGACATTAATTTAGTTAAAGTTGTGTAAAATATGTTTTACTTATTACTTAAATGCTAAAAGTGCATGAAAATAGTATTTGAAAAAGTTGACAGCCCACTTTTGTGGGAAACTGACGATTGACCTGTCTTTTGAAAAGGTATGTAACATTTAATAATTTGTGTAAAAGAGGAAAGGCTAATATACTGTTTTGAGGGCAAGTATAATACAGAATGAAATTATGCTTGTTAGTTCCATCCACGCAGGCGACTATTCTTGGCAGTTGATATTTCCTATTGAAGTATTTGCTAGCTTTCTGCATTTGCCTCTGATATTTTGGAGACCAATTTCCTAGATATCGTTCACAAAAGTGCTCACCCCACAGGTGAAAATATTGTTCAACAAGATATAGACCCCAAACATCCGACTAAAATCGTGACCAATGAAAATTTTCAGCTAATGCAGTGACCAGCTAAGAGTCTATGAAAGTTTGTCGATCAAACAGAGCAATAAAATATACCAAAAGAAATGATGATGAAGTAAGAAAGTTAGATAGAGATACCCGCAACCCATTTTGAATAAAAGCAAAATATTGCGGTATTTTTTTTTTTAAATATACCAAAATACACATATACTAAAAATATACCGAACGGTATTTTTGTTATATCGAAATAGTACCACATTCAAAATATACCATATACCAGATTGTCGACCAACGCAACTAAGACCTCCAATAAGTAGGCGGTTTTGCCCATCTTTAATAACTTCCACAATTTTTATCTGATCGCAATCAAATTTTCAGAAATCATAAATACTATAGGTATTATTGTATACAGCAGCTGTAGCTTGAAAATTACGCTTGTTAATCGATTTTTATTGATTTGCGGAGGCGGAAGTGAGCGTGGCAAAAATTTGGAACAAACTTGATCTGCGTGCAAACATAACAAATGCTGTCGAAAAAATTATAGCTCTATCTCTTATAGTCTCTGAGATCCAGTGTTTTATACGGACAGACAGACGGACATGGCTAGATCGTCTCGACTCTTGACGCTGATTAAGAATATATATTTTTTATAGGATCGGAGATGCCTCTTTTTACCTGTTAGAAACATTTCCTGCCGGCACAATGTTATTATTACATTTTTAAGATCATTAGCACTTTAAATGCCTATAGTATAAGTATAAGTATAAGTATAAGTATAAGTATAAGTATAAGTATAAGTATAAGTATAAGTATAAGTATAAGTATAAGTATAAGTATAAGTATAAGTATAAGTATAAGTATAAGTATAAGTATAAGTATAAGTATAAGTATAAGTATAAGTATAAGTATAAGTATAAGTATAAGTATAAGTATAAGTATAAGTATAAGTATAAGTATAAGTATAAGTATAAGTATAAGTATAAGTATAAGTATAAGTATAAGTATAAGTATAAGTATAAGTATAAGTATAAGTATAAGTATAAGTATAAGTATAAGTATAAGTATAAGTATAAGTATAAGTATAAGTATAAGGGAAAACTCTTGTAGCTAAACATTATTTCTCGTGACAATTTCTATCGTAAAATAATTGTCAGATTTATCAAAGAGAATTTGTCTTATCTGGGAAAGGACAGCTGTATAAATGAAATCACTTACGGTATCGGTACCATCGACACGGTCAGGCTGACGACCAAAATGGAATTCCTTTTTGCCTGAAAATACTTCAAATATCAACTTCCCGTTGAAAACTGCCACTTTCGGTCGATATCGCTGCAGTTTCTCTAGCAAAATGCGACTTCCCTCTTTAATTTCCTTGCGTGTCAAATCAGCAGATCCTTTTGTGGCTCGCGCCACCATATTGGTAAACCCTATGCCATGTTTCAATAATGTGTGATCATCATCGGAGCACATTTGCTCTTGTGTGAGGCCCGACAGATAGAGACACTTCCAAAAGTGGTTTCCAGGCCCGGCGTAATGATGGCCTTTATAAGCAGCAAACAGACCAGGATTGATGCCCACCTACATGATATAACAAATTTATTAGTTCAATGACATTCATAACTTGATCTCCGAGTGTATATACAATATGAGTGTATACGAAATTTACAACTCACTATAACGATATCGAGATTATCACAAAGATGGTCAGGTATGGTTCGCTTAATGACCTCGGCTTCGGACATGCCATTGAAACGATCGTGTTTCTTTCTTTCCTTCGGTTTCATGTTGGCCAATATATTGCCAGTCATCATAGCAATGCCTGCGCTGTTATAAAGAACAACAACTTGAAGTTCAAACAGATAGCATTTGATATAAATATAAATTCAATATTATTAATATGATATATGAAGCACCCAATAAAAATGTACAAAATATGATACCCGAAATTTGACATTAAATTGAAAGCTGCTTTTGAAAGTTTTCAATTACTATCAAACAGTTTCGGTGTTTCTAAACACTTTCAAAGTGCACATTAATATCGAAGAATGTCTATATAATACAGAATAACAAATATGATTACATTCAAATATTTAAATAATACAGAACTGAAAAAAAAACTTACCAGGGTGCCGCAGCTGCTTTCACATTCAAATTTTTATCGACTGAAGTACTTGTCAGTAATTTTTTTTTGCGTCCCCTTCGTTTTGGTGCAGTTAACTCAGTAGTTACCGATTTCAACTTCAAGGCGCTGTTTGAACTGTTGTCAGCATCGAGCGATTGTCGACTTGTATCTATTTCATATGATTCTTCAGCAAACGGTTCACGGCTTACTATATGCTGGTGTGGAAGCTGCTTAATATTGCTACTGGTGGTTTTAATTAGTTCTGATTCCATAGACTCTGCCGATAGAGCAGCAGCAGAAGCGGCTTCACATCCCAATGCGGATAGATTTGAGCCTGACTCGACTGATACAATATTGAGAGGATAGCTCGGATCATTGGATGTGTCTGGGACTGGGTGTGGTATTGGTGTCATTTCTTCGCCTATAAAACTATAAGCTTCGTTTGACAATATAACAGCCTCATTATTAGCATTCCCCGTGTGCAAGTGATGCGAGGAATGTCCAATAGAAGCACCTTCATCTGGTCCACTTGTCGTTGCCACATGAGGGCTATTCGACGTTGACTGAGCTGATTGATTCTGGTTCTGCGTTTGCGTTTGCGTCTGTTTTCCAATCAATTCATCCTGTTTGCCGTGTCCTACGTGTTTATGGTTTTTGGTATGGTGCATTTGAAGCTGCGGCGTTATCGAATGAATTGATGAACTGTGTGAATTTGGCGTCAGAACATCTCCAGCACTTGTTTCATAGCCATCATCTTGGTTCTCTGGCTTGGCAATATTTGGCGAGAGCGTTCTGTTCAAAAAAAAATTTAGATGATCATACTGATGAGCAAAGAAATAAATAAAACTAATATGAGTTGCATCCACTTGTAATGAGAACGGAGGACGGAATGGTTATAATAAAGTAGTCAAACTGTACTCACAATTTGTAAGCTGAGCTACGATCCTCATGGAACTCGTCCATAATCATATCTTGATATGTTTCCTGTAATTGCTGTACCGTATGCTGCTGGAGGTCCTCCTGCGGATGGAGTTGCGGTTGCTGCTCTTGATGCGACTGATTTGGATGAGCATGTTGCATGGCAAATACTTGTGGTTCATGGGAATAATGCTGACTGTAATTGGCATAGTGCATGGGTTGTTCATTAAAACTATGGAGATGATGTTGTTGTGGTTGTTGTTGATGTGACAGTTGTAGAGAGTGTTGTTGCTGGTGGTGCTGTTGTTGGTTATGTTGTTGTTGCATCATTTCGGCATACATATTATTTGGAAGTTGATGGTTTAGATTCTGTTGCTGCTCATAATGATGATGTGCTGATGATGTGTGATGCTGATTTGAATGATGATGATGATGATGTTGCAGTGTTGGAATCATTTGTCCAAAACCAACGCCAACTCCAAGTGCTTCCTTTGCACCAATATGCAATAGAAGTTCGGCGGGATGTGTCTCTCTTTGTGGTTGGTGATGATGCAATTGTTGTTGTTGATGAGTGCGATAAATATCGGCATGCGGAAAATATTGGCCACCGGATTCAGCGCTGAGATGTAATCGGTCTTGTTTCTCATACACATTATCATTATTATTTTCATATGCCCCTGAAAAATTATGGTTATTATGATTCAAATTCCTCTCTCTGATTTGTTTATAATGCGTATTTTGGATAAATTTACACTCACCATGTGGAGCCCATATTGTTGTTGTTGTTCCTGCTACTGCTGCTGCTGTAGTCGTTGTTGTTGTTGCTGAACCCAAATCTAGTGTCAAAATATCACCCGTTGTTGTTGTTGTAGTTATTGCTAAATTATCAGGAAGTCTTCTCACATTTAAATCGGTGACGGAGGAGGAGTCTGTGGCACAACCATTGGTTTTATCAATAAAAATGGCATCAGTGTTATAGGGTAATTTACTCTTCTTATTCTGTGATGTGGACATTAAACAGCTTTCAGCATCCATTGAAGATAATGCATTTGATGCAGGAATTACTAACGCAGGCACAACTAATTCAACACTTGTCACCAGCGCCTGTTCAGGGGCAATGTATTCATTTTTTTCTACAGTTGTAAGTGCATCTATGCGATCCGAAGCTTTGACAGCACCCTCAACGGAATCCGTACTAGTTGCGGGTAAAATGTGATGACTTGTTGACCCTGCATCACTGCCGCTGATTCTGCTAACTTTCTTTGCAAAGTTATTTATTTTCTTACCATTAATTTGCATCAGCGAACTATCATCATATGTGCTTCGGTAAGTGTCTAGGCTATTTGCGGAAGCAGAAAGGGTATGCTTTTGTTTGTTTTCATTGCTAACCTCATCATCAACCTTAATATATTTGTTAGATTCCACCTCATCATCACTGTTACTATTCTTGATACTAATGTTACTTTTTCCTATAGCAAATTTCTTGCGTTTAGGATCCGTTCTTCCGCTTCCTTCGGGGCTACTTCGAGATTTAATGTTCTTATTAGCCGGTGGTTTATTATGATCACTCTTAGAATTCAAATATGTATCTTCATTCGTTTTGTCGGGCAATGCTGATTCAATTATTGGTATTTTCAGCGCTGCTAGATGATCCTCCGCATTTGATGCCATAACAAAAGCAGAAACTCCGATTGCCCTACCCAGCTGACGGCTGAGCTCCGCAATGACCTTTAGCACAAGCAAAATACTATTTTTCAGTTGTGTCGATTTTATTCGATATGGATAAATTACTATTTTTTGTATAATTATTATTGCCGCTGTTATTTCTAATGTTAATAACGTGAAGGAACTACTTAATAACGGGGTGTTCTCTTCCAAAATTCGTGCTAATTGCATTTCCTCCTTTAATTAAGCTGTGACTGCAATTAAGGCATTCTTTTCACTTTTTTGTTTCACTTTAATGCAATTCCTCACTTGAATATTTACTAATGTCCCAATGTTTTAGCTTAACCGCGAGATCTGTAATTTAATTAAGATATTTTATTATAAAAACAACACTAAAATATAAATAGTCTAATAACAGATTAAAGTCCCTAGTAGCTCATATTATTCCTATTTAATCTCGTTTGGAAGGTCGTGCATTATTTATTGTCAGTGCAACGGCAGAGACCATCCAAGAAAAAGAGTAGAAGAATATAATGCTTAAGAAATGTGTCGGCTAACTTAGTTTTCATCGTATATATATTTAGTTATTTGCCTTACATAACTGGTTGACTGAACTATCAACGCACTACCCCCAGTATGCTGAATCTCGTATACAACAGGATTTTTATACCCGCTACCCATAGGGTAGAAGGGTATTATAACTTTGTGCCGGCAGGAAATGTATGTAACAGGTAGAAGGAGGCATCTCCGACCCTATAAAGTATATATATTCTTGATCAGCGTCAACAGCCGAGACGATATAGCCATGTCCGTCTGTCCGTCTGTCCGTCTGTGTGTCTGTCCGTCCGTCCGTATGAACACCTAGATCTCAGAGACTATAAGAGATAGAGCTATAATTTTTTTTCGACAACATTTGTTATGTTTGCACGCAGATCAAGTTTGTTTCAAATTTTTGCCACGCCCACTTCCGCCCCCGCAAAACAAAAAAATCGAATAACAAGCGTAATTTTAAAGCTAGAGTTCCGAATTTTGGTATATATAATAATTACTATAGTAGTTATGATTTCTGAAAATTTGGTTGCGATCAGATAAAAATTGTCGAAGTTATAAAAGAAATATTTTTGTATGGGCAAAAACGCCTACTTACTAGGGGTCTTAGTTGCTTTGGCTGACAATCTGGTATATTGTGCCGTCTATGGTATATTTTGAATGCGGTACTATGTCGATATACCAAATATACCATTTGGTATATTTTTAGTATTTTTGCAGTATATTCGGTATATTTTGAGAAAATACCGCAAATTATATTTATTTTATTCAAAATGGGTAGCGGGTATCTCACAGTCGAGTACACTCGACTGTAGCTTTCTTACTTGTTCAAATTTGATATGATATTGTTGGGCATTTCCAAAATTCCGCAAAGAAATCGTATTATTTAGGGTGTATGAAAAATGCAAACAGCAATAGCTACGACAACCTAAGAATATAGTTGAGTTGAATTGAGTGAGGGTCTATCAATTCGAAATCAAAAGAATTTCTTTCACTTTTCACTAATACTACTTGAGTATGTAATATTCAAAAACCCTAATAGATACATAAATGGATAGATATGGCTAAAAATATTTACTAAAAAAAAAAAAATTGCAGTATATAATACCCAATTTTAATGAAAAGGAAACTACATTACAATATACATTTTCTAATTTTTCCATCAAAACAATAAAGCCCTTACAGCACCGTACGGTCCTTGCCACATACAATAATTCTTAAATCACTTAAACATTTTTTTTCAGACAGTAGTATTATACATACCAAAGCTAGGGCCTTAGCTTTAAAAAAGAGTAAAAACAAATTGTAACTCTATCTTTTATATATATTTATTGAAATCTAGGTGTTCAACTGACGAACTGATAGAAAAACTTCCGAAAAAATACCGTTTAATTTTTGTATTAACTAAATCTTACAGTCGGCAATACTATATATGAATATGTATTTTATATTGTTCAATCCTGCACAATGCATTAGACTGAAATATCTTACCAGCTACTATTGTTAGTGTAACTCATAAAATAATAATTCCAAAAAATTATCTTGCTTTCACTGTATGTTTGTATGTATGTAAATATACATATTGGCAAATATTATATTAAATAATGTAGTATGAACCAAAACACATCATCAATTATGTATGTTTTTGAGCTTCTTGCACATACAAGTGCCCCACATAGCAAAAGGAAAAAAAGGTAGTGTTGAAAATTTACTGGATGAAAACACACTATTTAAAATGGATATATAGTATAAAAAATAATATAACGAGATGCCAGTCGCACTGATGATGACTGACAATTGGGTTTGTATGAATCGTAAGATATTCGAGGGCTTATATGCTACCCTATTCATGGTGCAGATCAAGTTTATTTTTATCTTTGGATGACCTGTTTTCAAGGACTTTTCACTATATTCACGAGGTCGAAGTGCAAATTCTCTCAACATCAAAATATGGTTATTAATTGCATCCACAACGTCTGAAAAGTTAAATTTGATACTCCACCACACAACCATATGAACATTCACACCAACACTAAACTTCTCTAACCCTACGCTTGGACTCATATACACATATGTACATATGTATATGTATAAAGATATTGACTTCCCCTTTCATCAAAATAGTCCAGCAAGCCCAAATATATATATATGGAAGTAAATACCATCATTTATACATAATAAGTACGTATGTACGAGCAAGAACAGTATAACTTCCTTAGCCGAAAGAACACTCTGATAGACAACTAGATGAATACTTGAATTAATATATTTATCTCTTAGTGAGCACCGGTTTCACTCAGATTTAAACCATTTCACCACTCCGTATCTATCGTATATATGTGTATGTAGATATGTATGAGTACAAATAAAAATAGATCTATTTTAAATATAGATATGTATGTATGGATGCATATGTATATAAATATATATCGACATACATGCGTTTTCCATTCAAAGTAAAAATACAAAACAAATATCAGAAAAGGCAAAAATCGAAATTACTACTCTATTTAGATCAATTCAATAAATTATTTGACACTAAGGTCACTCAAAAAGTGTAAGTATATATAAATTTATATATATATATATAAATTTTATATTTTATTCATTAACTCTACTTATTTCCGTTTTGCATCATAATAAGCAAATCTCGCTCTGCAACGATTATATTCCAGTACAAAGTGCTCAAATTGATAGTCTTATCGATTTTCTTTACTACTTTATGCTACTTTACTACTTTAAGCCTTTTCTCATGCCTCTGTGTTTTTATTTTTTCGACATATTTAGATTTTATGAATTGCTAAGAAATTTTAAATATGGTATATGAAATAATCAGTTGATTTCCATCGATATCGAACTTATTCGATAAATATACCAAAATGTTATACAAAATAGGCCACATTTTAAGAATCATTACCGCATGATCAATGATGCCGCTTATGGAATGATAAGGCGGAAGATTCTACTTATCAGAAATTTCTTTCTGAAAACTCTAGAGAAGAGCAAACTGTAGGTGCCACAGAACTTTAAGAGAGATATACAGTGTTTTTTGTGGGAATAATGTTGGCCGATTGCCTATAAATATTTGTTCACATTTGTGTAGAATTCAAATCAAATAAAATAAAAGTAAGAAAGAGATACCTGCAAATCAGTGAAGTATTACGGGGATCTTTAAATATACCAATTTAGTATAATGCAAATATATTAAAAAATGCCGAATGCTATATTTACTATATTTTGCACTCTATGGTATATTTTGAATGTAGTACTGTCTTAATATACCTAAAAGACAAGACGGAGGATCACCGTAATCGACGCGGCTTTGGTCCACTAAAGCATCGGATAAAGAAAGCAGTCACCTTGCTAAAGTTGCCAAAGTTCAACTCCTTAACCTCTACTACGGTAAATAGATCGAGAATTTCCTCCCTGGTAAGAAAGGAGTTTCAAGCTATATGCTGGTAGCATCCTGCCATATGACCCACGACAAACCCGCTCCGCCGGAGGAGTAGATGAGTTTGGTGAACATGGTCTATTCCCCAAAGAGCAGCTAATTATAGGTACGAACGCCAACGGCTACCATAGTGTGGAAGTTCAGTCATCAATCAGACATCAGAGGTGATAGAGGTGAAGATAGCCAATAGAGAGGACGTGCCCACTTACATACATAGATCCTACAACTTGCAATGTGCCTGATTTGACAATCGAAACTGACTATAAGTACATTCAGAAACGCTTGTAATACGAACTAGATGAAATTTTTGACTATTGTTACAAATACTCTAGGTCCGCCGAGTACAATCAACTCCGTACAGGATATAGAAACATCAGTAAATGTCCTCTCAGCTGGATTACTCTCTGCGTTCCATCAATCCTGCAGGCTCTTCAGGCCGTTGAGATAATCGAAGCCACCTTGGTGAAATCCAGATCTCTCATTGTTCCGTGGTGAAATTACTAGCATGTTTCGACTTGTTAAGAAGGCGGGCAACTTTTGACACATATGTACATAATAACAACTATAATCTTTATGATTCCTGACTGCGATCAAACAAAAATCTCGAGTGTGCTCGACTGAGAGATACCCGCTACCCATTTCGAATAAAAGCAATATATTGCGGTATTATTCTCAAAATATACCAAAACAACTAAGAAAATAAAAACAAGTAAAAAAAACTGACACCTTGGCTCAGCATTTGACTAATAAAAGAATTTTAGGACCTTATCAAAAATGATTTTTGTTATAAGCAAGATTGTTCTTTTTATAAAAGCAATGACATAAAATGAATTAAATTCTGTAAAAAGGAAAACATGCTTGATATTTTAATTCTTATGCAGCATTTATGCTTGGTTGTTCATAAAATAGTTAACATAGAAAGACATTATAACTTTGTGAATATTTAGTTAACCAACAGAGCGATCTCAGATCATAGATCTAAGAGACATTAAAAGGTAGAGATACAACTATTTTCCGACAACACATGTTATTGTCGCATGCAGATCAAATATCTTTTGTTTTTGCCACGCCCAGTTCCGAAACACACCTTAATAATTATTATTGACTTTATAATTCTTGAGAATTTAGAATCCATTGAAGAATTAACTTCTACATGAATAGCTCAATTTTTATGGTATAGTTTGGTATATTTTAGTGATTTTTATCGGTATTATGATTTTAACAATTTAAGTAATCGAACGGAATATTTATTTCGAATATTTAGACCTGCTACCCATAGGGTAGAAGGGTATTATAACTTTGTGCCGACAGGAAATGTATGTAACAGGTAGAAGGAGCGTCAACAGCCGAGACGATCATGTCCGTCTGTCTGTCTGTCCGTATGAACACCTAGATCTCAGAGACTATAAGAGATTTTCAAATTTTTGCCACGCCCCTTCCGCCCCCGAAAATCAAAAAAATCGAATAACAAGCGTAATTTTAAAGCTAGAGCAAGAGCGAATTTTGGTGTATACAATAATAACTATAGTATATATGAGTCCTGAACATTTGATTGCGATCAGATAAAAATTGTGAAAGGTATTAAAGAAATACTTTTGTATGTGCAAGAACGCCTACTTACTAGGGGTCTTAGTTGCTTTGTGTCGTCGATGGTATATTTTGAATGTGGTACTATATCGATATACCAAATATACCGTTTTGTATATTTTTAGTAGTATTTTCGGTATATATTGAAAATAAAACCGCAATATTTTGCTTTTATTCAAAATGGGTAGCGGGTATCTCACAGTCGAGCACACTCGACTGTAGCTTTCTAACTTGTTTTTGTTTTATTTTATTGAAAGTGCGTCGCGGGTAAGAATCTCACATTCTAACTTGTTCTTTAATGAATATTAAGAAAAAAAGCGATCTCAATAAATCAGACAGGAATCAAAATCTTACTTTAGTTGCATACGGGCTTTGCGGTAGATACTGCATTTCCCTCCTAGTCTTTCCGTTATCGTGAAAATGCGAAAATGTATGTATATACCAACCAAATCAATCGGTTAATATGAAAATGCTACAAAAGAGTCAAACTCTAAAGAAAACAATAATTTTAAGGATTCTTGAATAATGTATAATAATATATAATAAATAATACATTTTGTAGAGATATTATGTAGCTCTGGACTATAGTTTATTTCTGAGACGTAAATTTTAACGGTGAAGCTATCCAAATGGTTAGTGGATATCTCATACATATATTTTAATCTCTCGTATTTTAATATCTCTTTTGACAAGTGCTGTCACAAATAAAACTCTATCTCTTAAATTCTTCAATGTTCCAATGTTTCTTACGGGCAGACGGATATGGCTGTCATCTGAGCTTTTGACATTGGTCAAGAATATATATACTTTACGGAGTTGAAAATGCCTCCTTTTGCTTGTTACATGCACACTAACATCTTATTTGAATTAAAATAAAAACTATGAAACAAATTGTTATGCAAGTAAACGTGACCAGCAGTGTATACTTTATAAAGTATTGATTGATTTGTAAGAAAATTGTTATTTGTTTATTTAAAAACTTGAATGATCATTAAACATTCAAACTAGATAATCGTACCCAAACTGCTACTAGGACAATTCATCCATCCCTAGAATTAAAAATTACTTGTATTTAGAGTGTATAAATATTATGAATCTACAGACACACAACAGCATCTACATCTACTAAAGTACATAGACTTAAAAGAAGTCAGCAGAGAATAGAACGATCATGAAGAATTGATTGTTTCGGCTGAACACATAAACATACACATTATGTATGCATATTTCAGTTCTGTGATTCCACTGAGAGATATGTACATATGCATTATCTCAAACGAATCCGAAACTTTTCGCATACACACCAAAAACATAGACTACACATTCATGCATAACAAATATACATATGTATATATATGTATGGGGACTTGCATTTGTATGCACGCTTACATTTTTAGGTCTGTTTATTTTTTTTTAAACCAAATCACCAGCATTGCCTATAGATACACTAATATGCATGTATATACTTACAATCCGTACATTACATTTTCAGATCTCGTATGTATGGGACACTCACACAATTGAACGGGTGAAGAGTGCAATACACATAGATATACATACATATGTATACTGTTTTTTTCAATTACTAGTACACTATTATTGTTTTCACCGTGTATGAACATTTTAAAATAGTCCATATGACATATGTGAAGGTGTGTATTTTATGTATACCGTAATTCCTTTTATTAATCGAGCACAAATTAATTATGAAATATTTATAATTTTACATAAAGTACATGCACATTTACGTATTTTTGTATAAAGGTTGTATGTATGGCACTTTCAAGAACGCGAATGCGGATGAAATAAAATATTTACAAATATTTGCATTAAAGAGCTCGCCGACTGACTAATCAAAAATGCCACAAATGGTAATAATACAAGCAATGTACATGTATCTATTGATGTTGTATATATTAGGACACGCACATATGCAAAACTATGTCTACGGTGTATATTAAATATGTACGTATATTACGACAAGCGTCCGCGGTATCGACCGTACGATTCGACTATGCATTCTCATTTAACAGTATATTAACATTTCAATCGGAACTGTGCAATTAATTTTGGTTTGAATAGGACACTTTACAGAATGTTATATTCACGTAGTAACACATATTGAAATGTACGCATGTATGTTTAGATGTTATGTACATTCCAATGTATTTAATCTATTTTAAAACAATATACATAAATTACATATCACTACAAATACTCATACGCTTCTGCACATTTTGTGAATGTACGATAATTGTAAAAAAGGACAGTAATAATATTAACAATTTATTTATTAATATCAATTTACGTACAAATTTATTTAGCGTTTTTTATTTCACGAATAAAAAAGTTATAGCATTAACATTTAAAACCAAATATAGATTTTAGAAAATTAAAAATGTTGATTTTAGTGTTGCCCATAAAGCTTTTTGTATATTTGTATGAAAACACATAAATTTCATATCAATGTTGTGTCAAAACGAGCTTTTTCAGAATAGTATGACCATTTACTTATAGCCTATTTCCACAGCACCAAAAAACCTCAGTTTTTTTCCGTTCAGGTCGAACGTTACGTTCGCCCCATGTAAAAACCCATAAGAAAAAATGACGGTTCGAAACGTAAAAAAACTGAGTGGCAGTGGAAATAGGCTATTATTCTATGAACGCAACGATTACCATGTAGCTTAAAAACTCTGATGGTAAATGCTAATTTTTTCCTTGAAATGTATGCAATTTTATAATACTTAAAGAGATGGAAAATAATTCAAACATATTAGATATGGTGATAGATAATAATATTTTTACCGATTCAACTTTAATATAATGAAGTTGGTAGTTAACTTCAATAGTAAAATACCTAAATTCGCTTTTCGTCTTTTTGAAGGTAATGTTTATCGAATGATGGGGCGTAAGGTTCAATTTAATGAATATTTATAGCTTATTAAATAAATTCAGTTATTAAAAGAAACAAATGAACTCACATTTTGCCAATTTAATGGAGACAATATCCCAAGGAAATTGTACTGCAACTTGGTTGCAATTTTTTAGTTTCATATGTTGTATTTCAACTCCACAGTTTTAAAATAATATTTTTCTTCACAGGAAAATCCCTCACACGCCTAATTTAAATTTTTTTTGTATTTGATATCCACATTTATTCCAGTATCGGAGTATGGATCGACTTTTTTTTATTTTCAATTGGGAATAAAATGTCCCTGCGAAAGTTTTTGACAGTTTTTTTTATATGGAGTTGTGGGGGAAAAACGCCATTTCGCTCATCAGAGAACATCGCTTAAGCAACCCATTCTGATACAACCAGATTCACTTAGAAAACAAACTGATCGCCTTGGCCATTTTCTTAAGACTGGGAACTTTTTTTTTTTTATTATAAATTGACTTTTTTGCTTTTATCGTTAGAATTGCAAAGCAATTTAAAATAATTTAAAAGCACCAATATTTGTTAGAGCAAAACTCTGGTGGTACCCACCAAGTAATTGAATACTAATTGAATAACGCATGCATCTGTAAGCAATTAAACAACTAACAAATTTAGTTATATTTTCAAAAAATGATTATTGATGTAATATTTCTTCGGATGTTCTTCTTCAATTTAAATTTGTTTTCCACTTTATTTATCGTTAAATAATTTTATTACTTTAATTTTATGAGTTTTAAATATTATATTGTTATAAACTAACTTCAATTTAAAACCCGCTTTGCGAAAGTCTGATAAATCAATATAGAAGCCGCGCTCTCGCTAATTAAATCTTGCAATATTTGTAGAAGCACTTAGCATTAGTAGCATGGAGCTCCCAATAAACTATAGTCCCACTATGGTGATGATTCTTATAGCACTCATCCGATGCGTGGGCGCTAGTTCTAGGAAAATCTTTTCTATACACAAAACGGATAGTATGCTCGCTTTCCTATTGAGAATAGCGAACAGTTGATTCTTTTTTTTTAACTTGTCCACGTCTCTGCTGCTTGAAAACTGCGTATCCTGCAAATTTCAACAACTTATTCTTTTTCTTTCGTCAGCTTACCTACGTTGTAAAGTGGTTTGCGTTTCTCTTTCAGTTATTCACTATTCAAAGAGTCTTTGGCTTATCATAGAAATTTCCGTTAAGTAAGAACCTTCCGCTACATCATTCCAAAAATGGTTATGTGTAATGTATATGTATATACATAAATATATATATATATATAAATATATATATTTATATATATATGCTATTCTATAATGGAAATGCTTTCATCAAAATCGCATCATTCTAATGCCCCGTTTCCACCGCACCAAAAAAACTCGGTTCTTTTCGTTTAGTTCACCCTATGTAACAACCCAAAAGAAAAAAAACTCGGTTATTCTGCGTTCGCGGGCTACATGAAAGTATCGATAACGAACGTAGAATATCGATGTGACAACGAAAAAGAGCTCACCCATGATACAATTATAGAAGGTAGTCTCGTCGGAAAAAAATCTGGTACCCTGTCTATGTTAGCAATGAGTGCGAATGAAAGAGGCACAGCGTGGTAGTGTGAACGAGACGACAATGAAATGCGCATTAACCCTTAGACGATGATATTAATATTTACATATTTTGAAGGTAATATTAATGTCTCCTTGACATGTTTTTTAAATGTAAATTGTTTATGAACAATATTAATAATATATATGAGAATTCTCTAATTCTCTTAATATTTAAATTCTATCCGTGTCTACGGCATACATGGCAAAAAGTCATTTTGCATAAGGGTTAATTGCGCTAAAAATTTCGTCCGCAGACAACCTCTTGCGTCGAAATACGAATGCGCACTGACGATAGCTTTTTTCCGACGAGACTACCTTCTATAATTGTATCATGAGCTCACCACTCAACAAACAGCTGATAATTAAGTACGCCAAGGTATGAAAATAGAAAACCAAAAATTATTTTGCTTTTTAGAACAAATCTTCAGCAACCTCGAGAAGTAGCATTCAAAAAACAAATATTGTTTGGGTTGTGGGAGGAAAATTTGACGCCATTGAGTTCTGCGCAAAAAAACTCACACACTTATATCAATGTGTGAAAAGTAAAAAGTATATTTATTTATGTAAATATTTGTCAAGATATTAAAATTTCAAAAGTTTTCCATTTTACAAATTACAGGTTCAGTTTCTTAAATTGTTCCCCTACTTTTGTTTACATTTGAGCATCTTGCATTTCAGAGCGGCCACATTAAGAAATTTACCCTCGCCCATTTTTTTCGGTTCGGCGGTGGAAACGCCAAAATGGGACTAGAACAAACGTAAAAGAACTGAGTGGCAGTGGAAACGGGGCATGACAGGTCCCGACTTTTTTTTTTATTGTTCAAATGTATACCTAATTGCGCTTGCTTTATGTAAGTAGTATTATATTTTTAACGGAGATCAACTCTTCCAAAATTCCTTATTGAAAAAATGTTTTTCTGCTCGCCCTTTAGTTTTGAGATGTAAGCTAAATGTGAACTAAGAGATTAATTCTAAATGGTCTGGGTATTGTTAGAAATTATAATTGTTATAGCCTATTTCCACTGCACTTAGTTTTTTTTACGTTTCGAACCGACTGTTTTTTATGGGATTTTACATTGGGCGAACGTAACATTCGACCCGAACGGAAAAAAACTGAGGTTTTTTTGGGGCTGTGGAAATAGGCTATTAGAGTCTGGTTGTTCTCGTCATCATCATCGATAACGATAACGCTTGAGAAATGGGCCATCGCAAGCTGAGCGTTGTCGTAAAACCTGTTTGTGTGTGTGTGCGTATATATTTTTTATTTATAATTTGCTAATTGTATTTGATTGTCAAATATTTGATATTTAGTATATTGTGTGCTTCATTGTGTTATTGCTTTAGAAACAAAAAAAAAAAAACACCAAGTATTATTTGGAGAATTAATCAATGATTAAATATGCCATTTATTTAGCCATGGGCATGTACATATGTAGTCAGTTCATGTATTGTAAAAATTATGAGTGCAGTTTGATGGCAAGAACGCAATATTAATGATTTATTTGGTAGAAGTGGAAAAAATTATATAAACAGATGGTATGTTATATACTAACCATTTATATTTGTATGTGTATGCATTTACTTACATATATGAACATGAAGAACACTATTTTCAAGGTTGTTGCATGTATGTATCTACATGTGCATAGGAATATTCATATATGTACATATTTATACACATGTATGGCATACAAAAGTTGCGATAATTCTTAATAAATATATTTACATTTATTTTTATGTAAAAACGCCAGAAAACTAAATATTATTTGTTTATAGAAATTTTATTCAATAGGTGCAAAAGAAAGCCAAGGTGTGTGTTGGTGTGTGTGCTTCAGCTACAACATTTAGCTAACGTACTTTGGCAGCGGTTGTCCAAGCACAACAAGGCAGGAGATTGGAACGGAGAAAGATTCGTGTTTTGGACACTTGAAGCTCACAGTTCTAGCAAGTCATTAACAGCAGCATTTCGTAATGTCGGACCTCGGAAGTGGAGACGAAGGTATCTCAGGATCAAGTAAGTTTATATTTATCAATTGTGACTACTTATTAGCGTGTCCATTCAAATATGTATAATTTTAAGCCATCTTAAGTAGTAAATTGTTTCTAGCAATAACAATTGTAATAATATTAGCAAGCACGAATAAATAATAAAGGTAATAATAATAATTTTTGGTTGTGTTAACTTTATTTTTTAAATTGAATAGTATACAAATACTTCAAAACGAACATACTAACAGAGTTTGTACAGTTATTTGAAATCCCACTTCTATTTTACATAAATTTTTTAATACGCGATTTTTACAAATAAGTTTCCTTTGTATTATTTTCTTTGTGCAGAGCCTAATAAATTTATTTTTTTTTTATTGGAATATTATTTGGATTATTAAGTTGGACTTTTCAGGTTGCTTAGTATTAGGAGGGAGTGTTGTGAAGCACTCGATATTTAACTTGATGAACTGGGCAGTATTTTTGGGATCCATGATCTCCATCGCCATTTATTTTTTCCACTTTTAATTCGAAATAATTTTAAATTTTTTCGGATTTCATTCCGCACACGCTATTAATTTTTACACACTAGGGACTCTTGTTTGGTTTTTGATATTAAATACTTTGCTTTTCGTAGAATACAATGCAAATAATATGGAAGGTTCTTTAAGCAGAAACGATTTTGAGTCGTCCGGTAAAGGTAAGCTAATTACAAAACTAAATAAACCGCTTTTCGTATAATGTTATAGATTTACATATATACATGTATATATATATTTTTAGCAAGCAGTGCAGTTGAACAGGAGCTAGCTTCAAAAATGTTGCAAATTCAATCAAAACGTTTTTATTTGGATGTAAAACAAAATCGTCGTGGAAGGTTCATTAAAGTGGCTGAAGTAAGTAAATTTCACTTTTTTTAGAGTTTTAAAAGAAAATTCTGTATTTCCACATCTCTACCTTAACTACCTCTATAATTTACTTTATTTCAGATTGGAGCTGATGGCAGACGGAGTCAGATCTATTTGGCATTGTCAACAGCAGTTGAGTTTCGCGATCATTTATCGTCATTTAGTGACTATTATGCGTCTTTAGGTATTAAAAACTTCTTATTGTAGTGGATATTTTTGTCTTGTCAATTAATAATCAATCAAGCTTGTTCAAATGCAGGGCCACCAAATACTGATAATTTACCAGAAGATGGTAAACTAAAATCTGAGATGATGATCAAGGATAATCGGAGGTATTATTTGGACTTAAAGGAGAATGCTCGGGGCAGATTTCTTCGGGTAGGATTTAATATCAAGTTTTGCATTTACTTTTAAATCGTTACCAAACACTGCACAGTGGTTGGGCTTGTATGGATTCGCGACCATAAATATTTTCCGTTGACATATCGTTATGAAATTTTCCCCACAAATCTAAAAAATATTTTGTATATATATACAACCTTAGTATGGCGTAAATGCCGATGGTGCCACAAAATACGTCCGGTGGAGTTACAGTATTAGCATCAAAGATGTTTTTATTACCTTTAAACATGACAAATACACTGAAAACTCTCATAAAGGGGGGAGCAACATATACATAAGAAGAGTATAATAAATTAAACTTACACAACAAAAAATAAATCTATCAGATTAATTTCACAAGAAGAATATTAAAGTTAATACCTACAATTTTAAAGTTCTATTTAAATGATGTTAGACCACTTTAAAATGCAATTTTGTTTTCACGAAAAGCTAACTTAACGCAGTTACGCTGCAAAATTGACTACGTTTTCACGCTTTGCGTTCTATTTTTAGAAAGTTCCGTTAGATTTAAAGAAAAATCCTGTTTGCCATTAAGATGCTTGGACATTTTTTTAACAATTTGTTTACTTTTCCGAAATTTTTGGTAATGGCGATTTTTTGAACTTTGGCCTATGGGCGCAACCACTGTGCACTGTTAGAATTGTATTCAAATTTATTTTCCTTTTTCATTAAACTATTTAGTACCTAAAAGTATTGACCTATGACCCTAAGAATTAAAGAAATTCTTGATAATTTCCTATTTCAAGAAACACAATCCGTTCTTTTTAATCTTCTTCGTACTCTGCAGTAGTTGCGTATAAACTTTATAAAATTTAAATCAACACGAACAAGAATAAAAAAAGTTCTGCAAATCAAAGTTAGATTTGTACGAACAGGTCAGGTGGAAAATATTTTATCGTATTGACTTGTATATATATTCATTTACTTTATGTTTTGCCATCTGTCACTTAAGAACATTTCCTCTTGGTTTGACTATAAAGCTAAAGTGTAGTGGGCATACAAATATTTAGTGCACGGCTTGAGACATCATTTTAATTATATTTTTTTTATGGTTCTCTGTAATTCTGAAAAGTTATGCAATTTGACTTAAAGCAAGTAGAACCATTTTTTCAGTATTTTTCTGCACTCTTCAATCGCAACTGATCTGCGAGTAATAACCTATTATAAAAACAATTTATTATTTATTTATTTATTTATTGAGAATGTCGAAGTACTTCTTTGTATAAAAATAAGTCAGCATTATACTGAATTTAAAAGGTAATACAGATAAAATATGGCCTAGACGATATCGTAAAAAATTATTTGTAGAAATGTAGAATTCTATGGCCAACTGCTGTATTTAATGATTATAGTCAAATTCAAAATACTAATAAACAATGATAATGATTTTTATACTATTTATATTATTTTTTACGCTTGAAAATTATATTTATTCCGCTCGAAACTTGTACAATAGAAAGAAATAATAGCTCGCAAATAACTGTTAACCGATTCGTGCGGTGTCAAAATAAGTGTTCTTCATTCAGACTTTGAGCAAAAAGTCAGAGAGCGACCGATTGATTGAAAAGTTTTTTCTGTTCTCTTTTGGTCCTGTTCATTCTCATACCGATTGGCCCACGACCGACGGACTCAAAAAGTCTTGCGCATGTATGTGTATGTAAAGTTTCGTGGATCCTACGCGTCACTTGGGTTTATGAATCTAGCGAATATTGATTGATCGAATTTATTAGAAATGGGAAATTTTTTTTTGTGAAAATTTAATGTTACAATAGTACACGTACGTAGTACGTACCACTGTGCAGCGAAACGAAGACAAATTACATATTGACTTTTTCAGTCAATCGGTATTTTAATAAGTCTCTCTGCGCGAGGTAAACAAGCGTTTTACGATCAGCTCATCATAATGCGCTCAACAGAAAACCAAAACAAAAAGAAACAAAGTCTGCATGCTCTTTTACAATGCTACCCATAGGGTAAAAGGGTATTATAACTTTGTGCCGGCAGGAAATGTATGTAACAGGTAGAAGGAGGCATCTCCGACCCTATAAAGTATATATATTCTTGATCAGCATCAATAACCGAGACGATCTAGCCATGTCCGTCTGTTCGTATGAACACCTAGATCTGAGAGACTATAAGAGATAGAGCTTTAATTGTTCGGCAGTATTTGTTATGTTTGCACGCAGATCAAGTTTGTTTCAAATTTGTGCCACGCCCACTTTCGCCCCGCAAATCAAAAAATCGAATAACTAGCGTAATTTTAAATATAGACTATTCGAATTTTGGTGTATACAATAATAACAATAGTGTTTATGATTCCTGAAAATTTGATTGCGATCAGATAAAAATTGTAGAAGTTATTAAAAAAATAATTTTCTATGGGCAAAAACGCCTACTTACTAGGGGTCTTCGTTGCTTTAGCTGACAATCTGGTATATTGTGCCGTCTATGGTATATTTTGAATGTGGTACTATATCGATATTCCAAATACGCAATTTTGTTTTTTTTTTTTTAAGTATTTTTGTAGTATTTTCGGTAAATTTTGAAAATAATACCGGAATATTTTGCTTTTATGAAAAATGGGTAGTGGGTATCTCACAATCAGGCACTTATGTATTTGCTATGTAATATAAGTTCAATATCATACCATTTTTCTTTAGGTTTCACAAACAATCACAAGAGGTGGACCAAGATCTCAAATAGCATTACCAGCTCAAGGAATGATCGAATTTCGTGACGCACTTACAGATTTACTAGAAGAATTTGGAGTTAGTGATGGCGGGTAATGTGCAAACAACAAAATTTTGTTATTTCCTCTCAAGATTTTTATTTTTAGATTTAAAGGAGATTTGCCTGAGGAACGCCATATGAAGGTGGATAATAAGAATTTTTATTTTGACATTGGCCAGAATAATCGTGGAGTTTATATGCGAATAAGTGAGGTAGTATATCGCAAATTTGCGGGTATTTCGTATTATAATATATATTTATAAACATTTTACTTCAAAATTTAAGGTTAAAAATAATTTTCGCACTTCTATAACGATTCCGGAAAAATGTTGGATACGATTTCGTGATATTTTTAATGATTATTGCGAAAAAATGAAAAAATCGTCCGATTCGGTCACTGCCGAAAACAATCTACCGACAACTACAAATAGTGTTAAATAATGGGCATAAATCTTTTTCAAACACACGTCATCGCACCATTTCAATGAATAATTATAAAAAAAAAAAAAATTTCAATTATTTGTGCTCATGCCTTTAGAATTACAATTAACAGCTAATTTTGTAAGGTTTAAGAATTGTTTTAGCTTTTTAACTAAATTAATTGTATATTCTCTTCGTCGATGCATAGATGTTTATAAGATGAAGATGTGATGTTTCATCATCTATATTAGATTTTTCGTCTGTTTGAAAAAAAAAACTTCAAAGGCTATTATATTTTTTTACGACAATACTCATATATTTTGAACTTAGAAGTTTGTTTTTTAATTGGCCACGCATTCCTGAAGCTAAAATAAAATATGGACGCAATTTTAAAGCTCTTACCGTATCTGGTTAATTTTGCACAAGGCTTTATATTGATTATCACTTATTTTTTGCATTCCATAAAATAAAGTTTACTAAAAAAATATCCTTTTAATTTAGATACTCAAAATGAATACATAACGCAAATTTTTTCAAATTCAAAATAATTTTATTTTAAATTGTTTTGTTCTGTTGTCTATGAATAATTAAATAAATCTTATGAATATACCCACGATATTCCAAACATTTATTTTATTGTCTAAACACCGTAACCTACTTTGACCTATGAGCAACAGAATACAACAGATTTAATAGAATAATGTTATAAGATTGATGAGAATAATGTACTTCCCCACTTTTGATTTATTCACATTGACCAACTGTGGGCACGAAATTTTGAGTAAATAATATTGCAACGCCGTGCATTCAAAAATTTGGATTTGGTCAGACTACCCTGCAGTTCATTAATTTAGATTTGATGTTAACATTTTTAAATAAGAACAAAATGTGCTGATATACTATAGATCAAATTCGTACAGACATCACTACTTATCCGATTTAATTTCTTAAAAATATACATAAAACTTCTGCAATTGTATTATTTAGAACGAATTAAATTAACTTAAGAGCAATTGCAATAACAATTACATATGTAGAAACAGAATTTTAAAACTCAGTACATTTGAAATAATTAAGACGTAAGAAAGCAATGCATAATTGTTTTCAAAGGGTCTTAAAATAATTATTTTAATAAAATTTAAACATATTCTGACCTAATGTTGAATTGAAAAATTGTTGTCAATGGTATTAAAATACAAATATATATGAAGGTGGTTAGACAATTTAATGATTCAGAATCATTAAAAAACGTGTGTGTGCAGTCGTGTAAAATTATGTTAATTCTCAATAATTAACATAAGAATTAACAATATGTGTTTCAATATTTTTTGAAATGTAAACTTACATAAGTACTAATACTAATAAAATAAATTCAGTTTGAAAAGAATGTATAACTAAATACATAAGTATATACATATACATATATGTATATATTTATGTACTCTGTGAATATAGTGTGAACCAATACGATGTTACTCAGTTAAACCTTTCAGCTTTATGTTTTATTATTAAATGTTTGTGAATCGGAATGAAAACCTGACAGTAATCTAGTTTGTTAAACGTAACAACTTAATAAATTAAAAATAATGTGTGGATAAGACAGGCTGTCGACGTTTGTTTAAATTTGAATTCAGATGTATGAAAGCACTGCAACTACCTAAAAGGTAATTGGATTGTTGAGGAACATTTTGTCATATGTATCTGGTTAATGTAACTTATAAAAGGCTATCTTAAAATAATATGTATGTTATACAATGTTAAAGCTCTTAGAATATATATGTTAAATACAAATTTCTTAAATTAATTATTAAAAAGTTTATAAAACAAAACATTTAATGTGATCACGTAGAATAAAAACTTAATAAGTACGATACAAAAAAAAATGCCTAGCAAAATAATATACCAAAATAAATAAAACCTAACAATGCATGTGTGTATGTGCATTTATTGAAACACATACACGCACACTTCAACTAATTTAGAATATGTGCATTAATTTGGCGGAAAATTATGTATTTTGAAGTAAACTTTTAGCTAAAATAATTAGATTAATCATATGTACATGTTTATTTCAATAAAGAAATAATACAACGCAATTCAGTTGAATTCTTCATCGCAAGAAGTAGTAATTAAATAATAATTTGTGAACTAAAAAAACTATGTTTTAATCTTTTAAATTATAGGTTGAATTAGTTTCATTATATGTTTATGTATGTATGTTGTGAATATGGAACCATTGCATTACCGCTCCCCATAGGGTAGAAGAGTATTATTGCTTTGTGCCCCAGGAAAGGTACGTAATAGGTAGAAAGAGGCATCTTTATACAAAGGATATATTAATCAGCGTCATCCGAGACAGTATAACCATGTTCGTCTGTCTGCCTGTTCGTCCCTGTGAACAGTCTATAAGACATAAGGATATAATTTTTGTCGAGATCACTTTTTATGTTTGCCCGTAGATTGAGTTTTTTTTTAAATTTTTTGATGCTCTAGAGTCGCGATTTGCGCTACATGCTATAACACCACACCTACAGTATTTATGATATTTCGTTGCAAACAGATACAAATTGTAGAAGTTATATAAGAAATACTTTTGTATGGAAAAAACTTACTACGGGCGCTAGTTGCCTTGGCTGAGAATGTAGTATATTTTGGTATATGCATGTATATGTATATATTTTAAATGTAGTTCTTTACCAATATACCAAAAATAACCATCGGTATATTTTTGTATTTTTACGGTGTATTAATTCGGTATATTTTACGAATAATATCGCACTGTTTTACTTTTAGTAAAAATCGGCAGCAAGTATCTTATAGTCGAGCACAATCGATTGTTACATTTTTATTTCTTAAATAAGATGATTCACTTATAAAGAGATAACGTGAAAAACATTCTAAACGTATCATAGGAGACCAGGTTATCGTTGTTTTCAACAAAATCCTCAGACAGATACCGTTGGTAATGAACTTCATTCTAAAACACATAAAACATATATTAAATATTAATATTATCGCTATGACAAACTTATTGCTTATAGTTTCCTTAACTATTTGGTTTCTATATCCGCTGCCTATAGGGTAGAAGGGTATTGTAGCCTTGTGGATGCAGGAAATGTATATATGGGTAATTCTCTGACGCATGTCGCGTGCGACCATCTTTTCAGTGAAAAAAAAAACCTCACCTGGGACAATTTTAAAAATAACAAAAAGGGTTTTTTTATAGCTCTAGATAAGTACTTTAATTAGAGCTAAGAATGTTTTTGGAATTTTCTCGCAAAGTGCGGTTTTTTTACATTTTTTTTTTGTGTTCGGTATCATTAAATTGACTTTATTTTTTGCATTAGAATACTTCAAGAATACTGAAACATATTTTTAAAAAATTTTAGACTTCGTAGGTAATTTGTTATTCGCTCATATTTAAAGACTTATTATTATTATATTAGTAGGCGTCGATCTGATGGCGCCTGTTTGACGCTGTATTCTTTCCATGATGGATAGGTACGTCCGTTTCCGTGGCCTGCCACCACACTAAAATAGCATAGGTGAGGATAGGGCGAACAACAGAGATATGTACATATATATCCACCGCATCAGTTGAGGAGAGAGACCCAAGTGCAACTAAGCATCTTTTCCGGTGGCCTTCTTCACCCTTTCTAACACGTTGAGCTTCCATGTCAGTTTGCTGTCCAGAACCACACATAGGTATTTTACTGCTTGGCTCGGCTTAACCGTAGTATTTTGGGGAGGACCACATGGGTACCTTATCCCTCTTCGTGAAGAGGATGTTTTGTCCGCGTTAATGCTAAGCCCGGCTGCTTCGGCCCATGCCTTAACTTTCCGTAAAATAAGTACGGAGCTGAGGGTAGTTGGGCATTTCCCAGTTATCAAAATGCTTATGTCGTCGGCGTGGGCAATTAACTTCGGGTCTCGTCTAGTATATTTCCTTCCTTTGTGGTCGAATCGCCCCACCCGCCTGTCGCTCGCTGGAGCTGTGTTCACTGAGGTAAGGCCCTTCATAATAGCGTCAGTAGTGATGATATTGAAGGCGCCTGAAATGTCCAGAGAAGCCCCCAAGGCATATTCTTTAAAGTGGTCTGCTTTTTCAATGGAGGATACTAGAGCATGGAGAGCAGTCTCAATGGACTTGCCCTTTGTGTATGCATGCTGATTGGGGGCCAATAGATGCAATGAATTGCTTCTGATGATGCATATCAAGTAACTTCTCCAAAGTTTTTAGAAGAAAAGAGGTTAGGCTGATTGGCCGGAAGTCATTTGGGGATATAACACCATGCGAGGCCCGCCGAGTAGATCTTGCAGCATTGCTGGCGAAAGTCCATCGAGACCCAGACAATGCCGCTGTTCGACTTCTTAGCAAGTTGAAACATGCTAGTAAACTCTCCACAAAGCGATGAGAGATCTGGATCCCACCAGGGTGGCTTTGATCTTCTCGTCGGTCTTGAGAGCTTACAGGATTGGCGAAACGCGGAAAGTAGCCCTTCTGAGAGGACATTAAGAGATGTTTCTAAGTCCTGTACCAAGTTGATTGTACTCGGCGGACCAAGAGAATTAGAAACGCGTCTGGAGAATTTCACCTAGTTCGTGTTATGGGGATTTCTGAACGGCTAAGACGTAGATACCCTGTTTAATGGAGGAGGAGGGTCTGTTCAGGACTCTCAACTCTCCTACATGGGTGCATTCAGTCGCTATGGTAGGGTCACGTTACGAGAGGTGGGATCTATATAGGTAGATTCCTCATCTCTGTTGGCTAGTCTTAGCCTTATAGTTAAGGATAAAATAAAATAATAACTCACCTTTTTCATTAATATCGAGCTGTAACCCTTTCCTTACCAGGATGACAGTTCTCGATTTACTTACCAATGTCGGAACGTAGAGATTAAAGTTTGGCAACTTCAGCCCTGTGATCGTGTTGCCCGACGGTATCCACGGTTTCTGGACCAAAGCCGCGTAGGCAGCCGCGTAGACAGCCGGACATGGCTAGATCGTCTTGGCTGTTGGCGCTGATCAAGTATATATGTACTTTATAGGTTCGGCCTCCTTAAACCTGTTACATACATTACCTGCCTTCACAAAGTTATAATACTCTTCTACCCTATGGGTAGCGGGTATAATAAGAAGTTTCTTGTTCAAACTCAACATATTGTAAAGTTAGTTTTTAAAGACACTTTTCTCAGACAAGACGCGTAGCCCGCTTTCTTGCAATCCCAATAAAGTCTAAACGTAAATTAAAATAAAATCGTTTGTTTTATTTTTTATTTACCCTTCGTGTAACGCGAAAAACATAATTAATTATAATTATTACATAATAATACCAAAAAATGAATTTGCAATTTTTTCAAGGGGTAGGTGTAGAAAAATTGGCAAAATATCAGAAAATCCGCCGTATCTCGGCTATTTGAAGGACGATCGGGATGTCCTTTGGCAGAAGGATAGCTCCTTTAAATACAAACCGATTGACATACCAAAAAGGACGAATGTCCTGTAAGGAACAAAGTTACAAAGACTTTTTTGTTCAGAGAAAATAGCTTATATCTCGGCCATATCCTGTCCGATCCTTGCCGGACTAGTGTCAATCGAAGTTTCTTGGCAAGGACTATTATCCTGCCAAATTTCATCCCAATCGTCCTTGCGGTTCTCTAGATATCCTGGAATTTGCGATTTCGGGCGATTTTCTTCGGCCCCCGGACTGAAAAATTACAAGTGTTGGATCCTTACATGACCCCATACTTTTTTGATGCCGATCGATAGAGTTCGTCCTTGCGATCCTGGCAATATATGTCCTTTGAAAATGCTCAAGGATATGGCCGGGATATAGCTTGTTTTCGAAAAATCACATTCGTTTTTAGCCATAGCTCTGCCAAATCCTTAAGGATCTAGCAAGGATGCACATTTTGTAATCACAACAAACAGGACTATCGATTGGCATTCAAAGATTTTAAGGATAATACCAAAAATGAATTTGCAATTTTTCAAGGGGTAGGTGTAGAAAAATTGGCAAAATATCAGAAAATCCGCCGTATCTCGGCTATTTGAAGGACGATCGGGATGTCCTTTGGCAGAAGGATAGCTCCTTTAAATACAAACCGATTGACATACCAAAAGGACGAATGTCCTGTAAGGAACAAAGTTACAAAGACTTTTTTGTTCAGAGAAAATAGCTTATATCTCGGCCATATCCTGTCCGATCCTTGCCGGACTAGTGTCAATCGAAGTTTCTTGGCAAGGACTATTATCCTGCCAAATTTCATCCCAATCGTCCTTGCGGTTCTCTAGATATCCTGAATTTGCGATTTCGGGCGATTTTCTTCGGCCCCCGGACTGAAAAATTACAAGTGTTGGATCCTTACATGACCCCATACTTTTTTGATGCCGATCGATAGAGTTCGTCCTTGCGATCCTGGCAATATATGTCCTTTGAAAATGCTCAAGGATATGGCCGGGATATAGCTTGTTTTCGAAAAATCACATTCGTTTTTTAGCCATAGCTCTGCCAAATCCTTAAGGATCTAGCAAGGATACACATTTTTGTAATCACAACAAACAGGACTATCGATTGGCATTCAAAGATTTTAAGGATAATACCAAAAAATGAACTTGCAATTTTTTCAAGGGGTAGGTGTCGAAAAATTGGCAAAATATCAGAAAATCCGCCATATCTCGGCTATTTGAATGACGATCGGGATGTCCTTTGGCAGAAGGATAGCTCCTTTAAATACAAACCGATTGACATACTAAAAAGGACGAATGTTCTGTAAGGAACAAAGTTACAAGGACTTTTTTGTTCAGAGAAAATAGCTTATATCTCGGCCATATCCTGTCCGATCCTTGCCGGACTAGTGTCAATCGAAGTTTCTTGGCAAGGACTATTATCCTGCCAAATTTCATCCCAATCGTCCTTGCGGTTCTCTAGATATCCTGGAATTTGCGATTTCGGGCGATTTTCTTCGGCCCCCGGACTGAAAAATTACAAGTGTTGGATCCTTACATGACCCCATACTTTTTTGATGCCGATCGATAGAGTTCGTCCTTGCGATCCTGGCAATATATGTCCTTTGAAAATGCTCAAGGATATGGCCGGGATATAGCTTGTTTTCGAAAAATCACATTCGTTTTTTAGCCATAGCTCTGCCAAATCCTTAAGGATCTAGCAAGGATGCACATTTTTGTAATCACAACAAACAGGACTATCGATTGGCATTCAAAGATTTTAAGGATAATACCAAAAAATGAACTTGCAATTTTTTCAAGGGGTAGGTGTCGAAAAATTGGCAAAATATCAGAAAATCCGCTGTATCTCGGCTATTTGAAGGACGATCGGGATGTCCTTTGGCAGAAGGATAGCTCCTTTAAATACAAACCGATTGACATACTAAAAAGGACGAATGTTCTGTAAGGAACAAAGTTACAAGGACTTTTTTGTTCAGAGAAAATAGCTTATATCTCGGCCATATCCTGTCCGATCCTTGCCGGACTAGTGTCAATCGAAGTTTCTTGGCAAGGACTATTATCCTGCCAAATTTCATCCCAATCGTCCTTGCGGTTCTCTAGATATCCTGGAATTTGCGATTTCGGGCGATTTTCTTCGGCCCCCGGACTGAAAAATTACAAGTGTTGGATCCTTACATGACCCCATACTTTTTTGATGCCGATCGATAGAGTTTGTCCTTGCGATCCTGGCAATATATGTCCTTTGAAAATGCTCAAGGATATGGCCGGGAAATAGCTTGTTTTCGAAAAATCACATTCGTTTTTTAGCCATAGCTCTGCCAAATCCTTAAAGATCTAGCAAGGATGCACATTTTTGTAATCACAACAAACAGGACTATCGATTGGCATTCAAAGATTTTAAGGATAATACCAAAAAATGAATTTGCAATTTTTTCAAGGGGTAGGTGTAGAAAAATTGGCAAAATATCAGAAAATCCGCCGTATCTCGGCTATTTGAAGGACGATCGGGATGTCCTTTGGCAGAAGGATAGCTCCTTTAAATACAAACCGATTGACATACCAAAAAGGACGAATGTCCTGTAAGGAACAAAGTTACAAGGACTTTTTTGTTCAGAGAAAATAGCTTATATCTCGGCCATATCCTGTCCGATCCTTGCCGGACTAGTGTCAATCGAAGTTTCTTGGCAAGGACTATTATCCTGCCAAATTTCATCCCAATCGTCCTTGCGGTTCTCTAGATATCCTGGAATTTCCGATTTCGGGCGATTTTCTTCGGCCCCCGGACTGAAAAATTACAAGTGTTGGATCCTTACATGACCCCATACTTTTTTGATGCCGATCGATAGAGTTCGTCCTTGCGATCCTGGCAATATATGTCCTTTGAAAATGCTCAAGGATATGGCCGGGATATAGCTTGTTTTCGAAAAATCACATTCGTTTTTTAGCCATAGCTCTGCCAAATCCTTAAGGATCTAGCAAGGATGCACATTTTTGTAATCACAACAAACAGGACTATCGATTGGCATTCAAAGATTTTAAGGATAATACCAAAAAATGAACTTGCAATTTTTTCAAGGGGTAGGTGTCGAAAAATTGGCAAAATATCAGAAAATCCGCCGTATCTCGGCTATTTGAAGGACGATCGGGATGTCCTTTGGCAGAAGGATAGCTCCTTTAAATACAAACCGATTGACATACCAAAAAGGACGAATGTCCTGTAAGGAACAAAGTTACAAGGACTTTTTTGTTCAGAGAAAATAGCTTATATCTCGGCCATATCCTGTCCGATCCTTGCCGGACTAGTGTCAATCGAAGTTTCTTGGCAAGGACTATTATCCTGCCAAATTTCATCCCAATCGTCCTTGCGGTTCTCTAGATATCCTGGAATTTCCGATTTCGGGCGATTTTCTTCGGCCCCCGGACTGAAAAATTACAAGTGTTGGATCCTTACATGACCCCATACTTTTTTGATGCCGATCGATAGAGTTCGTCCTTGCGATCCTGGCAATATATGTCCTTTGAAAATGCTCAAGGATATGGCCGGGATATAGCTTGTTTTCGAAAAATCACATTCGTTTTTTAGCCATAGCTCTGCCAAATCCTTAAGGATCTAGCAAGGATGCACATTTTTGTAATCACAACAAACAGGACTATCGATTGGCATTCAAAGATTTTAAGGATAATACCAAAAAATGAATTTGCAATTTTTCAAGGGGTAGGTGTAGAAAAATTGGCAAAATATCAGAAAATCCGCCGTATCTCGGCTATTTGAAGGACGATCAGGATGTCCTTTGGCAGAAGGATAGCTCCTTTAAATACAAACCGATTGACATACCAAAAGGACGAATGTCCTGTAAGGAACAAAGTTACAAAGACTTTTTTGTTCAGAGAAAATAGCTTATATCTCGGCCATATCCTGTCCGATCCTTGCCGGACTAGTGTCAATCGAAGTTTCTTGGCAAGGACTATTATCCTTCCAAATTTCATCCCAATCGTCCTTGCGGTTCTCTAGATATCCTGGAATTTGCGATTTCGGGCGATTTTCTTCGGCCCCCGGACTGAAAAATTACAAGTGTTGGATCCTTACATGACCCCATACTTTTTTGATGCCGATCGATAGAGTTCGTCCTTGCGATCCTGGCAATATATGTCCTTTGAAAATGCTCAAGGATATGGCCGGGATATAGCTTGTTTTCGAAAAATCACATTCGTTTTTTAGCCATAGCTCTGCCAAATCCTTAAGGATCTAGCAAGGATACACATTTTTGTAATCACAACAAACAGGACTATCGATTGGCATTCAAAGATTTTAAGGATAATACCAAAAAATGAACTTGCAATTTTTTCAAGGGGTAGGTGTCGAAAAATTGGCAAAATATCAGAAAATCCGCCGTATCTCGGCTATTTGAAGGACGATCGGGATGTCCTTTGGCAGAAGGATAGCTCCTTTAAATACAAACCGATTGACATACTAAAAAGGACGAATGTCCTGTAAGGAACAAAGTTACAAGGACTTTTTTGTTCAGAGAAAATAGCTTATATCTCGGCCATATCCTGTCCGATCCTTGCCGGACTAGTGTCAATCGAAGTTTCTTGGCAAGGACTATTATCCTGCCAAATTTCATCCCAATCGTCCTTGCGGTTCTCTAGATATCCTGGAATTTCCGATTTCGGGCGATTTTCTTCGGCCCCCGGACTGAAAAATTACAAGTGTTGGATCCTTACATGACCCCATACTTTTTTGATGCCGATCGATAGAGTTCGTCCTTGCGATCCTGGCAATATATGTCCTTTGAAAATGCTCAAGGATATGGCCGGGATATAGCTTGTTTTCGAAAAATCACATTCGTTTTTTAGCCATAGCTCTGCCAAATCCTTAAGGATCTAGCAAGGATGCACATTTTTGTAATCACAACAAACAGGACTATCGATTGGCATTCAAAGATTTTAAGGATAATACCAAAAAATGAATTTGCAATTTTTTCAAGGGGTAGGTGTAGAAAAATTGGCAAAATATCAGAAAATCCGCCGTATCTCGGCTATTTGAAGGACGATCAGGATGTCCTTTGGCAGAAGGATAGCTCCTTTAAATACAAACCGATTGACATACCAAAAAGGACGAATGTCCTGTAAGGAACAAAGTTACAAAGACTTTTTTGTTCAGAGAAAATAGCTTATATCTCGGCCATATCCTGTCCGATCCTTGCCGGACTAGTGTCAATCGAAGTTTCTTGGCAAGGACTATTATCCTGCCAAATTTCATCCCAATCGTCCTTGCGGTTCTCTAGATATCCTGGAATTTGCGATTTCGGGCGATTTTCTTCGGCCCCCGGACTGAAAAATTACAAGTGTTGGATCCTTACATGACCCCATACTTTTTTGATGCCGATCGATAGAGTTCGTCCTTGCGATCCTGGCAATATATGTCCTTTGAAAATGCTCAAGGATATGGCCGGGATATAGCTTGTTTTCGAAAAATCACATTCGTTTTTTAGCCATAGCTCTGCCAAATCCTTAAGGATCTAGCAAGGATACACATTTTTGTAATCACAACAAACAGGACTATCGATTGGCATTCAAAGATTTTAAGGATAATGATAAAATGAACTTGCAATTTTTTCAAGGGGTAGGTGTCGAAAAATTGGCAAAATATCAGAAAATCCGCTGTATCTCGGCTATTTGAAGGACGATCGGGATGTCCTTTGGCAGAAGGATAGCTCCTTTAAATACAAACCGATTGACATACCAAAAGGACGAATGTCCTGTAAGGAACAAAGTTACAAGGACTTTTTTGTTCAGAGAAAATAGCTTATATCTCGGCCATATCCTGTCCGATCCTTGCCGGACTAGTGTCAATCGAAGTTTCTTGGCAAGGACTATTATCCTGCCAAATTTCATCCCAATCGTCCTTGCGGTTCTCTAGATATCCTGGAATTTCCGATTTCGGGCGATTTTCTTCGGCCCCCGGACTGAAAAATTACAAGTGTTGGATCCTTACATGACCCCATACTTTTTTGATGCCGATCGATAGAGTTCGTCCTTGCGATCCTGGCAATATATGTCCTTTGAAAATGCTCAAGGATATGGCCGGGATATAGCTTGTTTTCGAAAAATCACATTCGTTTTTAGCCATAGCTCTGCCAAATCCTTAAGGATCTAGCAAGGATGCACATTTTTGTAATCACAACAAACAGGACTATCGATTGGCATTCAAAGATTTTAAGGATAATACCAAAAATGAACTTGCAATTTTTCAAGGGGTAGGTGTCGAAAAATTGGCAAAATATCAGAAAATCCGCCGTATCTCGGCTATTTGAAGGACGATCGGGATGTCCTTTGGCAGAAGGATAGCTCCTTTAAATACAAACCGATTGACATACCAAAAGGACGAATGTCCTGTAAGGAACAAAGTTACAAGGACTTTTTTGTTCAGAGAAAATAGCTTATATCTCGGCCATATCCTGTCCGATCCTTGCCGGACTAGTGTCAATCGAAGTTTCTTGGCAAGGACTATTATCCTGCCAAATTTCATCCCAATCGTCCTTGCGGTTCTCTAGATATCCTGGAATTTCCGATTTCGGGCGATTTTCTTCGGCCCCCGGACTGAAAAATTACAAGTGTTGGATCCTTACATGACCCCATACTTTTTTGATGCCGATCGATAGAGTTCGTCCTTGCGATCCTGGCAATATATGTCCTTTGAAAATGCTCAAGGATATGGCCGGGATATAGCTTGTTTTCGAAAAATCACATTCGTTTTTTAGCCATAGCTCTGCCAAATCCTTAAGGATCTAGCAAGGATGCACATTTTTGTAATCACAACAAACAGGACTATCGATTGGCATTCAAAGATTTTAAGGATAATACCAAAAAATGAACTTGCAATTTTTTCAAGAGGTAGGTGTAGAAAAATTGGCAAAATATCAGAAAATCCGCCGTATCTCGGCTATTTGAAGGACGATCGGGATGTCCTTTGGCAGAAGGATAGCTCCTTTAAATACAAACCGATTGACATACCAAAAAGGACGAATGTCCTGTAAGGAACAAAGTTACAAGGACTTTTTTGTTCAGAGAAAATAGCTTATATCTCGGCCATATCCTGTCCGATCCTTGCCGGACTAGTGTCAATCGAAGTTTCTTGGCAAGGACTATTATCCTGCCAAATTTCATCCCAATCGTCCTTGCGGTTCTCTAGATATCCTGGAATTTGCGATTTCGGGCGATTTTCTTCGGCCCCCGGACTGAAAAATTACAAGTGTTGGATCCTTACATGACCCCATACTTTTTTGATGCCGATCGATAGAGTTCGTCCTTGCGATCCTGGCAATATATGTCCTTTGAAAATGCTCAAGGATATGGCCGGGATATAGCTTGTTTTCGAAAAATCACATTCGTTTTTTAGCCATAGCTCTGCCAAATCCTTAAGGATCTAGCAAGGATGCACATTTTTGTAATCACAACAAACAGGACTATCGATTGGCATTCAAAGATTTTAAGGATAATACCAAAAAATGAACTTGCAATTTTTCAAGGGGTAGGTGTAGAAAAATTGGCAAAATATCAGAAAATCCGCCGTATCTCGGCTATTTGAAGGACGATCGGGATGTCCTTTGGCAGAAGGATAGCTCCTTTAAATACAAACCGATTGACATACCAAAAGGACGAATGTCCTGTAAGGAACAAAGTTACAAGGACTTTTTGTTCAGAGAAAATAGCTTATATCTCGGCCATATCCTGTCCGATCCTTGCCGGACTAGTGTCAATCGAAGTTTCTTGGCAAGGACTATTATCCTGCCAAATTTCATCCCAATCGTCCTTGCGGTTCTCTAGATATCCTGGAATTTGCGATTTCGGGCGATTTTCTTCGGCCCCGGACTGAAAAATTACAAGTGTTGGATCCTTACATGACCCCATACTTTTTGATGCCGATCGATAGAGTTCGTCCTTGCGATCCTGGCAATATATGTCCTTTGAAAATGCTCAAGGATATGGCCGGGATATAGCTTGTTTTCGAAAAATCACATTCGTTTTTAGCCATAGCTCTGCCAAATCCTTAAGGATCTAGCAAGGATGCACATTTTTGTAATCACAACAAACAGGACTATCGATTGGCATTCAAAGATTTTAAGGATAATACCAAAAATGAACTTGCAATTTTTCAAGGGGTAGGTGTAGAAAAATTGGCAAAATATCAGAAAATCCGCCGTATCTCGGCTATTTGAAGGACGATCGGGATGTCCTTTGGCAGAAGGATAGCTCCTTTAAATACAAACCGATTGACATACCAAAAGGACGAATGTCCTGTAAGGAACAAAGTTACAAGGACTTTTTTGTTCAGAGAAAATAGCTTATATCTCGGCCATATCCTGTCCGATCCTTGCCGGACTAGTGTCAATCGAAGTTTCTTGGCAAGGACTATTATCCTGCCAAATTTCATCCCAATCGTCCTTGCGGTTCTCTAGATATCCTGGAATTTGCGATTTCGGGCGATTTTCTTCGGCCCCCGGACTGAAAAATTACAAGTGTTGGATCCTTACATGACCCCATACTTTTTTGATGCCGATCGATAGAGTTCGTCCTTGCGATCCTGGCAATATATGTCCTTTGAAAATGCTCAAGGATATGGCCGGGATATAGCTTGTTTTCGAAAAATCACATTCGTTTTTAGCCATAGCTCTGCCAAATCCTTAAGGATCTAGCAAGGATGCACATTTTTGTAATCACAACAAACAGGACTATCGATTGGCATTCAAAGATTTTAAGGATAATACCAAAAATGAACTTGCAATTTTTCAAGGGGTAGGTGTAGAAAAATTGGCAAAATATCAGAAAATCCGCCGTATCTCGGCTATTTGAAGGACGATCGGGATGTCCTTTGGCAGAAGGATAGCTCCTTTAAATACAAACCGATTGACATACCAAAAGGACGAATGTCCTGTAAGGAACAAAGTTACAAGGACTTTTTGTTCAGAGAAAATAGCTTATATCTCGGCCATATCCTGTCCGATCCTTGCCGGACTAGTGTCAATCGAAGTTTCTTGGCAAGGACTATTATCCTGCCAAATTTCATCCCAATCGTCCTTGCGGTTCTCTAGATATCCTGGAATTTGCGATTTCGGGCGATTTTCTTCGGCCCCCGGACTGAAAAATTACAAGTGTTGGATCCTTACATGACCCCATACTTTTTTGATGCCGATCGATAGAGTTCGTCCTTGCGATCCTGGCAATATATGTCCTTTGAAAATGCTCAAGGATATGGCCGGGATATAGCTTGTTTTCGAAAAATCACATTCGTTTTTAGCCATAGCTCTGCCAAATCCTTAAGGATCTAGCAAGGATGCACATTTTTGTAATCACAACAAACAGGACTATCGATTGGCATTCAAAGATTTTAAGGATAATACCAAAAATGAACTTGCAATTTTTCAAGGGGTAGGTGTAGAAAAATTGGCAAAATATCAGAAAATCCGCCGTATCTCGGCTATTTGAAGGACGATCGGGATGTCCTTTGGCAGAAGGATAGCTCCTTTAAATACAAACCGATTGACATACCAAAAGGACGAATGTCCTGTAAGGAACAAAGTTACAAGGACTTTTTTGTTCAGAGAAAATAGCTTATATCTCGGCCATATCCTGTCCGATCCTTGCCGGACTAGTGTCAATCGAAGTTTCTTGGCAAGGACTATTATCCTGCCAAATTTCATCCCAATCGTCCTTGCGGTTCTCTAGATATCCTGGAATTTGCGATTTCGGGCGATTTTCTTCGGCCCCCGGACTGAAAAATTACAAGTGTTGGATCCTTACATGACCCCATACTTTTTTGATGCCGATCGATAGAGTTCGTCCTTGCGATCCTGGCAATATATGTCCTTTGAAAATGCTCAAGGATATGGCCGGGATATAGCTTGTTTTCGAAAAATCACATTCGTTTTTAGCCATAGCTCTGCCAAATCCTTAAGGATCTAGCAAGGATGCACATTTTTGTAATCACAACAAACAGGACTATCGATTGGCATTCAAAGATTTTAAGGATAATACCAAAAATGAACTTGCAATTTTTCAAGGGGTAGGTGTAGAAAAATTGGCAAAATATCAGAAAATCCGCCGTATCTCGGCTATTTGAAGGACGATCGGGATGTCCTTTGGCAGAAGGATAGCTCCTTTAAATACAAACCGATTGACATACCAAAAGGACGAATGTCCTGTAAGGAACAAAGTTACAAGGACTTTTTTGTTCAGAGAAAATAGCTTATATCTCGGCCATATCCTGTCCGATCCTTGCCGGACTAGTGTCAATCGAAGTTTCTTGGCAAGGACTATTATCCTGCCAAATTTCATCCCAATCGTCCTTGCGGTTCTCTAGATATCCTGGAATTTGCGATTTCGGGCGATTTTCTTCGGCCCCCGGACTGAAAAATTACAAGTGTTGGATCCTTACATGACCCCATACTTTTTTGATGCCGATCGATAGAGTTCGTCCTTGCGATCCTGGCAATATATGTCCTTTGAAAATGCTCAAGGATATGGCCGGGATATAGCTTGTTTTCGAAAAATCACATTCGTTTTTAGCCATAGCTCTGCCAAATCCTTAAGGATCTAGCAAGGATGCACATTTTTGTAATCACAACAAACAGGACTATCGATTGGCATTCAAAGATTTTAAGGATAATACCAAAAAATGAACTTGCAATTTTTTCAAGGGGTAGGTGTAGAAAAATTGGCAAAATATCAGAAAATCCGCCGTATCTCGGCTATTTGAAGGACGATCGGGATGTCCTTTGGCAGAAGGATAGCTCCTTTAAATACAAACCGATTGACATACCAAAAGGACGAATGTCCTGTAAGGAACAAAGTTACAAGGACTTTTTTGTTCAGAGAAAATAGCTTATATCTCGGCCATATCCTGTCCGATCCTTGCCGGACTAGTGTCAATCGAAGTTTCTTGGCAAGGACTATTATCCTGCCAAATTTCATCCCAATCGTCCTTGCGGTTCTCTAGATATCCTGGAATTTGCGATTTCGGGCGATTTTCTTCGGCCCCCGGACTGAAAAATTACAAGTGTTGGATCCTTACATGACCCCATACTTTTTTGATGCCGATCGATAGAGTTCGTCCTTGCGATCCTGGCAATATATGTCCTTTGAAAATGCTCAAGGATATGGCCGGGATATAGCTTGTTTTCGAAAAATCACATTCGTTTTTAGCCATAGCTCTGCCAAATCCTTAAGGATCTAGCAAGGATGCACATTTTTGTAATCACAACAAACAGGACTATCGATTGGCATTCAAAGATTTTAAGGATAATACCAAAAATGAACTTGCAATTTTTCAAGGGGTAGGTGTAGAAAAATTGGCAAAATATCAGAAAATCCGCCGTATCTCGGCTATTTGAAGGACGATCGGGATGTCCTTTGGCAGAAGGATAGCTCCTTTAAATACAAACCGATTGACATACCAAAAGGACGAATGTCCTGTAAGGAACAAAGTTACAAGGACTTTTTGTTCAGAGAAAATAGCTTATATCTCGGCCATATCCTGTCCGATCCTTGCCGGACTAGTGTCAATCGAAGTTTCTTGGCAAGGACTATTATCCTGCCAAATTTCATCCCAATCGTCCTTGCGGTTCTCTAGATATCCTGGAATTTGCGATTTCGGGCGATTTTCTTCGGCCCCGGACTGAAAAATTACAAGTGTTGGATCCTTACATGACCCCATACTTTTTGATGCCGATCGATAGAGTTCGTCCTTGCGATCCTGGCAATATATGTCCTTTGAAAATGCTCAAGGATATGGCCGGGATATAGCTTGTTTTCGAAAAATCACATTCGTTTTTAGCCATAGCTCTGCCAAATCCTTAAGGATCTAGCAAGGATGCACATTTTTGTAATCACAACAAACAGGACTATCGATTGGCATTCAAAGATTTTAAGGATAATACCAAAAATGAACTTGCAATTTTTCAAGGGGTAGGTGTAGAAAAATTGGCAAAATATCAGAAAATCCGCCGTATCTCGGCTATTTGAAGGACGATCGGGATGTCCTTTGGCAGAAGGATAGCTCCTTTAAATACAAACCGATTGACATACCAAAAGGACGAATGTCCTGTAAGGAACAAAGTTACAAGGACTTTTTTGTTCAGAGAAAATAGCTTATATCTCGGCCATATCCTGTCCGATCCTTGCCGGACTAGTGTCAATCGAAGTTTCTTGGCAAGGACTATTATCCTGCCAAATTTCATCCCAATCGTCCTTGCGGTTCTCTAGATATCCTGGAATTTGCGATTTCGGGCGATTTTCTTCGGCCCCCGGACTGAAAAATTACAAGTGTTGGATCCTTACATGACCCCATACTTTTTTGATGCCGATCGATAGAGTTCGTCCTTGCGATCCTGGCAATATATGTCCTTTGAAAATGCTCAAGGATATGGCCGGGATATAGCTTGTTTTCGAAAAATCACATTCGTTTTTAGCCATAGCTCTGCCAAATCCTTAAGGATCTAGCAAGGATGCACATTTTTGTAATCACAACAAACAGGACTATCGATTGGCATTCAAAGATTTTAAGGATAATACCAAAAAATGAACTTGCAATTTTTTCAAGGGGTAGGTGTAGAAAAATTGGCAAAATATCAGAAAATCCGCCGTATCTCGGCTATTTGAAGGACGATCGGGATGTCCTTTGGCAGAAGGATAGCTCCTTTAAATACAAACCGATTGACATACCAAAAGGACGAATGTCCTGTAAGGAACAAAGTTACAAGGACTTTTTTGTTCAGAGAAAATAGCTTATATCTCGGCCATATCCTGTCCGATCCTTGCCGGACTAGTGTCAATCGAAGTTTCTTGGCAAGGACTATTATCCTGCCAATTTCATCCCAATCGTCCTTGCGGTTCTCTAGATATCCTGGAATTTGCGATTTCGGGCGATTTTCTTCGGCCCCCGGACTGAAAAATTACAAGTGTTGGATCCTTACATGACCCCATACTTTTTTGATGCCGATCGATAGAGTTCGTCCTTGCGATCCTGGCAATATATGTCCTTTGAAAATGCTCAAGGATATGGCCGGGATATAGCTTGTTTTCGAAAAATCACATTCGTTTTTTAGCCATAGCTCTGCCAAATCCTTAAGGATCTAGCAAGGATGCACATTTTTGTAATCACAACAAACAGGACTATCGATTGGCATTCAAAGATTTTAAGGATAATACCAAAAATGAACTTGCAATTTTTCAATGGGTAGGTGTAGAAAAATTGGCAAAATATCAGAAAATCCGCCGTATCTCGGCTATTTGAAGGACGATCGGGATGTCCTTTGGCAGAAGGATAGCTCCTTTAAATACAAACCGATTGACATACCAAAAAGGACGAATGTCCTGTAAGGAACAAAGTTACAAGGACTTTTTTGTTCAGAGAAAATAGCTTATATCTCGGCCATATCCTGTCCGATCCTTGCCGGACTAGTGTCAATCGAAGTTTCTTGGCAAGGACTATTATCCTGCCAATTTCATCCCAATCGTCCTTGCGGTTCTCTAGATATCCTGGAATTCGCGATTTCGGGCGATTTTCTTCGGCCCCCGGACTGAAAAATTACAAGTGTTGGATCCTTACATGACCCCATACTTTTTTGATGCCGATCGATAGAGTTCGTCCTTGCGATCCTGGCAATATATGTCCTTTGAAAATGCTCAAGGATATGGCCGGGATATAGCTTGTTTTCGAAAAATCACATTCGTTTTTTAGCCATAGCTCTGCCAAATCCTTAAGGATCTAGCAAGGATGCACATTTTTGTAATCACAACAAACAGGACTATCGATTGGCATTCAAAGATTTTAAGGATAATACCAAAAAATGAACTTGCAATTTTTCAAGGGGTAGGTGTAGAAAAATTGGCAAAATATCAGAAAATCCGCCGTATCTCGGCTATTTGAAGGACGATCGGGATGTCCTTTGGCAGAAGGATAGCTCCTTTAAATACAAACCGATTGACATACCAAAAAGGACGAATGTCCTGTAAGGAACAAAGTTACAAGGACTTTTTTGTTCAGAGAAAATAGCTTATATCTCGGCCATATCCTGTCCGATCCTTGCCGGACTAGTGTCAATCGAAGTTTCTTGGCAAGGACTATTATCCTGCCAAATTTCATCCCAATCGTCCTTGCGGTTCTCTAGATATCCTGGAATTTGCGATTTCGGGCGATTTTCTTCGGCCCCCGGACTGAAAAATTACAAGTGTTGGATCCTTACATGACCCCATACTTTTTTGATGCCGATCGATAGAGTTCGTCCTTGCGATCCTGGCAATATATGTCCTTTGAAAATGCTCAAGGATATGGCCGGGATATAGCTTGTTTTCGAAAAATCACATTCGTTTTTAGCCATAGCTCTGCCAAATCCTTAAGGATCTAGCAAGGATGCACATTTTTGTAATCACAACAAACAGGACTATCGATTGGCATTCAAAGATTTTAAGGATAATACCAAAAAATGAACTTGCAATTTTTTCAAGGGGTAGGTGTAGAAAAATTGGCAAAATATCAGAAAATCCGCCGTATCTCGGCTATTTGAAGGACGATCGGGATGTCCTTTGGCAGAAGGATAGCTCCTTTAAATACAAACCGATTGACATACCAAAAGGACGAATGTCCTGTAAGGAACAAAGTTACAAGGACTTTTTTGTTCAGAGAAAATAGCTTATATCTCGGCCATATCCTGTCCGATCCTTGCCGGACTAGTGTCAATCGAAGTTTCTTGGCAAGGACTATTATCCTGCCAAATTTCATCCCAATCGTCCTTGCGGTTCTCTAGATATCCTGGAATTTGCGATTTCGGGCGATTTTCTTCGGCCCCCGGACTGAAAAATTACAAGTGTTGGATCCTTACATGACCCCATACTTTTTTGATGCCGATCGATAGAGTTCGTCCTTGCGATCCTGGCAATATATGTCCTTTGAAAATGCTCAAGGATATGGCCGGGATATAGCTTGTTTTCGAAAAATCACATTCGTTTTTAGCCATAGCTCTGCCAAATCCTTAAGGATCTAGCAAGGATGCACATTTTTGTAATCACAACAAACAGGACTATCGATTGGCATTCAAAGATTTTAAGGATAATACCAAAAAATGAACTTGCAATTTTTTCAAGGGGTAGGTGTAGAAAAATTGGCAAAATATCAGAAAATCCGCCGTATCTCGGCTATTTGAAGGACGATCGGGATGTCCTTTGGCAGAAGGATAGCTCCTTTAAATACAAACCGATTGACATACCAAAAGGACGAATGTCCTGTAAGGAACAAAGTTACAAGGACTTTTTTGTTCAGAGAAAATAGCTTATATCTCGGCCATATCCTGTCCGATCCTTGCCGGACTAGTGTCAATCGAAGTTTCTTGGCAAGGACTATTATCCTGCCAAATTTCATCCCAATCGTCCTTGCGGTTCTCTAGATATCCTGGAATTTGCGATTTCGGGCGATTTTCTTCGGCCCCCGGACTGAAAAATTACAAGTGTTGGATCCTTACATGACCCCATACTTTTTTGATGCCGATCGATAGAGTTCGTCCTTGCGATCCTGGCAATATATGTCCTTTGAAAATGCTCAAGGATATGGCCGGGATATAGCTTGTTTTCGAAAAATCACATTCGTTTTTAGCCATAGCTCTGCCAAATCCTTAAGGATCTAGCAAGGATGCACATTTTTGTAATCACAACAAACAGGACTATCGATTGGCATTCAAAGATTTTAAGGATAATACCAAAAATGAACTTGCAATTTTTCAAGGGGTAGGTGTAGAAAAATTGGCAAAATATCAGAAAATCCGCCGTATCTCGGCTATTTGAAGGACGATCGGGATGTCCTTTGGCAGAAGGATAGCTCCTTTAAATACAAACCGATTGACATACCAAAAGGACGAATGTCCTGTAAGGAACAAAGTTACAAGGACTTTTTTGTTCAGAGAAAATAGCTTATATCTCGGCCATATCCTGTCCGATCCTTGCCGGACTAGTGTCAATCGAAGTTTCTTGGCAAGGACTATTATCCTGCCAATTTCATCCCAATCGTCCTTGCGGTTCTCTAGATATCCTGGAATTTGCGATTTCGGGCGATTTTCTTCGGCCCCGGACTGAAAAATTACAAGTGTTGGATCCTTACATGACCCCATACTTTTTTGATGCCGATCGATAGAGTTCGTCCTTGCGATCCTGGCAATATATGTCCTTTGAAAATGCTCAAGGATATGGCCGGGATATAGCTTGTTTTCGAAAAATCACATTCGTTTTTAGCCATAGCTCTGCCAAATCCTTAAGGATCTAGCAAGGATGCACATTTTTGTAATCACAACAAACAGGACTATCGATTGGCATTCAAAGATTTTAAGGATAATACCAAAAATGAACTTGCAATTTTTCAAGGGTAGGTGTAGAAAAATTGGCAAAATATCAGAAAATCCGCCGTATCTCGGCTATTTGAAGGACGATCGGGATGTCCTTTGGCAGAAGGATAGCTCCTTTAAATACAAACCGATTGACATACCAAAAGGACGAATGTCCTGTAAGGAACAAAGTTACAAGGACTTTTTTGTTCAGAGAAAATAGCTTATATCTCGGCCATATCCTGTCCGATCCTTGCCGGACTAGTGTCAATCGAAGTTTCTTGGCAAGGACTATTATCCTGCCAATTTCATCCCAATCGTCCTTGCGGTTCTCTAGATATCCTGGAATTTGCGATTTCGGGCGATTTTCTTCGGCCCCGGACTGAAAAATTACAAGTGTTGGATCCTTACATGACCCCATACTTTTTTGATGCCGATCGATAGAGTTCGTCCTTGCGATCCTGGCAATATATGTCCTTTGAAAATGCTCAAGGATATGGCCGGGATATAGCTTGTTTTCGAAAAATCACATTCGTTTTTAGCCATAGCTCTGCCAAATCCTTAAGGATCTAGCAAGGATGCACATTTTTGTAATCACAACAAACAGGACTATCGATTGGCATTCAAAGATTTTAAGGATAATACCAAAAATGAACTTGCAATTTTTCAAGGGGTAGGTGTAGAAAAATTGGCAAAATATCAGAAAATCCGCCGTATCTCGGCTATTTGAAGGACGATCGGGATGTCCTTTGGCAGAAGGATAGCTCCTTTAAATACAAACCGATTGACATACCAAAAGGACGAATGTCCTGTAAGGAACAAAGTTACAAGGACTTTTTGTTCAGAGAAAATAGCTTATATCTCGGCCATATCCTGTCCGATCCTTGCCGGACTAGTGTCAATCGAAGTTTCTTGGCAAGGACTATTATCCTGCCAAATTTCATCCCAATCGTCCTTGCGGTTCTCTAGATATCCTGGAATTTGCGATTTCGGGCGATTTTCTTCGGCCCCCGGACTGAAAAATTACAAGTGTTGGATCCTTACATGACCCCATACTTTTTTGATGCCGATCGATAGAGTTCGTCCTTGCGATCCTGGCAATATATGTCCTTTGAAAATGCTCAAGGATATGGCCGGGATATAGCTTGTTTTCGAAAAATCACATTCGTTTTTAGCCATAGCTCTGCCAAATCCTTAAGGATCTAGCAAGGATGCACATTTTTGTAATCACAACAAACAGGACTATCGATTGGCATTCAAAGATTTTAAGGATAATACCAAAAATGAACTTGCAATTTTTCAAGGGGTAGGTGTAGAAAAATTGGCAAAATATCAGAAAATCCGCCGTATCTCGGCTATTTGAAGGACGATCGGGATGTCCTTTGGCAGAAGGATAGCTCCTTTAAATACAAACCGATTGACATACCAAAAGGACGAATGTCCTGTAAGGAACAAAGTTACAAGGACTTTTTTGTTCAGAGAAAATAGCTTATATCTCGGCCATATCCTGTCCGATCCTTGCCGGACTAGTGTCAATCGAAGTTTCTTGGCAAGGACTATTATCCTGCCAAATTTCATCCCAATCGTCCTTGCGGTTCTCTAGATATCCTGGAATTTGCGATTTCGGGCGATTTTCTTCGGCCCCGGACTGAAAAATTACAAGTGTTGGATCCTTACATGACCCCATACTTTTTTGATGCCGATCGATAGAGTTCGTCCTTGCGATCCTGGCAATATATGTCCTTTGAAAATGCTCAAGGATATGGCCGGGATATAGCTTGTTTTCGAAAAATCACATTCGTTTTTAGCCATAGCTCTGCCAAATCCTTAAGGATCTAGCAAGGATGCACATTTTTGTAATCACAACAAACAGGACTATCGATTGGCATTCAAAGATTTTAAGGATAATACCAAAAATGAACTTGCAATTTTTCAAGGGGTAGGTGTAGAAAAATTGGCAAAATATCAGAAAATCCGCCGTATCTCGGCTATTTGAAGGACGATCGGGATGTCCTTTGGCAGAAGGATAGCTCCTTTAAATACAAACCGATTGACATACCAAAAGGACGAATGTCCTGTAAGGAACAAAGTTACAAGGACTTTTTGTTCAGAGAAAATAGCTTATATCTCGGCCATATCCTGTCCGATCCTTGCCGGACTAGTGTCAATCGAAGTTTCTTGGCAAGGACTATTATCCTGCCAATTTCATCCCAATCGTCCTTGCGGTTCTCTAGATATCCTGGAATTTGCGATTTCGGGCGATTTTCTTCGGCCCCGGACTGAAAAATTACAAGTGTTGGATCCTTACATGACCCCATACTTTTTTGATGCCGATCGATAGAGTTCGTCCTTGCGATCCTGGCAATATATGTCCTTTGAAAATGCTCAAGGATATGGCCGGGATATAGCTTGTTTTCGAAAAATCACATTCGTTTTTAGCCATAGCTCTGCCAAATCCTTAAGGATCTAGCAAGGATGCACATTTTTGTAATCACAACAAACAGGACTATCGATTGGCATTCAAAGATTTTAAGGATAATACCAAAAATGAACTTGCAATTTTTCAAGGGGTAGGTGTAGAAAAATTGGCAAAATATCAGAAAATCCGCCGTATCTCGGCTATTTGAAGGACGATCGGGATGTCCTTTGGCAGAAGGATAGCTCCTTTAAATACAAACCGATTGACATACCAAAAGGACGAATGTCCTGTAAGGAACAAAGTTACAAGGACTTTTTTGTTCAGAGAAAATAGCTTATATCTCGGCCATATCCTGTCCGATCCTTGCCGGACTAGTGTCAATCGAAGTTTCTTGGCAAGGACTATTATCCTGCCAATTTCATCCCAATCGTCCTTGCGGTTCTCTAGATATCCTGGAATTTGCGATTTCGGGCGATTTTCTTCGGCCCCCGGACTGAAAAATTACAAGTGTTGGATCCTTACATGACCCCATACTTTTTTGATGCCGATCGATAGAGTTCGTCCTTGCGATCCTGGCAATATATGTCCTTTGAAAATGCTCAAGGATATGGCCGGGATATAGCTTGTTTTCGAAAAATCACATTCGTTTTTAGCCATAGCTCTGCCAAATCCTTAAGGATCTAGCAAGGATGCACATTTTTGTAATCACAACAAACAGGACTATCGATTGGCATTCAAAGATTTTAAGGATAATACCAAAAATGAACTTGCAATTTTTCAAGGGGTAGGTGTAGAAAAATTGGCAAAATATCAGAAAATCCGCCGTATCTCGGCTATTTGAAGGACGATCGGGATGTCCTTTGGCAGAAGGATAGCTCCTTTAAATACAAACCGATTGACATACCAAAAGGACGAATGTCCTGTAAGGAACAAAGTTACAAGGACTTTTTGTTCAGAGAAAATAGCTTATATCTCGGCCATATCCTGTCCGATCCTTGCCGGACTAGTGTCAATCGAAGTTTCTTGGCAAGGACTATTATCCTGCCAAATTTCATCCCAATCGTCCTTGCGGTTCTCTAGATATCCTGGAATTTGCGATTTCGGGCGATTTTCTTCGGCCCCCGGACTGAAAAATTACAAGTGTTGGATCCTTACATGACCCCATACTTTTTTGATGCCGATCGATAGAGTTCGTCCTTGCGATCCTGGCAATATATGTCCTTTGAAAATGCTCAAGGATATGGCCGGGATATAGCTTGTTTTCGAAAAATCACATTCGTTTTTAGCCATAGCTCTGCCAAATCCTTAAGGATCTAGCAAGGATGCACATTTTTGTAATCACAACAAACAGGACTATCGATTGGCATTCAAAGATTTTAAGGATAATACCAAAAAATGAACTTGCAATTTTTTCAAGGGGTAGGTGTAGAAAAATTGGCAAAATATCAGAAAATCCGCCGTATCTCGGCTATTTGAAGGACGATCGGGATGTCCTTTGGCAGAAGGATAGCTCCTTTAAATACAAACCGATTGACATACCAAAAGGACGAATGTCCTGTAAGGAACAAAGTTACAAGGACTTTTTTGTTCAGAGAAAATAGCTTATATCTCGGCCATATCCTGTCCGATCCTTGCCGGACTAGTGTCAATCGAAGTTTCTTGGCAAGGACTATTATCCTGCCAAATTTCATCCCAATCGTCCTTGCGGTTCTCTAGATATCCTGGAATTTGCGATTTCGGGCGATTTTCTTCGGCCCCCGGACTGAAAAATTACAAGTGTTGGATCCTTACATGACCCCATACTTTTTTGATGCCGATCGATAGAGTTCGTCCTTGCGATCCTGGCAATATATGTCCTTTGAAAATGCTCAAGGATATGGCCGGGATATAGCTTGTTTTCGAAAAATCACATTCGTTTTTAGCCATAGCTCTGCCAAATCCTTAAGGATCTAGCAAGGATGCACATTTTTGTAATCACAACAAACAGGACTATCGATTGGCATTCAAAGATTTTAAGGATAATACCAAAAATGAACTTGCAATTTTTCAAGGGGTAGGTGTAGAAAAATTGGCAAAATATCAGAAAATCCGCCGTATCTCGGCTATTTGAAGGACGATCGGGATGTCCTTTGGCAGAAGGATAGCTCCTTTAAATACAAACCGATTGACATACCAAAAGGACGAATGTCCTGTAAGGAACAAAGTTACAAGGACTTTTTGTTCAGAGAAAATAGCTTATATCTCGGCCATATCCTGTCCGATCCTTGCCGGACTAGTGTCAATCGAAGTTTCTTGGCAAGGACTATTATCCTGCCAAATTTCATCCCAATCGTCCTTGCGGTTCTCTAGATATCCTGGAATTTGCGATTTCGGGCGATTTTCTTCGGCCCCCGGACTGAAAAATTACAAGTGTTGGATCCTTACATGACCCCATACTTTTTTGATGCCGATCGATAGAGTTCGTCCTTGCGATCCTGGCAATATATGTCCTTTGAAAATGCTCAAGGATATGGCCGGGATATAGCTTGTTTTCGAAAAATCACATTCGTTTTTAGCCATAGCTCTGCCAAATCCTTAAGGATCTAGCAAGGATGCACATTTTTGTAATCACAACAAACAGGACTATCGATTGGCATTCAAAGATTTTAAGGATAATACCAAAAATGAACTTGCAATTTTTCAAGGGGTAGGTGTAGAAAAATTGGCAAAATATCAGAAAATCCGCCGTATCTCGGCTATTTGAAGGACGATCGGGATGTCCTTTGGCAGAAGGATAGCTCCTTTAAATACAAACCGATTGACATACCAAAAGGACGAATGTCCTGTAAGGAACAAAGTTACAAGGACTTTTTTGTTCAGAGAAAATAGCTTATATCTCGGCCATATCCTGTCCGATCCTTGCCGGACTAGTGTCAATCGAAGTTTCTTGGCAAGGACTATTATCCTGCCAATTTCATCCCAATCGTCCTTGCGGTTCTCTAGATATCCTGGAATTTGCGATTTCGGGCGATTTTAAGGATAATACCAAAATGATTTCTTCGGCCCCGGACTGAAAAATTACAAGTGTTGGATCCTTACATGACCCCATACTTTTTTGATGCCGATCGATAGAGTTCGTCCTTGCGATCCTGGCAATATATGTCCTTTGAAAATGCTCAAGGATATGGCCGGGATATAGCTTGTTTTCGAAAAATCACATTCGTTTTTAGCCATAGCTCTGCCAAATCCTTAAGGATCTAGCAAGGATGCACATTTTTGTAATCACAACAAACAGGACTATCGATTGGCATTCAAAGATTTTAAGGATAATACCAAAAATGAACTTGCAATTTTTTCAAGGGTAGGTGTAGAAAAATTGGCAAAATATCAGAAAATCCGCCGTATCTCGGCTATTTGAAGGACGATCGGGATGTCCTTTGGCAGAAGGATAGCTCCTTTAAATACAAACCGATTGACATACCAAAAGGACGAATGTCCTGTAAGGAACAAAGTTACAAGGACTTTTTGTTCAGAGAAAATAGCTTATATCTCGGCCATATCCTGTCCGATCCTTGCCGGACTAGTGTCAATCGAAGTTTCTTGGCAAGGACTATTATCCTGCCAATTTCATCCCAATCGTCCTTGCGGTTCTCTAGATATCCTGGAATTTGCGATTTCGGGCGATTTTCTTCGGCCCCCGGACTGAAAAATTACAAGTGTTGGATCCTTACATGACCCCATACTTTTTTGATGCCGATCGATAGAGTTCGTCCTTGCGATCCTGGCAATATATGTCCTTTGAAAATGCTCAAGGATATGGCCGGGATATAGCTTGTTTTCGAAAAATCACATTCGTTTTTAGCCATAGCTCTGCCAAATCCTTAAGGATCTAGCAAGGATGCACATTTTTGTAATCACAACAAACAGGACTATCGATTGGCATTCAAAGATTTTAAGGATAATACCAAAAATGAACTTGCAATTTTTCAATGGGTAGGTGTAGAAAAATTGGCAAAATATCAGAAAATCCGCCGTATCTCGGCTATTTGAAGGACGATCGGGATGTCCTTTGGCAGAAGGATAGCTCCTTTAAATACAAACCGATTGACATACCAAAAGGACGAATGTCCTGTAAGGAACAAAGTTACAAGGACTTTTTTGTTCAGAGAAAATAGCTTATATCTCGGCCATATCCTGTCCGATCCTTGCCGGACTAGTGTCAATCGAAGTTTCTTGGCAAGGACTATTATCCTGCCAAATTTCATCCCAATCGTCCTTGCGGTTCTCTAGATATCCTGGAATTTGCGATTTCGGGCGATTTTCTTCGGCCCCCGGACTGAAAAATTACAAGTGTTGGATCCTTACATGACCCCATACTTTTTTGATGCCGATCGATAGAGTTCGTCCTTGCGATCCTGGCAATATATGTCCTTTGAAAATGCTCAAGGATATGGCCGGGATATAGCTTGTTTTCGAAAAATCACATTCGTTTTTAGCCATAGCTCTGCCAAATCCTTAAGGATCTAGCAAGGATGCACATTTTTGTAATCACAACAAACAGGACTATCGATTGGCATTCAAAGATTTTAAGGATAATACCAAAAATGAACTTGCAATTTTTCAAGGGGTAGGTGTAGAAAAATTGGCAAAATATCAGAAAATCCGCCGTATCTCGGCTATTTGAAGGACGATCGGGATGTCCTTTGGCAGAAGGATAGCTCCTTTAAATACAAACCGATTGACATACCAAAAGGACGAATGTCCTGTAAGGAACAAAGTTACAAGGACTTTTTGTTCAGAGAAAATAGCTTATATCTCGGCCATATCCTGTCCGATCCTTGCCGGACTAGTGTCAATCGAAGTTTCTTGGCAAGGACTATTATCCTGCCAAATTTCATCCCAATCGTCCTTGCGGTTCTCTAGATATCCTGGAATTTGCGATTTCGGGCGATTTTCTTCGGCCCCCGGACTGAAAAATTACAAGTGTTGGATCCTTACATGACCCCATACTTTTTTGATGCCGATCGATAGAGTTCGTCCTTGCGATCCTGGCAATATATGTCCTTTGAAAATGCTCAAGGATATGGCCGGGATATAGCTTGTTTTCGAAAAATCACATTCGTTTTTAGCCATAGCTCTGCCAAATCCTTAAGGATCTAGCAAGGATGCACATTTTTGTAATCACAACAAACAGGACTATCGATTGGCATTCAAAGATTTTAAGGATAATACCAAAAATGAACTTGCAATTTTTCAAGGGGTAGGTGTAGAAAAATTGGCAAAATATCAGAAAATCCGCCGTATCTCGGCTATTTGAAGGACGATCGGGATGTCCTTTGGCAGAAGGATAGCTCCTTTAAATACAAACCGATTGACATACCAAAAGGACGAATGTCCTGTAAGGAACAAAGTTACAAGGACTTTTTTGTTCAGAGAAAATAGCTTATATCTCGGCCATATCCTGTCCGATCCTTGCCGGACTAGTGTCAATCGAAGTTTCTTGGCAAGGACTATTATCCTGCCAAATTTCATCCCAATCGTCCTTGCGGTTCTCTAGATATCCTGGAATTTGCGATTTCGGGCGATTTTCTTCGGCCCCCGGACTGAAAAATTACAAGTGTTGGATCCTTACATGACCCCATACTTTTTTGATGCCGATCGATAGAGTTCGTCCTTGCGATCCTGGCAATATATGTCCTTTGAAAATGCTCAAGGATATGGCCGGGATATAGCTTGTTTTCGAAAAATCACATTCGTTTTTTAGCCATAGCTCTGCCAAATCCTTAAGGATCTAGCAAGGATGCACATTTTTGTAATCACAACAAACAGGACTATCGATTGGCATTCAAAGATTTTAAGGATAATACCAAAAATGAACTTGCAATTTTTCAATGGGTAGGTGTAGAAAAATTGGCAAAATATCAGAAAATCCGCCGTATCTCGGCTATTTGAAGGACGATCGGGATGTCCTTTGGCAGAAGGATAGCTCCTTTAAATACAAACCGATTGACATACCAAAAAGGACGAATGTCCTGTAAGGAACAAAGTTACAAGGACTTTTTTGTTCAGAGAAAATAGCTTATATCTCGGCCATATCCTGTTCGATCCTTGCCGGACTAGTGTCAATCGAAGTTTCTTGGCAAGGACTATTATCCTGCCAATTTCATCCCAATCGTCCTTGCGGTTCTCTAGATATCCTGGAATTCGCGATTTCGGGCGATTTTCTTCGGCCCCCGGACTGAAAAATTACAAGTGTTGGATCCTTACATGACCCCATACTTTTTTGATGCCGATCGATAGAGTTCGTCCTTGCGATCCTGGCAATATATGTCCTTTGAAAATGCTCAAGGATATGGCCGGGATATAGCTTGTTTTCGAAAAATCACATTCGTTTTTTAGCCATAGCTCTGCCAAATCCTTAAGGATCTAGCAAGGATGCACATTTTTGTAATCACAACAAACAGGACTATCGATTGGCATTCAAAGATTTTAAGGATAATACCAAAAAATGAACTTGCAATTTTTTCAAGGGGTAGGTGTAGAAAAATTGGCAAAATATCAGAAAATCCGCCGTATCTCGGCTATTTGAAGGACGATCGGGATGTCCTTTGGCAGAAGGATAGCTCCTTTAAATACAAACCGATTGACATACCAAAAAGGACGAATGTCCTGTAAGGAACAAAGTTACAAGGACTTTTTTGTTCAGAGAAAATAGCTTATATCTCGGCCATATCCTGTCCGATCCTTGCCGGACTAGTGTCAATCGAAGTTTCTTGGCAAGGACTATTATCCTGCCAATTTCATCCCAATCGTCCTTGCGGTTCTCTAGATATCCTGGAATTTGCGATTTCGGGCGATTTTCTTCGGCCCCCGGACTGAAAAATTACAAGTGTTGGATCCTTACATGACCCCATACTTTTTTGATGCCGATCGATAGAGTTCGTCCTTGCGATCCTGGCAATATATGTCCTTTGAAAATGCTCAAGGATATGGCCGGGATATAGCTTGTTTTCGAAAAATCACATTCGTTTTTAGCCATAGCTCTGCCAAATCCTTAAGGATCTAGCAAGGATGCACATTTTTGTAATCACAACAAACAGGACTATCGATTGGCATTCAAAGATTTTAAGGATAATACCAAAAAATGAACTTGCAATTTTTTCAAGGGTAGGTGTAGAAAAATTGGCAAAATATCAGAAAATCCGCCGTATCTCGGCTATTTGAAGGACGATCGGGATGTCCTTTGGCAGAAGGATAGCTCCTTTAAATACAAACCGATTGACATACCAAAAGGACGAATGTCCTGTAAGGAACAAAGTTACAAGGACTTTTTTGTTCAGAGAAAATAGCTTATATCTCGGCCATATCCTGTCCGATCCTTGCCGGACTAGTGTCAATCGAAGTTTCTTGGCAAGGACTATTATCCTGCCAAATTTCATCCCAATCGTCCTTGCGGTTCTCTAGATATCCTGGAATTTGCGATTTCGGGCGATTTTCTTCGGCCCCCGGACTGAAAAATTACAAGTGTTGGATCCTTACATGACCCCATACTTTTTTGATGCCGATCGATAGAGTTCGTCCTTGCGATCCTGGCAATATATGTCCTTTGAAAATGCTCAAGGATATGGCCGGGATATAGCTTGTTTTCGAAAAATCACATTCGTTTTTTAGCCATAGCTCTGCCAAATCCTTAAGGATCTAGCAAGGATGCACATTTTTGTAATCACAACAAACAGGACTATCGATTGGCATTCAAAGATTTTAAGGATAATACCAAAAAATGAACTTGCAATTTTTTCAATGGGTAGGTGTAGAAAAATTGGCAAAATATCAGAAAATCCGCCGTATCTCGGCTATTTGAAGGACGATCGGGATGTCCTTTGGCAGAAGGATAGCTCCTTTAAATACAAACCGATTGACATACCAAAAAGGACGAATGTCCTGTAAGGAACAAAGTTACAAGGACTTTTTTGTTCAGAGAAAATAGCTTATATCTCGGCCATATCCTGTTCGATCCTTGCCGGACTAGTGTCAATCGAAGTTTCTTGGCAAGGACTATTATCCTGCCAATTTCATCCCAATCGTCCTTGCGGTTCTCTAGATATCCTGGAATTCGCGATTTCGGGCGATTTTCTTCGGCCCCCGGACTGAAAAATTACAAGTGTTGGATCCTTACATGACCCCATACTTTTTTGATGCCGATCGATAGAGTTCGTCCTTGCGATCCTGGCAATATATGTCCTTTGAAAATGCTCAAGGATATGGCCGGGATATAGCTTGTTTTCGAAAAATCACATTCGTTTTTTAGCCATAGCTCTGCCAAATCCTTAAGGATCTAGCAAGGATGCACATTTTTGTAATCACAACAAAGAGGACTATCGATTGGCATTCAAAAATTTTAACGATAATACCAAAAAATGAACTTGCAATTTTTTCAAGAGGTAGGTGTAGAAAAATTGGCAAAATATCAGAAAATCCGCCGTATCTCGGCTATTTGAAGGACGATCGGGATGTCCTTTGGCAGAAGGATAGCTCCTTTAAATACAAACCGATTGACATACCAAAAAGGACGAATGTCCTGTAAGGAACAAAGTTACAAGGACTTTTTTGTTCAGAGAAAATAGCTTATATCTCGGCCATATCCTGTCCGATCCTTGCCGGACTAGTGTCAATCGAAGTTTCTTGGCAAGGACTATTATCCTGCCAAATTTCATCCCAATCGTCTTTGCGGTTCTCTAGATATCCTGGAATTCGTTTTTTAGCCATAGCTCTGCCAAATCCTTAAGGATCTAGCAAGGATGCACATTTTTGTAATCACAACAAACAGGACTATCGATTGGCATTCAAAGATTTTAAGGATAATACCAAAAAATGAACTTGCAATTTTTTCAAGAGGTAGGTGTAGAAAAATTGGCAAAATATCAGAAAATCCGCCGTATCTCGGCTATTTGAAGGACGATCGGGATGTCCTTTGGCAGAAGGATAGCTCCTTTAAATACAAACCGATTGACATACCAAAAAGGACGAATGTCCTGTAAGGAACAAAGTTACAAGGACTTTTTTGTTCAGAGAAAATAGCTTATATCTCGGCCATATCCTGTCCGATCCTTGCCGGACTAGTGTCAATCGAAGTTTCTTGGCAAGGACTATTATCCTGCCAAATTTCATCCCAATCGTCCTTGCGGTTCTCTAGATATCCTGGAATTTGCGATTTCGGGCGATTTTCTTCGCCCCCGGACTGAAAAATTACAAGTGTTGGATCCTTACATGACCCCATACTTTTTTGATGCCGATCGATAGAGTTCGTCCTTGCGATCCTGGCAATATATGTCCTTTGAAAATGCTCAAGGATATGGCCGGGATATAGCTTGTTTTCGAAAAATCACATTCGTTTTTTAGCCATAGCTCTGCCAAATCCTTAAGGATCTAGCAAGGATGCACATTTTTGTAATCACAACAAACAGGACTATCGATTGGCATTCAAAGATTTTAAGGATAATACCAAAAAATGAACTTGCAATTTTTTCAAGGGGTAGGTGTAGAAAAATTGGCAAAATATCAGAAAATCCGCCGTATCTCGGCTATTTGAAGGACGATCGGGATGTCCTTTGGCAGAAGGATAGCTCCTTTAAATACAAACCGATTGACATACCAAAAAGGACGAATGTCCTGTAAGGAACAAAGTTACAAGGACTTTTTTGTTCAGAGAAAATAGCTTATATCTCGGCCATATCCTGTCCGATCCTTGCCGGACTAGTGTCAATCGAAGTTTCTTGGCAAGGACTATTATCCTGCCAAATTTCATCCCAATCGTCCTTGCGGTTCTCTAGATATCCTGGAATTTGCGATTTCGGGCGATTTTCTTCGGCCCCCGGACTGAAAAATTACAAGTGTTGGATCCTTACATGACCCCATACTTTTTTGATGCCGATCGATAGAGTTCGTCCTTGCGATCCTGGCAATATATGTCCTTTGAAAATGCTCAAGGATATGGCCGGGATATAGCTTGTTTTCGAAAAATCACATTCGTTTTTTAGCCATAGCTCTGCCAAATCCTTAAGGATCTAGCAAGGATGCACATTTTTGTAATCACAACAAACAGGACTATCGATTGGCATTCAAAGATTTTAAGGATAATACCAAAAAATGAACTTGCAATTTTTTCAAGGGGTAGGTGTAGAAAAATTGGCAAAATATCAGAAAATCCGCCGTATCTCGGCTATTTGAAGGACGATCGGGATGTCCTTTGGCAGAAGGATAGCTCCTTTAAATACAAACCGATTGACATACCAAAAAGGACGAATGTCCTGTAAGGAACAAAGTTACAAGGACTTTTTTGTTCAGAGAAAATAGCTTATATCTCGGCCATATCCTGTTCGATCCTTGCCGGACTAGTGTCAATCGAAGTTTCTTGGCAAGGACTATTATCCTGCCAAATTTCATCCCAATCGTCCTTGCGGTTCTCTAGATATCCTGGAATTTGCGATTTCGGGCGATTTTCTTCGGCCCCCGGACTGAAAAATTACAAGTGTTGGATCCTTACATGACCCCATACTTTTTTGATGCCGATCGATAGAGTTCGTCCTTGCGATCCTGGCAATATATGTCCTTTGAAAATGCTCAAGGATATGGCCGGGATATAGCTTGTTTTCGAAAAATCACATTCGTTTTTTAGCCATAGCTCTGCCAAATCCTTAAGGATCTAGCAAGGATGCACATTTTTGTAATCACAACAAAGAGGACTATCGATTGGCATTCAAAAATTTTAACGATAATACCAAAAAATGAACTTGCAATTTTTTCAAGAGGTAGGTGTAGAAAAATTGGCAAAATATCAGAAAATCCGCCGTATCTCGGCTATTTGAAGGACGATCGGGATGTCCTTTGGCAGAAGGATAGCTCCTTTAAATACAAACCGATTGACATACCAAAAAGGACGAATGTCCTGTAAGGAACAAAGTTACAAGGACTTTTTTGTTCAGAGAAAATAGCTTATATCTCGGCCATATCCTGTCCGATCCTTGCCGGACTAGTGTCAATCGAAGTTTCTTGGCAAGGACTATTATCCTGCCAAATTTCATCCCAATCGTCTTTGCGGTTCTCTAGATATCCTGGAATTCGTTTTTTAGCCATAGCTCTGCCAAATCCTTAAGGATCTAGCAAGGATGCACATTTTGTAATCACAACAAACAGGACTATCGATTGGCATTCAAAGATTTTAAGGATAGTACCAAAAATGAACTTGCAATTTTTCAAGGGGTAGGTGTCGAAAAATTGGCAAAATATCAGAAAATCCGCCGTATCTCGGCTATTTGAAGGACGATCGGGATGTCCTTTGGAAGAAGGATAGCTCCTTTAAATACAAACCGATTGACATACCAAAAAGGACGAATGTCCTGTAAGGAACAAAGTTACAAGGACTTTTTTGTTCAGAGAAAATAGCTTATATCTCGGCCATATCCTGTTCGATCCTTGCCGGACTAGTGTCAATCGAAGTTTCTTGGCAAGGACTATTATCCTGCCAATTTCATCCCAATCGTCCTTGCGGTTCTTTAGATATCCTGGAATTCGCGATTTCGGGCGATTTTCTTCGGCCCCCGGACTGAAAAATTACAAGTGTTGGATCCTTACATGACCCCATACTTTTTTGATGCCGATCGATAGAGTTCGTCCTTGCGATCCTGGCAATATATGTCCTTTGAAAATGCTCAAGGATATGGCCGGGATATAGCTTGTTTTCGAAAAATCACATTCGTTTTTTAGCCATAGCTCTGCCAAATCCTTAAGGATCTAGCAAGGATGCACATTTTTGTAATCACAACAAACAGGACTATCGATTGGCATTCAAAGATTTTAAGGATAATACCAAAAAATGAACTTGCAATTTTTCAAGGGGTAGGTGTAGAAAAATTGGCAAAATATCAGAAAATCCGCCGTATCTCGGCTATTTGAAGGACGATCGGGATGTCCTTTGGCAGAAGGATAGCTCCTTTAAATACAAACCGATTGACATACCAAAAAGGACGAATGTCCTGTAAGGAACAAAGTTACAAGGACTTTTTTGTTCAGAGAAAATAGCTTATATCTCGGCCATATCCTGTCCGATCCTTGCCGGACTAGTGTCAATCGAAGTTTCTTGGCAAGGACTATTATCCTGCCAAATTTCATCCCAATCGTCCTTGCGGTTCTCTAGATATCCTGGAATTTGCGATTTCGGGCGATTTTCTTCGGCCCCCGGACTGAAAAATTACAAGTGTTGGATCCTTACATGACCCCATACTTTTTTGATGCCGATCGATAGAGTTCGTCCTTGCGATCCTGGCAATATATGTCCTTTGAAAATGCTCAAGGATATGGCCGGGATATAGCTTGTTTTCGAAAAATCACATTCGTTTTTTAGCCATAGCTCTGCCAAATCCTTAAGGATCTAGCAAGGATGCACATTTTTGTAATCACAACAAACAGGACTATCGATTGGCATTCAAAGATTTTAAGGATAATACCAAAAAATGAACTTGCAATTTTTTCAAGGGGTAGGTGTCGAAAAATTGGCAAAATATCAGAAAATCCGCCGTATCTCGGCTATTTGAAGAACGATCGGGATGTCCTTTGGCAGAAGGATAATTCCTTTAAATACAAACCGATTGACATACCAAAAAGGACGAATGTCCTGTAAGGAACAAAGTTACAAGGACTTTTTTGTTCAGAGAAAATAGCTTATATCTCGGCCATATCCTGTCCGATCCTTGCCGGACTAGTGTCAATCGAAGTTTCTTGGCAAGGACTATTATCCTGCCAAATTTCATCCCAATCGTCCTTGCGGTTCTCTAGATATCCTGGAATTTGCGATTTCGGGCGATTTTCTTCGGCCCCCGGACTGAAAAATTACAAGTGTTGGATCCTTACATGACCCCATACTTTTTTGATGCCGATCGATAGAGTTCGTCCTTGCGATCCTGGCAATATATGTCCTTTGAAAATGCTCAAGGATATGGCCGGGATATAGCTTGTTTTCGAAAAATCACATTCGTTTTTTAGCCATAGCTCTGCCAAATCCTTAAGGATCTAGCAAGGATGCACATTTTTGTAATCACAACAAACAGGACTATCGATTGGCATTCAAAGATTTTAAGGATAATACCAAAAATGAACTTGCAATTTTTCAAGGGGTAGGTGTCGAAAAATTGGCAAAATATCAGAAAATCCGCCGTATCTCGGCTATTTGAAGAACGATCGGGATGTTTTTTGGCAGAAGGATAGCTCCTTTAAATACAAACCGATTGGCATACTAAAAAGGACGAATGTCCTGTAAGGAACAAAGTTACAAGGACTTTTTTGTTCAGAGAAAATAGCTTATATCTCGGCCATATCCTGTCCGATCCTTGCCGGACTAGTGTCAATCGAAGTTTCTTGGCAAGGACTATTATCCTGCCAAATTTCATCCCAATCGTCCTTGCGGTTCTCTAGATATCCTGGAATTTGCGATTTCGGGCGATTTTCTTCGGCCCCCGGACTGAAAAATTACAAGTGTTGGATCCTTACATGACCCCATACTTTTTTGATGCCGATCGATAGAGTTCGTCCTTGCGATCCTGGTAATATATGTCCTTGGAAAATGCTCAAGGATATGGCCGGGATATAGCTTGTTTTCGAAAAATCACATTCGTTTTTTAGCCATAGCTCTGCCAAATCCTTAAGGATCTAGCAAGGATGCACATTTTTGTAATCACAACAAACAGGACTATCGATTGGCATTCAAAAATTTTAACGATAATACCAAAAAATGAACTTGCAATTTTTTCAAGAGGTAGGTGTAGAAAAATTGGCAAAATATCAGAAAATCCGCCGTATCTCGGCTATTTGAAGGACGATCGGGATGTCCTTTGGCAGAAGGATAGCTCCTTTAAATACAAACCGATTGACATACCAAAAAGGACGAATGTCCTGTAAGGAACAAAGTTACAAGGACTTTTTTGTTCAGAGAAAATAGCTTATATCTCGACCATATCCTGTCCGATCCTTGCCGGACTAGTGTCAATCGAAGTTTCTTGGCAAGGACTATTATCCTGCCAAATTTCATCCCAATCGTCTTTGCGGTTCTCTAGATATCCTGGAATTCGTTTTTTAGCCATAGCTCTGCCAAATCCTTAAGGATCTAGCAAGGATGCACATTTTTGTAATCACAACAAACAGGACTATCGATTGGCATTCAAAGATTTTAAGGATAGTACCAAAAAATGAACTTGCAATTTTTTCAAGGGGTAGGTGTCGAAAAATTGGCAAAATATCAGAAAATCCGCCGTATCTCGGCTATTTGAAGGACGATCGGGATGTCCTTTAGAAGAAGGATAGCTCCTTTAAATACAAACCGATTGACATACCAAAAAGGACGAATGTCCTGTAAGGAACAAAGTTACAAGGACTTTTTTGTTCAGAGAAAATAGCTTATATCTCGGCCATATCCTGTTCGATCCTTGCCGGACTAGTGTCAATCGAAGTTTCTTGGCAAGGACTATTATCCTGCCAATCTCATCCCAATCGTCCTTGCGGTTCTTTAGATATCCTGGAATTCGCGATTTCGGGCGATTTTCTTCGGCCCCCGGACTGAAAAATTACAAGTGTTGGATCCTTACATGACCCCATACTTTTTTGATGCCGATCGATAGAGTTCGTCCTTGCGATCCTGGCAATATATGTCCTTTGAAAATGCTCAAGGATATGGCCGGGATATAGCTTGTTTTCGAAAAATCACATTCGTTTTTTAGCCATAGCTCTGCCAAATCCTTAAGGATCTAGCAAGGATGCACATTTTTGTAATCACAACAAACAGGACTATCGATTGACATTCAAAGATTTTAAGGATAATACCAAAAAATGCACTTGCAATTTTTCAAGGGGTAGGTGTAGAAAAATTGGCAAAATATCAAATATATCCTTTGGCAGAAGGATAATTCCTTTAAATACAAACCGATTGACATACCAAAAAGGACGAATGTCCTGTAAGGAACAAAGTTACAAGGACTTTTTTGTTCAGAGAAAATAGCTTATATCTCGGCCATATCCTGTCCGATCCTTGCCGGACTAGTGTCAATCGAAGTTTCTTGGCAAGGACTATTATCCTGCCAAATTTCATCCCAATCGTCCTTGCGGTTCTCTAGATATCCTGGAATTTGCGATTTCGGGCGATTTTCTTCGGCCCCCGGACTGAAAAATTACAAGTGTTGGATCCTTACATGACCCCATACTTTTTTGATGCCGATCGATAGAGTTCGTCCTTGCGATCCTGGCAATATATGTCCTTTGAAAATGCTCAAGGATATGGCCGGGATATAGCTTGTTTTCGAAAAATCACATTCGTTTTTTAGCCATAGCTCTGCCAAATCCTTAAGGATCTAGCAAGGATGCACATTTTTGTAATCACAACAAACAGGACTATCGATTGGCATTCAAAGATTTTAAGGATAATACCAAAAAAAAAGAACTTGCAATTTTTTCAAGGGGTAGGTGTCGAAAAATTGGCAAAATATCAGAAAATCCGCCGTATCTCGGCTATTTGAAGAACGATCGGGATGTCCTTTGGCAGAAGGATAGCTCCTTTAAATACAAACCGATTGACATACCAAAAAGGACGAATGTCCTGTAAGGAACAAAGTTACAATGACTTTTTTGTTCAGAGAAAATAGCTTATATCTCGGCCATATCCTGTCCGATCCTTGCCGGACTAGTGTCAATCGAAGTTTCTTGGCAAGGACTATTATCCTGCCAAATTTCATCCCAATCGTCCTTGCGGTTCTCTAGATATCCTGGAATTTGCGATTTCGGGCGATTTTCTTCGGCCCCCGGACTGAAAAATTACAAGTGTTGGATCCTTACATGACCCCATACTTTTTTGATGCCGATCGATAGAGTTCGTCCTTGCGATCCTGGCAATATATGTCCTTTGAAAATGCTCAAGGATATGGCCGGGATATAGCTTGTTTTCGAAAAATCACATTCGTTTTTTAGCCATAGCTCTGCCAAATCCTTAAGGATCTAGCAAGGATGCACATTTTTGTAATCACAACAAACAGGACTATCGATTGGCCTTCAAAAATTTTAACGATAATACCAAAAAATGAACTTGCAATTTTTTTAAGAGGTAGGTGTAGAAAAATTGGCAAAATATCAGAAAATACGCCGTATCTCGGCTATTTGAAGGACGATCGGGATGTCCTTTGGCAGAAGGATAGCTCCTTTAAATACAAACCGATTGACATACCAAAAAGGACGAATGTCCTGTAAGGAACAAAGTTACAAGGACTTTTTTGTTCAGAGAAAATAGCTTATATCTCGGCCATATCCTGTCCGATCCTTGCCGGACTAGTGTCAATCGAAGTTTCTTGGCAAGGACTATTATCCTGCCAAATTTCATCCCAATCGTCCTTGCGGTCTCTAGATATCCTGGAATTTGCGATTTCGGGCGATTTTCTTCGGCCCCCGGACTGAAAAATTACAAGTGTTGGATCCTTACATGACCCCATACTTTTTTGATGCCGATCGATAGAATTCGTCCTTGCGATCCTGGCAATATATGTCCTTTGAAAATGCTCAAGGATATGGCCGGGATATAGCTTGTTTTCGAAAAATCACATTCGTTTTTTAGCCATAGCTCTGCCAAATCCTTATCGTGTCCTTTCCATGATGGATATTTGCCTTTTTTCCGTGGCCTACCACCACATAAGAATACCATAGGCGAGGATTGGACGGACAACAGGGATGTATAATCAATTTACTGTCCAGAATCTCTAACATAGTGCAGCCTATCTTCAGAGTAGAATCATATGGATAGATTATATAGAAGAGTTTCAGCACTATTCTAAGTGTACGGTATGGTAGGCATAAAGCTATAACAATTTTTAATTAGTTATACACATTTCTTGTTGAAGCATATGTTAGTTGTAATACCTATAGTATTTTACACTATCGGTAGCTGGTATACAATTTAACATTTATTTTTGGCAATTGGGTAAGTAAAATATAAATATAAATATAAAAATTGAACATGAATTAAATGGTGTCTCATCTGTCGAAGTTAGAAATGATTTATTCTCGTATTTTGATTAACATATACAGTTTACATGTAAAGCGGTCTAAAATATCATCCAGACTTTAATTTAAGTATATAATAGTAAAGTTTACATTTATGACTACCACATCAAAAGTCGCGAACACACAAGTCAAGCAAATTACTTAAGATATCCTCGTTGCGATTCAGCTCAGTGGAATGAATATAATTAAAAGAGTCATCCTCGCCATTTATATAAGACCGAAAGCTTGAATAATCACAATTAGTGGGCAGTACATTAGAAATCTCGGGGAGAGAAATCGCAGGAGTTATCGTCGAATCTTTGTTTACATCCAGTACAGCTGACATTTGTGATGATATAATAACATTTTCACTGAGCGTTGGAATCTCATCTTGAGAATAAATCTGAAATCAATGTCAACATAAATAAAAATCGATTTTTTTATAAATGAACATCAAACCATATTTATGTTATTGAATTTGTTGATAAAAATGTCATTTAGACATAAAGTGTCGCCAGATCTTCGAATTATAATGGTTCCGCGCTCATATTGATCTTGTAGCTCATCGGCATTAATCGACATGGGAGATTCGTTAGAGCATAGAGGTCTATAAATATTCTGACGGGCAGTAAATGGAAATGATAGTTCAAGAGCATTTGAGCCGTCTGAAACAGTTGCTTGTTTGTCCACTAAATTTAATTCTTTAATGTTATCAGCAGCGATATAACTATATGATTGCGCATGCTGCGTTTCATTTGGAAGGCACATTTGAATAGATTCCCCTCCTTTTTTAGTACACTTGACGTTAGTCTGAGTTTTCTGAGGACTATTATTTTTAGCTAATTGTAAAGATGACATCGGTTTGGATTGTCCTGGTTTACGATTTCGAATGCGTTTCCTATCACATTTTTTTGGATCTACGCCTAACTCCCAGTATCCGCCTTTGCCTTTCTCCTCGCGCTTTCGATTTCGAAAACAGTGATGTAATGATAAGTTATGCCTTATGGAATTCTGCAAGTATGTATACAAATTAATTCAGAATATTTCAATTAAAATTAGAGTGCAACACTATAATATTTTCTGTTTTCTTATAATCTTATAATATTTCTATGTACATGTGTATTCAGGTTTTCAAATATTTGCAAGGCCTTTTTAATTTACTACTCAGTATTAACAATTAATGCTAAGCTTAAAGATATTCATAATTTTGAAACAAAGGCATACAACTGAATAAAATATATATTTTTACAAAATAATTTCACTAGACGAGACTGTATAAACAAACATCCGGGTAAGGACATCCGATTAAGGAATATAAAGACTAAGATTAAATAAATCATCATAAGGTGTTATTTAACACAGGACAACCAAGATAAGATCCTAAAAATCCCGCACACACTGCGTTGTGACGTGATCATTTAAGGTTTTTCATGCTCATTACGTTTTGAAATTGTTAATTTTGATACCCGCTACCCATAGGGTAGAAGGGTATTATAACTTTGTGTTGGCAGAAAATGTATGTAACAGGTAGGAGGAAGGCATCGCCGACCCTATATATATACAACCTCATCTAGTGAAATTATTTTGTAAAAATATATATTTTATTCAGTTGTATGCCTTTGTTTCAAAATTATGAATATCTTTAAGCTTAGCATTAATTATTAATACTGAGTAGTAAATTAAAAAGGTAACGGGTATGAAAACAATGTAGTGCTATATCGATATACCAAAAGTAACATTCAATATATTTTATAGTTTTCTTACTAGTTTATTATGTAAAGCATTAAAAAGGCTATGAATTTTGGCTGGGAGTTATGTTTGTAACTTGTTAACTGACTCACATTCCACTTTTTACGCACGCGGAAGAAGGCAAACTTTGATTCAATCCATGCGCATATTTGCTGCAGAGTGGCTCGTCCATAGTCAAGCATAGCCATCCCAATAATATGTGAGTAATTGAATGGCGGCTTCTCTGTTACATCCGTCGTATACTTAATTGCTGATTTTTCATATTCCGCCAAATCACTGCAACCACATTTTGTATTATTATTATTCATATTTTTACTAATATTATTATTATTAATTAAAAATAGTATTTTTATTACTTTATTATTATGAATATTTCAATATAAAACTAAATAAATTATTGCGAATATTTGAAAAAATTTCAACAAATAAAATTCCCAATATAATATTTTTAATTTGTTATTATTGATAGTTTGGGGAAGCATTTTGAGCAAAAAAAAACGTTGTTCAGGATAGAGATATTGAAATTATCTTGCGTAAAATCAAATTAAATTATTAAATTAATAAAAAAACGTATGTCATACTTTATTTATCTTGAATTTAGGTAAAAGAATTCTGTGTAAAAAAACGACTAAATATTTTATTTAAGCTTATTACTAACTCTTAACAACGAATGTAAAATATGAAAATCAAAATTAAAAATAAATGATTTTATTTATTATAAGCGATTTTATTCATTTGAGTGTCGTTATATACATATGTCTTTGAAAACAGTATTTTAAGTTGCATTTTATTTTTATTCAAAATTGTTTAAAGGCATTTTCAGTTCTTGATGTTTATCGATGCTTACCGTTTGATTTTATTTATAAAAATTTCAAAACGCTCTGCGGGACTGAGACGTTTTAAAGATGCTACTGTTGGTGAATTTTGTTTTCTTGTATGAGAGCATCTAATAACATTTGAATTTGAAGTAAAAACTTGATTTTCTTTATGAATATTTAGTTTTTGATTTGCACAAAGGTTGATATTTGCAATTTTACTTTCGCCTACCATCCTCCGCTTGCTTGTAGGTGATAAACCGTTTGCATTTATGTTGTCGTTTGAATTTCCGTCGATGATTTCTGGCCACGTTACATTCTGATTTCTCAAAAGCCAATTTAGATTAGTCAATTCGCGTTCCTCATCAGATTCATCAACGTCAGGCGGCGATCCAATTAAGTACTTATATCCCATTTCTCCTCCGCCTTGTACATTCTTTGTGGACGAGATCATTTTATTCTATGTATGATATATAATATATTGGTTTTCATTAGGGATAAATGTTTGACGTACAAGAATAACTCTGGGACTCTCACAGTCGGAATACATGCTTTAAAAGTGAGGGTCCGATAAAGAGAGTACAATCCACTGAAGGTCATTAAGACTTAAAATTTTCCATGAAGCAAGTTATTACAGCAGTTATAAAATGCAATTATGAATGTTGTTAAAGAAATTTCTATTGCTAAAATAGCCGTATTGACGAATTTTATACCCACAATCCTATAGTTTAAGGACAGAATTATAACTTTGTGCCAGTAGAAAATGCATGTAACAGATAAAAAAAAGAGCTTGACTTACGTGTTTTGACTATTTACACAAAAAAAGTAACAAGGCTTCAGTCGACACTTGAGTGTAATAGACTTATTAGACTGCTTCAAATCTTCGCAACTCGAATTGAGTTTTGTATGTGTCAATAATAATAAATTACAATAATTTATTAAATGATACTTGTATGTACATCCTCTACATCGAATAATAAGACAGTACTTCAGCAAACTCCCGCCACTGCACTATGCGCAAAAAGTCTAAAATTGTGTCATTTTTTTTTTGTGTTCCATATTATTAAATTGACTTTATTTTCTGAATTAGAATACTTCAAGAATACTGAAACATATTTTTAAAAAATTTTAGACGTTGTTGGTATTTTGTTATTTGTCCATATTTATTAACACTAATATTATTAGCATCCTATCGTACAATGTGTTGTTGATATGTTTTTAGATCCCTGCTAATAAATGTATCTGTGGAGTGTAACTTGTGAGTCTAGGTCAGTCGAGGCAATTTTAAAGCTGTATGTTATTTACTAAACTGTTAACAATCAAATAGGGGTTAACATTTTTTACCGACTTACGGAAAAACTCAATGTTGCAGTTGTATTTACGGTTTCTTATTGATTTTTGGAGCAACAACAACCGTAGTTTGCTTGGCAAAATATCGATGAAAATGAACTAGGTGATGCTACAAAATGCAATAGAAAGCAGTCGCAATGGCTTGCATCCACGTTAAAAATTGAGCTTCTTAAGATCATGTTTCACAGGAAAAGCCTGGCACGACCAAAGTTAAAGTCAAAATTAGCATTTGAACTACTGAATGAAACAAAAAATTCAATGCCACTGTTGTTGCATGCCGTTTTGAAGAGTGTTTGTTTTACTTATGAGTGGTATCCAATGTCTCAAACTTTGCATAAAGTACTAGTACATTGGCACCAAATTTTGGAAATTTACAAACGCGATATGGGTAATTCTCTGAGGGATGTCGCGTGCGACCATCTTTACAGTGACAAAAAAAAGCTTGAACTGAAACCATTTTAAAAATAAGAAAAGGTTATTTTTATAACTATAGATTAGTAATTTAATTAGAGCTAAGAATGGTTTTGGAAATTTTTTTCTGTTCTGATAATGGCAAAAATTAACAATTTCTACACAAAACCAAAAAATTAACGAATTTATATATTTTATCGTAATACAGAACAAGTTCCTAAAATCAAGCTACAGTCGAGTGTGCTGGACTGTGAGATACCCGCTACCCATTTTGAATAAAAGCAAAATATTCCGGTATTATTTTCAAACAAGTAAGAAAGCTACAGTCGAGTGTACTCGACTGTGAGATACCCGCTATCCATTTTAAATAAAAGTATTGCGGTATTATTCTTAAAATATATCGAATATACTGAAAAAATACTAAAACTATACCAAATGGTATATGTGGTATATCTGTGTGGTACCGCATTCAAAATATACCTCAGACGGCACAATATACCAGATTGTCAGCAACTAAGACCCCTAGTAAGTAGGCATTTTTGCCCATACAAAAGTATTTCTTTAATAACTTCCAAAATTTGTATCTGATCGCAACCAAATTCGCAGGAATCATAACTACTATAGTTATTATTGTATAAAATTCGCAACTCTAGCTTTAAAATTACGCTTGTTATTCGATTGTTTTGATTTGCGGGGTCGGAAGTGGGCGTGGCAAAAATTTGAAGCAAACTTGATTTGCGTGCAAACATAAAAAATGCTGTCGAAAAAAAATTATAGCTCTATTTCTTATAGTCTCTGAGATCTAGGTGTTCAGACGGACAGATGGACAGACACACAGACGGACATGGCTAGATCATCTCGGCTGTTGACGCTGATCAAGAATATATATACTTTATATGGTCGGAGATGCCTCCTTCTACCTGTTACATTCATTTTCATTCATAGTATATTTGGTATATCGATATAGTACCACATTCAAAATATACCATAGACGGCACAATATACCAGATTGTGAGGCAAAGCAACTAAGACCCCTAGTAAATAGGGGGGAGGAAGGCGTGGTCCAATTAACAAAAGCCCGAAATTCAATTTTTATTTTGTAGGTATACATATGTACAAAGTTTCATGTTTCTATCTTAAAAAATTTTAAAAATGTCACAATTTCGGACTTTTTGCCCACTGTGTATTTATTAAACAAATTGATCAGGAAATTGCTCTCAGATAATCAATATGTTTATTGTCATACGATTTTTCCTATTATGTTTTGCATCTTCATAGCTTTCAAAATGGCGTTTGATGTACCAATCCCAACCAGACATGTCTCATCCCTATGCCATTTAGTGGTGTTTTAACCAATCACAGAGTTCCTAGTGGTAGGAAGGTGCGCCAATAAAATGTTTATATTCTTAAAGGGAGGTAAGGTTTTTTCATTTAAGCAGAACATACCCACCACAAATGCTTATTGTTGTTTCAATCAAAGTGGAAAAGTATGGACAAATAATAAATTTGTCTAAAACTTGTTAAAATCATTAAGATTAATATGTTACTAAATGAATAGTATCCATATACGTAATACATACAAATGTCAATGCAATCAATACGCATACAAACACATAATACACATAAATATACCTTAAACTATTCCAAATTTGTATAAATCGTTATGAGATCTGATATTATGTATTCTAAGATTATAATTTTGCGACTTGGGTGGCCATTTCGTGTGTGACTAGTACCAAGTTTGACGTCTCTGGAGATCTGAGATCGAGAAAATATATATTTTTTTGGAGTCAGAAATTGCTCGCTCCAATGGCAATTTTGTGATTTTTTATGCCAGCTTTAAATTACTCATACACGTTAATATAACTTATATAACAATTTTATTAGCCTTGAATTTTGTACATTATCGAAAATACATTTTTGTTTTCGACAACGTTGGAAGTGTTCTGTTAAGAGCTTAATATTTAATACTTACTAACTTTTCACCATCAATAGTCAATCCACACCAAGCATTGCAAATGCAACCTTATGTCACTTTTGATTTCCGATTAAAGTTTATTTATAATTATATTAAACACTTTGCTTGTTTTTGTATTGTATTTACTCTTTGTCTTTAGTTTTTTTTTTTGCTTGCTTTATTTTTTGATTTGTCGGTAATTTTGTTTGTTTGAATTGTAGAATTTAACAAATAAAACTTATTGTCGCTTAACCTTCCGTTTCGGGAAAGCAGCAAGACTTACACTGCAGCTCTATTGCCCAATACACCTGTACCTTTGGTCAGTTTGTCAATTCAACCCCTATTACCACAGAATATACTATATGTACATATATATTGAAGTGAAATAGAAGTGGTCAGATAGGAAAATATATTGCAGTGTAATTCTGTTAAGGGTAGTACTCGTATGACTCGTAAAGAACGGGTCTAATTTTGATTTCGCTTAAAAAGTTCAGTGACCGATCAATTTTTAAGGTCACCAATATTGAATACTAATTCAAATGAAACCCCTAGTTGAGGCGCCTCTGTACTTCTCACGGACTAACCACAAGTGGACATTGACCGTACTCACGAAAAAGTTTGATATCGCAATATCAACCCTTATTCCTATATTCTGACACAATTGAACAACAGACCTTACCATTATTATTAACCCCAAAAAAATAAAAAATACTACTGCGAAGTATTTTTTTGTTTCTATACATAGATAGTAACAGTACAATACTTGGAGTATAGCGCGTATATATACATAGTCTTGCGACTCCAGAACGTTAATTATTGCTATTTCTCTTCACGACAAAATTCCTCAGATGCATCATAAAGAAACAATGAAAAATTTGTAGATGCCATTCTTACGTGTGTCTCCATTTGCTACGTTTGTCGTCTAAATTCATTAAATAAATAAGTTTATAAATTATCATTAGCAATGATGTTCTTAAGATCCGTACAGAGAGTAAAGTTCTAAATTAAAAAGAGGATGGCAAATGTCGAATTTAATTACTTTTCGATTTTATAAAAATTCTTGAAATTAGAATTTAGATTGAACATGTGATAAAATTCGAATGTTGAATTATACCAGCTTTTTTCACCATGTAAAGTTATTAAATAACTTCTGTCAAATGATCAGAAATAATAAAGACTGTGGATATTATTATGTGTACCATGCAGCGTTGCCAATTTGTGGGGAATTCCCCAAAGTGCGGGGAATTTTAAGTTGATTGGGGATTGGCATTATGTGGGGAAAATGCGGGGATTTATACATTTTTTGATTTCCTGTCCTTTATAAATTTGTGACAGCACAAAAATTAGACGATGAATTTCGAGCTCACGCAATGCTGGATTTTTGTCAACATGGGCTTGAAGTTCAAAATAACATTGATGCTGAATGTTACTGGGGTAAAGTGTTTCGTCTGAAAAACGCTGCGGGAGAATACCTGTTTCCAAATATAAAAATTGTTATCGTTGTTGCTGATACTGCCTTTTTCAAATGCATCGGTCTAGCGCAAATTTAGTGTTCTTAAGAATTTGAAAACTGAAAACCGTAATCGACTGAATACAGATACTGTTGTATCATTTATGGCTGCAAGAGAAGGCATTAAAAAACTAGGCGGCAGCGTCAAGTTCAACCCGTCAAACAAAATTCTATCCACAAAAATATGGAAAAGAATATGAATGTTAACTGTTTAAGTTTTTATTTTAATTAATTAAGAATACTAATATGAGTTATACTCAGCTTTTTATTGTTTCATTTAAAAAAACCTATGTGGAGAATTTGTGGGGAATCAGCGGATTTTTGTCCCCAAATTTGGGGAATTTTATTCCGATTTTTGAGGAAATGTATAAATTTGCATTGGCAACCCTGGTACCATGTCTAGTGTTTCATATAGGCAGATGGCCAGACAGTCAAACTTACGGACAAACGGTGTTGACGCTGATCATGTATGTATGTATCGTCTGTCCGTAAGTTTAACTGTCTGGCCATCTGCCTACATGAAACACTAGAAAATTGTATATATACTTATATCAAATTTGATCTTGGTTTAAGATTATGCTTTCTGGATTCTGTATGGATTTTTTAGCATTTTTAAAATAATAATATGTTCAAAAATGATGTAGAATGGTAATTTTTCTTTTCTATACTTTCATTCTTCTTCACTTTATACTTGCAATTTGGCATTACATAATCGTGATACATTTTATTTTTTACTTTAGCATGTTGTTTTTTTTTTTTATACTGTCTTTTTGTATGATAAATTTGTGTAATATTAGCAAAAAAAAAGTATTATTTTGATGGCAATACGAGTCCTAGTCCCAGAAAAGAACAGCAATAAAATAATCGCGACTGAATACCTTTGTGACAAGTAATTTATTAATTTAATTTACTGTTAAATAACTTACAAATTTTGTATCCGGCCTAAACTAAGATATTAAACATAGATTCATTTTTATTGTAAATATAGTGAGACTAGACTAAATTACAGTTTAAACTTGTGCCGGATGGACGATCAGACTATCAGATTTGGAGTGACTATTATAAAAATAACTATGACATACACGAAGTAAAAAAAATTCATTACAAAAACTTATAACAACAGATTTATCATATGTGGAAAGCATCTCTGAGGTACAAAACAAGGGTACGTATTCCTATTTCTCACTTTTTGGCGGATATTTCTTAAGTAGATGCATTTTATATTGATTCAAAGCCAGACATGTCGCTTTCAATCTAAAATGTAATTGCAAAATGTTAGAATATCAAAAACATATGTTTTGGAAAAGCAAACCTTTTCAGGCATGTAAAGGTGTGTATGTGGCAATAAAAATGTTGATCCCAGATCACGCTCAGTCATTATGTTCAGTTCCTTTAAATACGTGTTATATTATTTTAATTTTATTATTCATGAATTCATCAAATAAATACCTCATTTGTATGGCTTTGGGTTTGCATATCAAAAGATTGATACATAGTCTTTCTTACAACTTGAACCATTGTTTCATCAAAAGACCTTACATCAGACGATCTGTTAAACACGTTGACAAATGAAATATATATTTATGTATATAAAGGTATCGTTTGTTAGTGCAGAGGAAAAGGAAAATCTTAAAAGTCTAATTCAAAGTAAAAGATAATCCAGTAAATACAACCGTCTTTTGTAATATATAATTATTTCTTAAATAACTTATGCAAAAATCTAAATCAAACTTCATCTGCATACAACAATAACAAGGAAAGATAGACGGTTGGATGGACAGCCAGGTCGGTCATCAAAGTTACAGTCAAGTGTGCTCAACTGTGAGGTACCTGCTACTGCTGCTAAAATAAATAACACAAAAATACTGAAAATATACCAAAGCCTATATTTTGAATATTTGTATACTACCACGGAATATTCCAGATTGTCAGCCAAAGATCCGTAATAGGTAAGAGTTTTTGCCCATACAAAAAATGGCTTAAATAACTTCTATATTTGCACCCTCTACCCATAGGGTAGAAGGGTATTATAACTTCGTGCCGGCAGGAAATGTATGTAACAGGTAGAAGGAGGCATTTCCGACCCTATAATGAATATATATTCTTGATCAGCGTCAACAGCCGAGATGATCTAGCCCTGTCCGTCTGTGAGTCTGTCCGTCCGTCCGTATAGAGACTATAAGAGATAGAGCTATAATTTTTTTTCGGCAGCATTTGTTACGTTTACACGCAGACCAAGATTGTTTAAAATTTTTGCCACGCTCACTTCCGCCCCCGCAAATCAACAAAATCAAATAAAAAGCGTAATTTTAAAGCTAGAGTTGCGAATTTTGGTATATACAATTATTACTATAGTAGTTATGATTCCTGAGAATTTGGTTGCGATCAGATAAAAATTTTCGAAGTTATTACAGAAATACTTTGAGCAGCGCTGCATGAGAGAACTCATAAACACCTGCAACATGTATTGTTATTTCAAAAAGGGGCAAAAACGGGCAAAAACCATTACTAAAATGGATTCTATAGAGATTTGTTAAAAATATTACATTTTTACCTTTAAGGCACTTTGAGGCACTTAAAATTAAAGCTTCACAGAACACATGTACTTTTGTTAGAATAAGCTAGAACAACACATTTGCAACACTTTAGACAAAACAACAAAAAATTTTAGAAATATAGAAAAACGTTTAGTAACTATTAATTTACATACCTTGACCTTTATTTTTCATTTACACACTTTTAACTTTTAGTATTTTGTTCAATTGATTTACGAGCTGCAAGTCGTCAAAATTTTCGCGGGTTTTTTGACACTGAACAGCTGACTTTAAAAGTGCGCAAAAAATTAAGGGTATTCCCAAAAAATCTAATCAATTTTTTTTTATATCATATAAGTATTAAAGATACCAAAAAAAAATTAAACAGCATTATTTCACAAAAAAAAATCGTTTATGCCAAGAATTTGGGATATGCTTGATCGTCGACTTAAAAAAATTTACTTCAATACTTCTCTTCACGTAAAAATGTCACCGATGAAATCATTAAGCAGATAGTTGAAAATACACAAACAGAAATACCTACTGATTGTGGTGAACAGGACATGGTCGCATTAAGCGTACAGGAAAGTTTTCTAGATCTGCACAAAAGGACAATAGAACTCAGAGACTCTGTAGTCCAGAGTTCCGAAAGAAAGGAATTGCAGCTTTTCTTAAGTAAGCCATTTTGTAGTTGGGAGACAAATCCGTTGGAATTCTGGATCTCGCGAATGTCAACTTTGCCCATGCTAGCGAAGGTGGCATTAAGTTGCTTAATCATGCCTAGGTCGGTTTCATCTGAAGAGTGGGCTTCTGCCATAAAGAGTGTTGTTTCAGACTCCCGTAGTCTTATGACAGACCATCATGTAACCGAACGAGTTTTTCTAAAATCATTAAATCCACATTTATTTTCTAATTAATAATTTAAAGCATTAAGTACAAATTCCACAAATTAACAATACCATTTTAAAATACGTCATGTCTTATTATATTAAATAAAATTGAGCACAATGGGCTGGGCTGTACTCTATATCATATCCTTAATAATTTAGTTATTTTCTATTGCAAAGAACTTAAACAAGAGTTGCTTGAGAGTGGGTATAATATTTGTTTTTTCTATTCACTTTTTAAGTGAAAAATAGTCTATTGTGTCTTATTTGAAGTTCATGGTTGATAAAACAAATATTATACCGTTTTTTTTATTATACATATTCTTAGACCAAAAGAACAGAGACAGACAGTTTATTCAAAATTAGCTTAACATAAAAAATTATCAAAAATTCTCGATATATCGATTTTGTTTTTATATTTCTTAATATCATCGAGAGATATTTTTTAAACAGCAAATATCATCAATACGATATTTTTTCAAAATCTAACAACCCTAATGACAACCTAGCTCAAGTGGTTGTTGAGAGGGCCAATCAAGGGGCTGCAGTGAGCAAGTGGCTCCAATAAACAATAGGAGCAAACGAACAGTAACAAAAGATAAAAGCAGAGAACAAGCGTCACCAAGTCTTCGTCATTGCCAATGACTCATTGGCAAACTTGCAGAAGTGGTTCGGAGAATATGCTCTTACTATAAATCTACCAACATCTTTGTTTACAACCAAACTGTAATAAGATCAATGCACTCGATGTGGTCAAATCCAAGGTTCTCCTAGAGAACAGGAAGCAATAGAGTCTCAGAACACATCTGCGATCGTGCGTATCTATTGGATCCCAAGCCACCAGGGCAAGGGCGATCGAGCCATTTGATTCGTTCGCAAATTCATTTTAAGTATTGAACAGAATCATGCATATCCAGAAGTTGATTGTCATTCAATCCCGACAATTTGAAATGGTTTCGCGTTGATTGAGACATTTAACATATCTTTCTGTGCGTAAAAACTGTGCAGTAAACACAGCAGCATTTTGTAAAAAAAAACTTTGTCGCAGTATTTTCGATAAAAAAAAAGTGCGCCCAAGGTCCATGAAAGTCGCGAGACACTGTTCCAGATGTTTTATATTCTTAAAGAATTTTATGATAAGTGTCTACAGGCACTAGTACTAGAGAGATAACCCTTTCAAAATCGGTTGCAGTCGGGTCTTATACACTGTTGCTGTGACGAGGACAAACCTGAAGATGAAACTGAAGGCGAAATGCTTTCGATGCGAGTAAGCTAATAGGTTGCATAGTGCAAGACGGATTTGTTGCGATTTCGTGATGTTGGTCGCAATGGATTTCTCATCAGAAGATGAGCTGCGGTTACAGGAAAGTTTATTTTTTTAAATTAACACAAATTCACCCAATTAATTTGGGAAGAAAAGCATTCGGCAAATTTCATCATTTATTTGAGCTGCTTCAAAATAAAAAACGAATTTCTGGAGTATACCAGAATGAAAATTAGCGCTTTTGATTCGAATTCTAATTGTAACGTTAAGGTAGAACATTTTTCAAAATATATTTAGTTTCATTCATATTAATCATTTTAACTTATCATTTATTTACATGTTTATTTAATTTTTCTTAATTTGAAAATTAACTCTTCATTTATAATTGACATTTTCACAAAACATGTGCGTCAGGCAAATCACAAATCATAAGTAAATTGTAACATGCACTGCGCCAAAGCATGGGAGAGAACAAAAAAAAAAATAACACCAATGGCAAAATAGCGAGAGCTTCGTCTTCGAAAATATTTTGGTAACCTTAACCTTAAAATTGCATTGAAATTCTTCTTTAAAAAAACCATAGACAACAAAATGAAAAGAATAGACAGCGACATAAGAAAATGTTTAAAAAAAATCACCAAGACGATCAATTTGACAACTTCGAAATATGATTGTTGCAAATCGAGTTTATTATTATGATGTAAAACGGAAATAAGTAGAGTTAACTGATGAATAAAATAAATTAAATTTATTTATTCTTATACTTTTAGAATGCCTTCAGTGGTATTTGAAAAATTAAAAAAAGTGAAAAGGACAAACAGATTTTAGGGCAATATAATATTTTTTATATTTTACAAGTTTGATGCGCTATGGTATATATAAGAACTCCATCGTCTGTGCACGATTCCTCCCTAAGTGGAAATTATAAATGGATTTGTGGGACTTTAATTCTGATTTGCCGAATATGGTATTACACAAATCGCTCAAATGATCAAATGGTGAAATGGCTACAAACTGTTCATCGAACATGGTCAATGCAAACTCTTTCTTTTGTTTTTGCATTGGCAAAAAAATGTATTTGTTTGTTTGTGCAATAGCGAGCGTGTTATATTGTCACGTGGGCTCGTCAGTGGAATTAACACTGAACTTGTAGTATTTACAATTAGAGGTGGAGAACTATCGATGGCACTATCGACGCTATCGATGGTTTGGCGCTATCGCACCGCCGTCGATGGCAGCCCTGCACTATCGATAGTTTTACACTCGGCGTCTCACATCACAAAGAAAAAATATAGCTGAAAGTGGACATCAAAAATATAGCGCAAAGCAAAAATATAGTGGAAAGCCAAAATATTGTTGAAAGTGAAGAGTAAAAATAAGTTATAGCATGGAGAAGTTCCTAACAATTGTCGAAAAAGGTAAGTGCAATTGTATTTGTATTAAGTGAAATTCAGTAAATTCAGTTTTTTGTTTATAATTTCAGATGAACGAAACGGATCTGGAACTTATAAAAACCGTAATGTTTAAATTTTTGTGCGGACCGACCACATCAGTGGAGTCCGAGCGCATGTTTAGCAAACCCGGACAAATAGTCTCCGATCGCCGAACTCGACTGAAGGAGGAAAACATTAACATGTTATTGTTCCTCAATAAGAACAAATGGCTCTACCAAGAAGCTAAATGAAAATGTTTATTAAATAAATGAAATGATTTATTAATTTGTATAACACAAAAGCAACAAATGAAATGTATTTTTTATTTTTAAGAGTTAAGAATGTAATAAAGATTTGTTTAAATTTTATATTTTTGCTTTTTTTACATTTAACAATTAAAAAGCATGACACTATCGATGGCACTATCGACACTATCGATGGTTTAAGAGAAAAATCGCTCGCTATCGATGGCGCCGACTATCGATAGTTCTCCACCTCTATTTACAATTCGATCGATTTCTATCTTTTGAATCGCGACTGAGCCAGCTGTTAACGCCCGGCAATTGAATCGAATTTTGTTCCCAGCACAAAATAAATAAAAGGTATCGATATTCCGATACTGGAAAGTATGTGGATGTCGAATCAGCTATTCCACTCACGAAAAAATAGACAACCTATCGGCAAAGATGGACAATTAAAATAAAAAACCAAGCGTAATTTTGAAGCTGAAGTGAATTTGGGTAGATACAATAATAACTGCATATTTTATGATTCTTGAAAATTTGGTTGTGATAAGAGGAAAATCGTCCAATAAGTTTGCGTTGGCTGACAATCTAGTATATTCTGCACTAAATGGTATATTTTGAATAATTATTTGTATTATATTATTATACCAAATATAAAGCCTTGGTATAATTTTAAGATTTTTGTGGCATATTTTAAAATTAATACCGCGCTCTTTAGACTTTATTCAAAATGGATGGCGGGTAACTCGCAGTCGAGCACAATGGACTGTAGCTTTCTTGGTTTTTAATGGAATTGTGTGGAAAAAATGCGATTTCGTCCATAGCAATAAGAATAAGGTCAATGATACTTATGCTTACCAAGGTGAAAACAGAATAGGTAGTGTAATATTTCATACTTACAAGACATGGGTGTGAATGTTATTCATCCAAGTATCCATCGTTTGAATCTGTCTATAATGAAGAAAATAAAAAATACTAAGTACACATTCCATTAGTACGACATATACAGTAGATTCCGGTTATAGCGACTTTCAAGGGACCGACGATTTTACGTCGTTATACCCGGAAGACGCACTAACCGAAAGGAGCAAAATTAAGTTTTGTTTTGTTTTTTTTTTACGGTTGCCATGTTCATAATAGGTTTTTAAGATAAAACAAATTAATTTTTAAACAAAACAAAAAATGTATAAATTTAATTTAATAGCATGGTTTTTCCATAATAAATCGTATACCTGTATGTTCCTTAGCATAAGCTAAGGCGTCAGCTAAAACTAAAAGAGAGTAGCGAGAATGTAAGAACCTTCCTGTCGCTCCTACGCACCCAACAAGAGTGCCAATCACTGATAAATGCATACATTTCTAACAGCGTCGTTTGATACTTAAATTTATTGGCATTATTTCGCTGTATTTTTTTTTTGTCGCAATATCCGGTTGAATTGTGAAATATTTCGCTAAAAGCGGAGACGTACTAAGCGGAGGCCCTTTCATACAAGTTTGTATGGGGACCAACCAAGCGACTTTTCGTCGCAATAACCGGACGGACACTATAAGCGGAGTCGTCATAACCTGATTCTACTGTATATTAAATAACTTACCCTGAAGAGCAATCAATTGTTGCCACGCTTGGCTTTGCAATATGCTCCGAAGTTTTCTGTACTTTTGAAAGATGCGATGGTGTCTTTTCGTATTCATTCTCAGTGAATTGATGTGCCAGTCTGTTTGAGTCAACGCCTTGGTCGCTTACAATCGCCGAAACCTCAATGAAAACAAGTTTAGAGGTAGTAATGATGAATAATAATAAATATTACATACTTATACTATTTAAATGCCCTCAGTGGCGCATACTTTTTAAATTTATATTTTTTTTTATTTCTTTCTATTGCTTTTGGTAGTCTTCTTCCTGCCTGAGTTTGATTACTGTTCGCGTGATGGAGTTTGGGGTAAACACTTGCATCATTGAAGCAGATGCACTTGGCCTAAATAGACTATATGCGAATTTTTTGTTCGTTTTTATTATAACATACATATGTTAAATCTTTGAACATATTGACACAAATCGTATAATCCATAGATGCTTTAACTCTTGAAGCAAAAATTATCATTAGTAACAGGATTTTTACGACTCCAGAAGAGCAGAGCGCTGCGATTATAACCTCTCTTCGGCACAATTCGAAATTCGAAGTTCGAACGCAGGGCGTAACGTACAGAGGTCACACAATCAGTTCAGTCGCAGATCAAATACGGAACGCTGAGGCTTGAGCGTATTTCGTTGCGCTGTGCTTTCGTTTGTATGTGTGCGTCTATGTATCTACATGCTCGCCTATATTGGTATGTGTATGCATGTTAAGTTTTGCAACGTGCAGTGGCTTCGCAGACAATCAGCTAGCGCACGTCAATTTTGTTTTGCCGCGACGAAAGTCTCGAAGAAGAAGACAACAACAATTGCTCGTGTCAATTGCTTGTGCGCCTGCACAAGGACTGCGTTGGCTCTGCTCACAGTTTACAAGCCCAACATATTGTGGTGTGTGGGCTCAAATCCCGATAGGGAATATATGCATATTTTGTTTTTTTTTTTAATGCGATTTATATTTTTTCATTCCCTTTCAAACTTACTGACAGAAGTAAGAATGATGATTTACATTTTTTTACATGAAGCCCTAATTCTTTTTTGTAAACACCAACCATTCAGTATATTCTTAATAAATAATTTGTAGTTATAATTAAAGTGACATTTTCTTTTGTTACTGTTATTTTTATATGTTTTTTTACTCGTATATATACTTTTTTTCGTTCCCTTCAAAAACTAAATTAATTTAATAAATACCTCAAAACCAGCAGACACTAAGGCACCATTATCGAGAGACAGTTCAATGACGTTTTTATTACTGCTCCTTAGAGATGTTTTTTCAACCTCTGCTACTGCCGATTGTTGCATTAAATGTGTATGTGGCAAGGCGTTGGGATGAGAATACTTTGCCCTTGGAATCATAACCGTTTGAGAATAATTTCTTTGTGATGCTTTTGTATCATCTATTTGAGAACCATGTAAATCAATATTGTGGTTATTGCCGACGATGGGACTCCTTCTTTGTCGTTTGGCGATATTTTTTTGGTTTTTTGTATGTGATGATTCGGAATAGTGGCTGCATTCACTATTTGAGTCAATGAGAATTGCCTGCCTCTCGTTACTGCGTTGCTTCCATGGTAAGGCATCTGATTGTAGTTTACGAGACGATGTCATTATGTACGGATGATTATAATCAGATGGAGTCTTAAGGTTACCCCTATTAGGCACTTTTCTTTTCGCATAATTGAAAAGCAAGCAAGCTATTAAGACAACAATCACTGTAATCATGACAATAAGGGAGATTAACAGTATTTTTAAATTTAATTGACACGTCGAGCCCGTATACCAGCCAAAACATTCACAAATGGAAATTTCACTTAAGTTTGGTGTTATGCAAATTCCATGATAATTACACTTATTACACCCAATCACTTTGTCAGAACATTTGCGTCCAGGATAGTTTGTGTTTTCCGATTCATCGGCATAACCATCGCGGCAGACACAAGTATAACTGCCCACCAAATTAAAGCACGTTGCATTCATTGAACAATCATTGAAAGTTTTATGTTTACACTCGTTGAAATCTTTAAATACAGAAATGAAACAAAATAAATTTTTATAGAAATTTGTACTACTGACCCTTATTACTAATCTGCATACAACTCTTAGATTTTATTAAAATAAAAAAAAAATGTGGCACAGTTCATTCGATTATTTTCTGGTTGACTACCCCGAAAATTTTTTTATTCCCACTACCCATAGGATTGAAGGGTATTATTACTTTGTGCCGGCAGGAAGTGTATGTAACAGGTAATCAGCTTCAATAGCCGAGACGATTTAGCCATGTCCGTCTGTCTGTCCGTATGAAACACTGGATCTCAGAGTCTATAAGAGATAGAGCTATAATTGTTTCGACAGCATTTGTTATGTTTGCACGCAGATCAAGTTTGATTCAAATTTTTACCACGGGAATAATAGCTCAATTTTTTGCTTCTATTCAAAATGGGTACGGGTATCTCACAGTCGAGCACACTCGACTGTAGCTTTCTTACTTTGTTTTTTTTTTTAACTCGTTTATCCACAGCATAGCACTAGGTTACCTTTTCCTTTTCAAAAGTTACCTTTTCCTTTTTAAAAACCGGATCATTTTCGCACTCGTCATCATCAAAAGCCGAGACGATATTGCCATTTCCCTCTATTCGTCTGTCTGTATGTCTGGCCGACTATATATCTATCTGTTGTAGGATTTCGAGTAACTTATATTGTTCGTCAGTACTTAAACTAACTCAAGAAGCGGATACGTAAAACCTGTAGTTTGTTTTTGCACCCCAAAAATTTACTGAGAAAATGCATAAATACATACATATGCATCCCAAAATGCATAAAATATATTTGGAAAATGGATCTGCGAGACAAATAAAACCCTTAATGAAGTGTAAGTAGAAGAAAAATTAGTTTAAAAAAACAAGGCGAAAAGATCGGATAGATAAGATAGCATTTTTCTTAGATTTGACAAAGTTAGAGCAAGCCAGCCAGAAAGGTTCAGTCGAAGGTGTGATACCCGATAACAATTATCAATAAAAACATATTCTAACCAGTACTAGTGCCCGAGTGTGCTCGACTGTGAGATACCCGCTACCTATTTAGAATAAAACCAAAATATTGCGGTAATATTCTCAAAATATACCAAATACCACAAAATACCAAAAATTGTATAATTTGTATATTGATATGGTACTACATTCAAGATATACTATAGAGTACATAATATACCAGATTGTCAGCCAAAGCAGTAAGTAGGAGTTTTTGCCAATACAATTCTTTAATAACTTGGAAAATTTTTATCTGGTCGCAAACAAATTATTAGGAATCGCAATTATTATATGTATGTAGTTATTATTGTATTCGCTCGCTCTCGCTGTCGCAGTCGGACGTGTTTTTTTTCTTTCCTCTTAAACTTTTGTGATTTTTCATTGAATTACATATTTATTTACAATTAATTTTACTCTCTCACTCGTGTTTAACTACAGATCGTTAAATCGCTGTAGTTATCTAGCAGATTTTCCATATACAGACGTGACCGCAAAGTACGTCGCGGTGGAGGGGTTTTAATTGCAGTAGATGCTCAATTAAATTCAGAATTGATTGATCACACTTCTGATATTGAGCTAGTGGCTGTTAGATTATCCTTTGGTAGTTTTAACATTTTTATTTCTTGCTCATATATCCCCCCTGCTTCAGATGATGCTTTATATTTAGCTCATTTTTCTATTATTAATAACATTTCTAATATGCTTTCTGATCGTGATCACTTTATAGTCCTTGATGATTTTAATATTGCTGGGGTGTCATGGCATTCCGCCAAGAATCTAAATAGACTTTGCCCCTCTGTATCCCATGTTTTTATTGATAGTCTCTTCGGGGTATCATAGTCTCAGATTAATGGTATTCCAAATTGCTTAAACAGGTCTCTAGACCTTATATTTGTTTTAGACCCAGATTCATGTTCTCTATCGAGAATATCTCCTATATCTTTCCCTGAAGACCCTTACCATCCCACTTTGGAAATTATGTTGGAGCTCCCATTTATTGCGTCAGAGTCGAGTGTACGCTGTGGTGAGCTTTCTCGTTGTTTTCGGAAAACCGATTTTGAGAAACTTGCTCTGCTTATATCTCAAACTGACTGGTCCCAACTTTCCTTGTCTACGAACTTGGATATAGCGGTTGAATATTTTTATTCTACTTTGAACTCGCTATTTGATGCTTGTGTTCCATCAAGTATTCCACATTTGTCTGATAAACCCTTATGGTTTACTAAGAAATTATCGAATTTAAAAAATCGTATGTCGAGACTTTACAAAAAATTCAAGGGAACTGGCTCTGATTTTCTCCGCTATTCTGTTGCTCAAGCTGCTTTTCGCACTCATAATAATGAGTGTGATAATAATTATTTGAGTAGGTGCAGAATAAGATTTCAACGTGATCCAAAGCGATTTTACGACTTCGTCCGCGTCATCACCAGCATTTATGTCTTTGGAGAATATGACAGTATCTAATGGTCATGATGTTGCCGATTTATTTGCGGACTTTTTCCAAACGACATATTCTGTCCCAAGTTCTCAAAATTTCTTTTCTTATCCTTATCATTTAAATACATCTAATTGTATTCTTAGTCCTTTAATTACTGAAAGCTCTATTTTAACGGAACTATTGGCTATAAAACCTGTTTTTCGGCTGGTCCGGATGGAGTACCTAGTTGTGTGCTGAGGTATTGTGCTGGTAGTAGCTGTAAACCGCTTTTTAAATTGTTTGAATTATCCGTTAACTCATGTTCTTTTCCTAAAATCTGGAAACAATCATACATTATACCTATCCTAAAAAAAGGGAGTAAATCTAAAGTTCAAAATTATCGCGGTATATCTAAATTGTCTGCGATTCCGAAAGCATTTGAAAAAATTATAACTTCTCAACTGCAACATCTGTGTAAATCTATAATTTCACCTTACCAACATGGGTTTGTGAAGTCTAGATCCACTTCTACTAACTTATTGTAATTGAAGGATTCGAGAATAAAATGTCATTTACACCGATCTTAGTAAAGCTTTTGACTTTGTTAATCATCACCTCTTACAGTATAATCTTAATGTCTTAGGGTTTCCTCATAGCCTAATTGAGTGCATATCCTCATACCTTTCCAACAGAATTCAGAATGTTTATTATGGTTAATGGTTTTGTATCTAAATGTGTCCAAGTCACTTTTGGTGTGCCCCAGGGCAGTCATTTGGGTCCTCTATTGTTCACTTTGTTCATAAATGATCTTCCTTCTGTTATTGAGCATTCCCGTGTACTTATGTACGCCGATGACGTTAAGCTTTGCCTGACATTTAATGATAGTCTTGCGAGCTCACTGTTACAATGTGACCTTAATCGTCTAGAATCTTGGTGCAGAGTAAATATGTTACATCTCAACTGCAATAAGTGTAAGTTTATGACCTTTTGTAGGGGTTCTTCCCAGTTAAATAACTATATGTTATATGATACTCCTCTTGAGCGAAATGAAGGTGTGAATGACTAATGGGTTCTGCTTGATGCAAAACTAAAATTCGATAAACATATTATGCTGCTGTAAATAGGGCCATGGGTGTTCTGGGATTTATAAAACGCTGGTGGAAGGAGTTCAATGATCCCTACATCACTAAGACTTTGTACGTCTCACTGGTTCGTCCTATCCTTGAGTACGGATCTCTTGTCTGGAATCCCCAGTATAGGGTTTATCAAGATAGGATTGAATCGGTGCAGAAACAATTCTTATTATTTACTCTTCGTAGTTTAAATTGGAATCCTAATATTAGATTACCACCGTATCGCAGTAGACTTTTAATACTAAACCTTCCTTCTCTTTCTGACCGTAGAACTATGCAAGGTGCTGTTTTTATACAGACACTAATTAATGGTGAAATAGACTCTTTGGAGCTGTTAAGTCAAATTAGTTTTGCAGTTCCTGTCAGGATCACTCAAAATTTTCTTCCTCTTCTCATTTCACGTAGATCTACTAACTTTGTTGCCATAATCCCTTCCGTATTCTGTGTGTGAACTATAATAATCTCAATAACGTAGTTTGCTCTAGTAGATCTATTCCTTTGCTTAAAACCTTATTATTAGCTTATTTATCGAGTATTTAATTGTTATTTATCTTATTATACATATATTCTAACATATTTTTAATCAAATTTAATTAGCTGTCCAGCGTCTTTTAATATTTATTCGGGGTTTTCGTTTAATACATGCTATTCACAATTTTATTTTGTTTTGTCCGCGCGTCAACAAGCCCGTGCTTGGTATCGCTGGGCCACTTGATGGTACTGCCGTTAGTACGTCAACGTCCAAATAAATAAATATACCAAAATTCACCTCTATCTTTAAAGTTATGCTTGTTATTCGAGTTTTGTCAATTTGTAGGGGCGGAAATGGGCGTGGCAACAATGTGAAACAAACTTCATCTGCGTTCAAACAACAAATGCTGTCGAAAAAAAATATAACTCTATCTCTTATAGTCTCTGAGATCTAGGTGTTCATACGGACAGACAGACGGACATGGCTAGTTCGTTTCGGTTGTTGACGCTGATCAAGAATATATATACTTTATAGGGTCGGAGATGCATCCTTCTAAAAATATCCAGAAAAATACTAAAATATACCGGTTGATATATTTGCTATTACAAGATTTTACTACACTCGAAATATACCAGATTGTCAGACAAACAAACTAAGACCCGAGGACTTTTGCTATTCGATGTTTGCGTGGGAATTGAACGTGGCACAAAATAATATGTGAGATGTAAGTGTTCGTACGGATAGGCGTACAGACAGACAGACATGGCATATCGTCTCCGTTGTTGGCGCATATCAAGGATGTGCGTATGTAAATACTTTTTAAGGTTGGAGATGCCTTCTGCTTCCTGTTACATATAGTTACTGGAGGCGCAAGGTTATAATATCATTTTATACTATGCATCGAGAGTATAGAAATCCGGGAGTAGATATGTTACCGTTACGACTTAAAATAATCCAAATAACAACGCGATTGTTTGTTCCGACTACGAGAGATATCATTTGAGTTTATTCTGAGCAACTCTGTAATCGTCTCCGGAAACAAAAATGATGGTGCAAATTATCATCTCAATAGTTCCTTAAAGGTTTTCACAACCAACAATTTATTTGTTTGAATTTTAAAACGTACCTTGTATAGTGAGGGAATTTATACTGTCCTTGGGCATATGCAAATCCGTTCCACCTATACTATAGTTACTCAGACGCAAGTTTTTTTTTAAAACTGCTTCAATATGTTTTTCGTCTCTTTTTTCAGACAACTGAAATCATAAAAACGAATACTTTATCAAAATGTATCATTAACATTTTTTTTATAATACATACCTGCAATAAAAGTTGTGCTATAATACCATCATTAGTTGAGGCAGAGAATTTTTTCAAACGGACGCCATAATATTCATCTCGCAAATCAGACTGCATTATCATGCGATCAATAGCATCGAGTATTATCGAGCTTAAATATCGAAATTGATTTGATGATGCGTTTAAAAATTCCTGGTTGAAATTAAGTATATAACTTCCAATTCTGTTTGTCGGTATATGCAATTCATGAGTGTATGTGGCTGTAATAGAATAATGCTTTTTTACTGAAACATGAAATTTCCAATCAAAAATCATCCTTATCCAAAATAGCCCTACAAATTACAGTAAGTTTTTAGAGGTGAAGTTTTCAAATACTTATCCTTGACTCTTATGCTTCTTAAAAACTCGAAAGCGATCATAGCTCAAAATTGGTTAAGTAGTCAGCTTTACTACAACAGTTGTATTTTGATAAACATAATTATACCCTACCCATAGGGTAGAAGGGTATTATATTATAACTTTGTGCCGGTAGGAAATGTATGTAACAGGTAGAAGGAGGCATCTCCGACCCTATAAAGTATATATATTCTTGATCAGCGTCAACAGCCGAGACGATCTAGTCATGTCCGTCTGTGTGTCTGTCCCTATTTCAAATTTTTGCCACGCCCACTCCCGCCCCCGCAAATCAATAATAACAAGAGTAATATTAAAGCTAGCGCCAACTACCGGGGAAACAGCCTGATTGCCATCTCATATAAGGTCATATCGAGCGTAATATGTGAACGACTGAAGCCGTATACCAGCACACTGATCGGACCTTATCAGTGCGGCTTCAGATCTGGTAAATCCACCATAGACCAGATCTTCATATTGTGCCAAATCCTGGAGAAAACCCACGAAAAATGGAATTGACACATCATCTCTTTTTCGATTACAAAGCTGCATTCGATAGCCCGACAAGGGAACGCCTATATGCCACCATGTCTGAGTTCGGTATTCCTGCAAAGCTGATACGTCTTTGCAGGATGACCTTGAGCACCGCCATCAGCTCTGTCAAGGTAGGAACGAACCTCTCCGAACCTTTCAATACTGTTTGAGGTTTCAGACAAGGCGACCCCCTGTCGTGCAACCTCTTCAACTTCGTGATGGAAGGGGTCTTGCAGAAAGTCGGTGTACATCGAGCTGGCATTATTTTTTATAAAAGTGTCCAGCTCCTTGCTTACGCTGATGATATTGACATCACTGGCCGCAGCAAGCGTGATGTCACTGATGCATTTTCCGCTATCGAAAAAGAGATTGGGTTTGGCGGTAAACGAGGGCAAGACGAAGTATATGCTGTCGACAAGCAGGGAGGCGCGGCGCCTAGACTCCCATGTGGTAGCAGACAGCTATACGTTCGAAGTGGCCAAAGGAGTTCACGTACCTTGGCACTGCCATTAACACAAAAAATGACGTCAGCCTGGAGATCAAGCGAAGAATCACACTTGCCAATAGGTGCTACTTTGGTTTGAGTAGGCAAATGTGCAATAGAGACCTCTCTCGCCGAACAAAATTAGCACTCTACAAGACACTCATCCTACCCGTGCTCTTATATGGCGCAGAAGCATGGGTAGTGTCAATGACAGATGCAGCAGCGCTTGGAGTGTTCGAGAGAAAAATTCTTCGCAAGATCTTCGGTCCCGTTCGGATTGGGGACGACTTTCGCATTCGGATGAACCACGAGCTGTACGAGTTGTACGACGACGTGGACGTGGTCCGGCGCATCACGATACAACGTCTGCGCTGGCTCGGCCGCGTATAGATAAAGAATTTCCAGCTCAGAAAGTATTCGAAGCGAGAGTCGACTACGGGCGACGACGAAGGGGACGACCAAATATCCGATGGAAGGACCAAGTAGAACAGGACTTCAATCTACGGTATTTCCAATTGGAGGAGGCGCGCGAAGAGCAGAGGCGCCTGGAGGGAGACGCTGAGGTCGGCCAAAACCGAAACGAAATGGGTTGTAGTGCCACCTAATAATAATAATAATAATATTAAAGCTAGACGTGCGAATTTTGGTATATACAGTAATAACAATGCACTATGGGCAAAAAGTCCAGAATTGCGGCATTTTTACCATTTTTGAAGATAGAAACATGAAACTTTGTACATATACCTAAAAAATAAAGATCGAATTTCGGATTTTTTCTTTTTTCTATTGGACCACGCCTTCCTTCCCGCCCACCTTACCATGAGGTTAGAATTTTCGATTTTTTTCTAAAAATTTGTTTTAAAATATTTTAATGTAATATATTTAATAAAATTAAACTAAATTTATTAAATTAATATATTTTTAGCAAATTCGCATTTAAAATTTGATTTGGATCCATGCAAAATCAAACCAAAAATTAATTAGAGCCCAATATTAAGTTTTGTGACTCCATACCTTGGTGCCCAGTTAATAATTTATTCTTCACAAAGCTCTTCCTGCAACTCCAGGGAACTTTGCCCGAAAATTTCGAGCTCATTATCTCCGCCTTCTCCTACCTGATTATCATTATTGAATACACATGCCCATGTTATTGGAGGCTCAATATTAGGAGATTCCAAAAGAGCTATAACATCTCTTGGTAGGCTTTTTTTTTATAGTTTAATTTTTGGCGTTCCTTTAGATTTATAGTTGAAAGCAGTGGGTCAGAGGAATCCAATGCTCTATTAAACACATCTGATATAGTATTCAGGCGGCTGGTTTTCCTTGCATGAGAAAACTTATCGAGTTTGTACAATTTTTTGTGCTCTTCTGACGCATTTTCACGGAGAGCCCCTAGAAGAAGTACGGAGGTTTCCATAATTTGGTGCCAATGTACCAGTACTTTATGCAAAATTTGAGACAATGGATACCACTTATAAGTATTAATGTATAAGTACATCAAGTACCTGCATTAACTTTTGATGGGCATACCTCAAACTCACATTATGTAGCAATTAAAATTATATAAACACTTTTCAAAACGGCATGCAACAATAGCATTGAATTTTCTGTTTCATAAACTAGTTCAAATGCTAATTTTCACTTTAACCTTGGTCGTGCCTCAGTATACGTCAATCGTTTACGACCAGGCTTTTCGCGTGGAACATCATCTTAAGAAACTCAATTATGAACGAGGATGCAAGCCATTGCGCAGGCTTTTCTGTTGCATTTTCGTAAATTAGTGTCATTCAATCCGAAAAACTGAATAAGCTTATCTTTTATTAAGATTTCCTGAACATCACTTAATTAATTTTCATCGATATTTTGCAAAACAAATTGCTTCACAGCAGTTTGTTGGCAGTTGTTGCTCCAAAAATCAAGCAACGTTGAAAAACAAGACGTAAATACAATTGCAACATTGAGTTTTGCCGTAAATCGGGCAAAAACAGGCACCATTGCTATGGTGTTTCCTGAAAATTTGGTTACGATCAGATAAAAATTGTTTAAGTTATTAAAGAAATATTTTTGTATGGGCCAAAACGCCTGCTATGTATGTATTGTATTTATTCGTATACGTATATACATGCTCGCCTTATTAGTATCTATATGCATATAGGGTTCATAAGCAATGCGATAGCTCTGGTGGTAGAGTGCAAGCCGAGCATGTTGTGGTGCTCGGGTTCGAGACCGATCACGGGGTACAAACTTTTTTTTTTAACCACCCGGTTCGTGGTGCTCGAGTTCAAATCCCGATCGAGAATACATGCATATTTTTTTTAATATTTTGAGATTATTACCGCAATATTTTGCTTTTATTCAAAATGGGTAGCGGGTATCTCGAGCACACTCGACTGTAGCTTTCTTACTTGTTTTTAATATAGTCATGTCCGTATATTCGTTTGTGCGTAGATATCTGCGACTATAAGAAATAATCATATCATTTTCGACAGCACTTGTCATGTTCTTACGTAGACCAAGTTTGCTTTAAATTTCCGCCCCCGCAAACCGACAAAAATTTAAAGCTAGGTCTTGAGCAGTGTACACAATAATAAATATAGTTTAATGACTGCTGAAAGTATGGTTGCGATCGGATAAAAATTGTACAAGTTATATAAGAAATACTTTTGTATAGGCAAAAACGTTTACGACGGGTGTTAGATGATTTGCTTGGCACTCTGGTATATTTTGCATGTAGTACTGTATCACTATACCAAATATAGGTTTTGGTATATGTTTAGTATTTTTGTGGCATTTTGATTCGGTATATTTTATTGTCTTACTTTCATTATAAAAAGTCTAGTGAACTCGATAGTAGCTTTCTTACTTGTTTAACTTTATAACATTGACCAATTTCCAGATGCTTTTAAAATTGAACAAACTAAGTTTAAACGGCTTTAACTAAGTCTTAAACCCAACAAGTTAACCACATTTTAAATTCAAAATGGTAAGTAACATATAGAACATAGTTATTTATCTGGGGAGAACCCCTAAAGACGGTCATAAGTTTACATTTATTTCAATTGAGATTTAACATATTTACCCTGCATTAAGATTCTAGACGATTAAGGTCAATGTGACCAACAGCTCGCTTGCAAGACTATCATTAAATATCAGGCAAAGCTTGAGAAAACCCTAAAAGGTTAAATTGACGGAGTAAGAGGTGATGATTTACAGAATCGGTGTAAATGTTGTCCGTTACATTTTATTCTCGAATCCTTTAGTTACATAAAGTGAACTCCAATAAGTTATTGTAGTAGATATGGACCTAGATTTATTTAATAGCAAAAAGTTGAACTGCAATGTAAAATTAAATTATTTGCAAATTTTAGCATGTGGTCAAAATTGGCTGGAGAGCCAATTGCAAAAATTAACAAATTCGTACGCAAATCAAAAAAATTAAGGAATTTATATATTTTATCGGAAAAAAGAACAAATTCCTAAAATCAATCTTAGCTCAAAATATAGTACTTATTTATTTATTTTCACGGTAAAGAGTCTCGGACGGGACAAATTCCGTCATGGAATTGTCCATATGTTGTGTTTGAAGCTTTACAGCTGTGCGAATATTGAGAGGAAAGCGAAATAAAAAGATTTTTTGGCCTATCGGATATATTAGTCTTCGATTACAAGACATTTTTGGCGCCAATAATTAGGTTGAAATTTGAATTAATCGTTGCTAAATCAGTTATTTCTACCACAGTACAATGTACACTAGACTCTGACGCGTTATATGGAAGCTCCAACAAAATCTCTAAAGTGGGATGGTAAGAATCTTCAGGTGGGATATTGGAATACAATAATAAGGTCTAGAGACCTGTTTAAACAATTTGGAATATCATTAAAATGAGACAATGATACTCAGAAAAAACTATCAATAAAAACATGAGATGTGTAGGAGGGACAGTCCATTAAAATTCTTGTCGGAATGCCATGAGATACCAGCAAAGGATAATTTTACAGCCAATATCTCATTATCAGAAGTATGATCAATCAATTTTGACCCACCACCACGACGTAGCTTCCGATCACGTCTGTATAGGAAAAATTCTACTAGGAAAAATGTCAGTATTACGAATGACATTCCTTAACCAGTAAAGCCAATGACATTGAAACGAAAATATAGACTATTTAAATACAGGTTAGTAAGTTTACTGCACATGACTCTTACATTCTAATAGTAAAAGTAAAAAGGATGATGAGAAGAGAACCCGGAGGCATATTTTTCTTTTTACCAACAAATTATTTGACTAATATGTAGGTGTTCCGGCCAAAACTATTTAAAGCTAATTTTGGCTAAATTATTCAACAGGAACACTTATGTATTTTAAAAGATAAAATTTCCCGGCCGTACGAGAAATTTAATTTGTCCACCCTAGTACTGGTTCGAGATTTGGACTTAACATAACCCCAAACATAAGCAGATGTCTGTTTAAGCGGTGGCACCGCAACAAACTTGTTATGAACAACTAAAGTAGGAGCTGGAGGCGACGCTTCAATCGTTACAGGACTAATGATCTCCACAGAAGATGGTGATGATTTAATTTCTACAACCGTCTCCAGCTCAGCCGACACCAAAATCAAAGAAGGAGCAGGATATTTCATGTTTAATGACGTGGAACTTCCAGAGTTACCGAGGGTTGAGGGTACGGAAAACTAAATTACATAAGTTCGCCAGCAGATGGTACAGATAAAATTGGAACATCAACAGGGACAGAGAGCTCAATCAGGGCAATCGACAGACTCGTATTGGCCTTTTTCCGCTTTGGAGACTCGGTCAAGAGCTTCATACTCTTAAACCCAGAATCTAAAGTGTAGAAGTTTCGGAGAGTTTTTTTAAAGCCCGCCAATACATCTTTTTCGCGCCTATCATATAAACCCATCTACATATATCGCGTTTGGAGTCCCTGCAGAGTTCACAAGACCATCTTAATCCACACTTAGCTGAAATGAAGTATACAATACGGCCGTTAAAGCCAGCACATTTTTCATGCGCTACGTTGTCGCACAACCACTAACAAACAAAACCCATTTTGGCATCAACCAGCACCCGAAATTTTTTGTTATAACATAAAAAAAAAACAAATTTAGTCAAAGAAAACAAATTAAAAAAAATAAAGACTTATAAATAAAGTATATGATTGATTGATTGCAAACTAATATGATCTGTACCTTTAAAGAGCACAAAACACAACCATAAGAGAATAAGCGCGGGTCGAGCGAGACGCAAGATAGACAAACAACAAAACTAAGAGAGGGAGAGTTAACTAATGTTGCGTTGAGAGCACGAGAATTGTAGTTTAAAACAAATGGCGCGAAAATTAATAATATATAAAAACAAAGTGCAGCGGCAACGAAAAGCAAAGCAAAGTTAGACCAGCAGTTGGTTGTTATATTTAAATAAAAATGCAAATAATATAATTATTATATGATTTAACAATCCGTAGCTAAACAACACAGGTAAGAAAGTAAATTAATTGTTAACAAATGTTAAATTGACTGAAATCACAAAGTTTTAGAATGAAGAAAAGATACACGTCCGACTGCGACTGCGAGAACAAAATGTTTATTATATTCTAAAGTGAAGTGAAGATTTTATTCTGTGCATATTTGATGAAATTTGTGCATAATTAATATAAAAGATATTTGAAAAATTCGATAATGTCCTACTGGCAGTAGCCTACATATAGAACAGGTGCCGAAGGAAGAAATGAATAGCGAAATTGTCTTAAACGATTTAGATACAATTATCAGGTAGCCCAAACACATACATATGTTTCACACATATGTACATACGCAGTTTTCTCTTTTTCTTTTCATATAAATTCTGTATTATGGTCATGCTCGACTGAGCTTTACTGTTCTTTAGCATATTCAGAAATTTTAATTAAATCAGCACAGCACAAAAAATTCTGCGAAATAATCCCAAAAATTGTATGCATCAAACGACGCTGTTAGAAATGTATGTATGTTATTTAACAGTGATTGGCACTCTTGCTTGTGTTCGTAAGAGCGACACGAAGGTTCTTACATTCTCACCACTCTCTGTTAGTCTTAACTGTCGCCTTAGCTTATGCTTATGAATATGCATGCATACGACTTATTATGATTAATATTATGTCATTGAATTAAATTTATTAAATTTTTTTTTTTGATAAAAAAATTAATTTGTTTTATCTTTAAAACCTATTACGAACATGATAACCATAAAAAAGAAAACAAAAATTTGATTTTCTCCTTTGGGTTAGTGCGTCTTCCGGGTAAAACGACGTAAAATCGTCGGTCGCTTGAAAGTCGCTATAACCTAATTCTACTGTATATATGTAAATTCGTTCATTTTTTGGTTTTGCGTACGAATTTATTAATTTTTGCAATTATCAGAAAAGAAAACAAAACAGAAAGAAAATTCCAAAACCATTCTTAGCTCTAATTAAAGTACTAATCTAGAACTATAAGAGTACCCTTTTCTTATTTTTAAAATTGTTATGACTTAAGGTTTTTTTTTTGTTCACTGAAAAGATGGTCGCACGCGACAGCCATCAGAGAATTACCCATATAAGAAAATATTTAAAGAATATCGCCAAGACGATCAATATCACCACTTTGTATACAAATATCACGGTTGCAAAGCAAGTTCCTTATTATGATGTAAAAGAGGAAAAATAGAGTTAACTGATGAATAATAAATAAAATTTATATATATTTATAATTTTTGAATTCTCTCAGTCTCGTATAATTTATTAAATTCCTAATTTTCTGTTGATTTATTTCAATTGCTTAAGATATTTTTCTGAGTTCGTTTACTTTCGGATTTCGGTGGAAATTTGATTGATGTCCGTAGCACCCTGGCATTTAGTTTAATTTCGATAGCTAGCGAATTTACTGAAAATACCTTGATTTACCAAATAAATCAGGTTTTTTTCTTTTACGGTTATTTCTAATGGATTAGGATATAAACATAGTTGAAAAAAAAAATGTACAATAAAACATTGTAAAGGCTAAAACTTACGCTTGCATGGTCGATCTGGAAAAATTCGGACAAACCCAAGTCGACATTCGCAGCGATTTCCATGGCCCGATATTGCTGAACATATTTCGTTCTTAGATGACTTGCAAGATGGATTGCATTTATTTAAGGTTTTTAAATTTGACTCCTTTGAAAATTTAGACGGCATGGCTATAAGGACACCGCCTAACAATATATTATTTAAATGAATGTGTGATTCAGTCTCTTCCTCGAAGAATGTATTTGAATCTTCATTAATATCGACGTCATTGACTTTATTTGGATAGTCTGTAGTAACTAAGGTGTTCGGACGATTGGAAGATCCGATATTTTCCATATTCATCAAAGATGTCTTGGCCAATACGTTTTTTAAAACATTTTCATGGGTATTTTTAGCTGGCGATTCCATTGAAGTTTTATCATAATTCATAGAACTGGAATGCGATGTGTTCTTTGAATAAATGTATTCCTTATTGCGAGTGATTGAATTGGGAATAAAGGAGGATTCCAGTGGTAATGTCGATGGCTTTACAATTCCATTATCATGAGTATTATCTGTGTTCAATGGAAAGTTTAGTTCAGCAGTTCGAAATATGGACAATTGTTTTATGGTAGTCGTCGTAGATTCTCTTACACTAGCTGATGACTTATTTCGATAGACTTTCTTTTCTGAATAGTATGTGTTAAGTCGATCTGCGACATAGTTCTTTTTTATTCCTGTAAACAACATTACCTCTGACGATTCCAAAAAGATATCTGAGTGATTACTAATATTACCACTGTGATTTATAGAAATTGAGTTAGAATTAATATCTATATAATCATTAATGTTAATCCTCGATTTCGTGGACGATAAAAATGGTTCAATGGACACAGATGCCTTGGTTTTTGATTGCCTTATTGATCTACTTGTATTTCTATTTTCAATGGCCAACACATTATAGGAAGACGTCGGTGTGATTTTATTGGAAATCATATCGGTGGTTGTACCCGTTGTTGTACTCCAAGTCAATAATATTGGAATTTCTTTAATAGTTTTTTTAAATTCAGTGATTGTTAGAAAGGTTTTGTGTTTTGTTTGTCCTTTAATGGGTTTCTTGTAAATAGATAATGATTGTTCAACGCTCGATTTTGTTATAGGTTCGCTCATTCGTATATTCTGTGTACTATTTGGCCAGATATCTAAGCTGGTCGTAGATCCATAATGTTTCTTTTCAAATCGTAAAGAATTTTTCCTAAACAATGTATTCTCTGGACGAATATTCAGATTAGAATTGAGTTGATTTTTTATTTTAGATGGAATCATTATTAAGCTAGTAAGTTGAAGTGTTAATGGTGATGGCAGAATTGAAGAATTTGCAATATGCGATTGGTAACCCCAAATACTTTGCATTGCTGCAGTTCGAGTAGCAGGAGCAAAAGACGAAATTATATCGGACGTAAATGATTGGTTGTTATGAAAGCCATCGCCAGTCGCCAAATACAAAATGTTTGAAATATTTTTCATAGATGGTGTGTTTTTGTTTTTTAGATGATAAATGGAAAATCCTAAATCTTTTGCAGTTGAAAATTCCAATGGATCTATAGACGAACCTAAAATATTTTCATTTTTTTTTGCAGATAGTAGTTGATTAGAATCTGAAATACTACTACTATTCCATTTTGACATATTTGGATGTTTGTTTATTGTAATCGTTCGATTTTTTGGTATTACATATACAAATTGTTTATTGGTCGCTATGGAATTTGAATCTATCCAATTGATAACGTTTTTGCTTTGCTTATTTGCAACAGATTGGGTTTTTTCTACTCTTGATGAATTTAATGTATTGTTAATTTTGTTCACATTGAAACTGATTAAATTTCTATCAATGATATTATTGAAAACTTGAGATATATATTGAGTACGTTGCTTGAACGTTGTGGGCTGAATAGTTTTGTAAAACTCAAGAGCTTCTTGATATAATTGAGTACGTTGTGGAGTTAGTTGCACATCGACGCGAGATTTGTGAGGGGGTATCTGAATCAAGGACATTTGCGGTAAAGCGCTAAAGCGTTGGCCTCCTTTAACATCAGTAATTACTGGGTAATCGTTCAAATGATCTTTATTAAAAGTTAAAGGCGATACGTTCATGTTAATATTATGGCTCAAAACATTTGACTGAAAACTGATGAGTTGATGAGCGGAAAAGGCAGGTACAATGGATGGATGTATCACCCTTGACGATTTAGGCATGTACTTAGACCGGAATGGTTGGCTTCCAAATGATAATGGATATCTGATAGTTGCCGGATATCTAGTACTGAATATTTGAGGTACTTGCATGATTTCTACAATTTCATTGTTATACAGTTGCGAGTTAATATTGCTAATTTGATGCTCCGAGCCGTAAATATTATTGTGCTTATTGAGACTAAGATATGTTGTAGATGGTTCGAGTCCTCCTGGAAATGATTGCAGTAAATATGACGATGGTGTGATGTACTTGGGATATGAACTCGAAATTCGTGTGGGACGACTATTGACATGAATTATGTTATATGCGGTGTAACCGACAATGCGTGGTGCAGCTCTATTCTCTATAATGCGTGGAGGTGAAATCGGAATTGTAGACGGCGCCCAGGCTTTCATTTTTGAAGATGTTTGCATACCAATATTGCGCTCAGCCATGTCAATGCTTGAACGATAGCCAATAAAAGATGCATCAATGCCATTTGGCTTACCAATAATAACATCGGCATTTGCATTTATAATTTCGCCAGGTCTAATGGCAATACCGTTGTCTAATATAGATTGTTGATGCTGATTGCCAGGTGTTGCTGGTGATTGAATATATTGACTAAGGTTACGATATTCATGAATCATATTATCGTAATGCTTGCGATACTCGAAAATCGCAAAATCGTTGTGTTTGGTAGGAGTATTCAGCCAGTTATTACTGAAAACTACTTCTGGTATTTTAGTGTGTAGACTTGCTTCCATTAAGCTATCAGAGTGGGAAGCAGATTTATTTGTATTTTCTTCAGTGTTTCGATTGTAATGCAGTTCATCTGCCATCTGGACAGGGATGTAAATTGGCTGCATTTCAATATTCCTTGTTACATTTTGCATGGGAACATTCCTTGTTGCAGTTGCTTGATTCTTTTTCTTTTGACTGCTGGAGCTTGAGCTTGGAGCCAACATTGGTTGATCTATGTGTCTGCTTATAATATTCTTATGCAGTAAGTCGGCCATTACATTTAAAACGGGCCGTATTCGTTGCAAGTTCAATGAACCAATTAATTCATCAATGCTTGAAGATGATTGTACATCTTGTAAAGGTCTTGTTCGAGTATAATTATAATTGTTCGTAGTTTCCTCATCTTTAATATTTGAATCTGTTGCGTTATATACGTATTCCGCAAATTTATTGTGTAAATTGGGTCTAGTTCGAACAATTAACTTTGTTGTATTATTTTTAGTGTCATTTGGATATATCATAGATTCAATCAACGAACTATCTTTTTGAAACGACTGTTTTTCTAGTGATGAACATATAATTTTTTCAACTTTTTCCTTTTTTTTGTTATTAACACATCCAAGCCCCGAAACCAAAAACGAGTTGTGACTTGTGGTTGACAAAACATTTGTTATTACTGTTTCTATGGATGGTTTAAATTTGTTATTTATTGTCTTGACCCCATTATTGTATTGGGATTGAAGAATCGGATTGGCGCCTGAAGCCGGATCTGTATCCGATCCTGGCACCAAATCCGTGACGGTTGTTAAAAATGTATTTGTCGCATAAATAACAATATTTGTTTCTCCTCGAGGTGGGATTGATTCAGTGATTATCACCTGGGTTAAAATATTCTCATCGGTCAAGATCAGTTTATGATCCTGCATGGAGTTTCTTAGAGTTACTCGACTGTAGTATGTGTTTGTGTCCTGTAAATAGATTATACACACAACAAATATTATTTCTTATTTATATATGTATTTGAAATATTTGGTAGGTTTGTGTGAAAATTAAAGCCTCCCGGAATTGTCCACTCCGTAAAAGAATAATTCCTAATGTAGATTGGTAAAAATCCTTTAAGAACAAGCAAGAAAGTTGCGGTCAATTAAAGCAAAGCAGTGAAAACATGAATATATATCGAAAGCTATGTGCCAAATCAGCAGTTTCGCACTCATGTCGGCAAGTGAAGATAGGCATTAAAATGGAGAATTTAAAGAAAAAATTAAAAAGAAAGTGTCTGATGTATTTTCTCGGAAAGAGAAAGAATATATATGAAATTTAAGCTCAAACAATTATTGCAACGAAAAGTGCTTGGGATATGTAACCGATGAATATGATTTAATCTATTTTTATACCCGCTACCCATAGAGTAGAAGGATGTTATAACTTTGTGCCGACAGGAAATTAATGTAACAGGTAGAAGGAGGCATCTCCGATCCTATAAAGTATATATATTCTTGATCAGTGTCAACAGCCGTGACGATCTAGCCATGTCCGTCTGTTCGTATGCACACCTAGATCTCAGAGACTATAAGAGATAGAGCTATAATTTTCGATAGCATTTGTTATGTTTGCACGCAGATCAAGTTTGTTTCAAATTTTTGCCACGCCCACTTCCGCCCCCGCAAATCAATAAATACGAATAACAAGCGTAATTTTCAAGCTACGGCTGCGAATTTTGATGTATACAATAGTATCGTATTAATAATTTCTGAAAATTTGATTGCGATCAGATAAAAATTGTGGAAGTTATTAAAGAAATACTTTTGTATAGGCAAAAACGGCTACTTACTGGGGGTCTCAGGTGCTTTGGCCGACAATCTGGTATATTGTGCCGTCTATGATATATTTTAAATGCGGCACTATATAACAAATATACAGCTTGGTATATTTTTAGCATATTTGTATTATCGGTATATTTTGAAAAAACAGAGCAATATTTTGCTTTTATTTAAAATGGATAGCGGGTATCTCACAGTCGAGCACACTCGACTGTAGCTTTCTTACTTGTTTTTGATAATTTCATTTATCTAGTAGGAAAATGTTTGAGTGGCAGTTAAAACCCGACCGGCTTTTTTAAAGTCTTGAAGTCAGAAATCGAAGCTCTCAAAATGTAACTACATTTGAAACACTCGTATGCGCTCCCTCGCTCTCATATACATATGTACATATGTATGTATGTACTATGTATGAGTTGCATGGAAACAGCGTCTGGAGAGGCAGTAAAGGTGTATGCTTTGCATTCGAAAAGATCCCGCCAGTTTAAAGTTTGTTAATGTTTTTGAGTTGCTCACCGACAATTATAATTAACTTGGTCAAGAGACTAAACAATGTAAATATTCTGCAAAATAAGATTCCCCTTTACCCATTTCAAGTATTATTCTAAAATACCACAGAATATACCGCAAAAATACAAAAAATATACCGACCAATATTTTAGGTATATTGATACAGTACTACAATCAAAATATATCATAGAGTTGCAACTAAGACCCCACTGTAGTAGGCGTTTTCCTCAAATAAATGTTTTTCTTTAATTTGTTTGACATTTTTAATCTGATCGCAACCAAACTTTCAGAAATGATAATGACTGAAGACATTATTGCATGCATTCGGCTCTAGCTATAAACTTACTCTTGTTATTCGGTTCGTGTCGTTTTTCGGGGGCGGAAGTGAACGTGGCAAAAATTTGAAAGAAACTTGAGCTGTCTGCAAACATAACAAGTCCTGTCGAAAAGTATATCTTTATTTATTATAGTCTCTGAGATCTAGGTGTTCATATCGACAGACGGACGGAAAGACAGAAGGACAGACGGACATAGCTATATCTTGGGTGTCCTGTCGGCACAAAATTATAATACCTTTCTTCCCTATGGGTAACAGGCAGTCTTCAACAGATATATTTCAAAATTATTATTGCAATCGTGATAGGATTATTTTATCGTACTGACTAGGAATTACATATCAATATTAAAATAGATATTTTTGAAATATTAAAGACACATTAAAAAAATTGATTTTATTTTACTTTCTACCTGTAAGGGTGTCGCTTCCTCCGATGACTGCAAGTATGATATGTAATCCTCAGGTCCAGTAACTGTATTTATCACTGTATAACTAGATGTATAGACAATATCGGTATCATTGCTGGTGTTGCTGATTATGTTGTAGTAATGATACGTGGTTGGAAATATGCCAACCACAAGCTCGGGTGTCTAAATTGATAATATAAAATATATAATATGTATATTAATTTATCGAAATACCCATAGTGAACTCTTATTGATTTCAGAACCTTAAAATTTACTTACTGTTCCTACATAAGTATTAATCCCAGTGAGGAACACTTGGACACGAACGCCTATAAAATGAATTGGGTAGGGATTCCCACTTTACTTACGTTCAAAAGAGAAGGCATGTAATCAAGCTTCTCCGTGTGGCGATTAGATATAACCTTTTCCGTACTTCTAACTGTGGTGTTACCATTATGAAGGTATGTTGTATAAAATGTGTATGTTGTTAGACAGCTCTTTGTTATAATTTGCTTTGGGTTTGAATGTGTTATTGTAAAATCTTCCTATATAAAATATCAAACTGTTTTCATCAAGTTGAATTCAATGTTTGTTATTTACAATAAGTACTTTTTACCTGCTTGCTGCTGCTTGGCAAAGCCAATATCATTTGGTTGATGAGAGTGCTCGGCGCAAAGGTCACTGGCTTTTTCTTAAATTCTGAGTGTTTTCTTGAGAACGATATGATGTTGGTTAACCTTTGATTGAGATGGCTAAGTTTATTACCAATTTGCTTAATTTTGTCTGTCTGGCTGGCTATTATCAATTCCACACCATTTGACATAATATGTGTTGCTAGATTAAATCTTGCCTCGTCTAAGTGTTTGTCGGATTTATTCTTTATATTTAGTATATCGTGAATGGGTGAATACTTGTAGCCTGTATAAATTACAAATTTTATAAGAAAAAATTAAGTGAAGAATAGCACATTATATAAAACCTGTGTAGGAGTCAGTCATGTTTTTGTTTTTACATTTATTTATAATTTGCTTAAGTTAGATTACTTCATAAAATTTAAAAAAAAATTTAAGAATATTATTTTTTTAACATATGCACATATGTACACATATTGGGGAGTTATTTGTTGTTTATTAACGAAACACGCATGGGTCTAAGATTTTGAGAAATAATATGTTACATATTCTACAAAAACGAGCCAATTCCGACCCAATAAAATGCATCCATATATCATAGTCTTACCACTAACCAATCTGGGGCCCACAGTCTCTTCGGCTTATTTCGAAATTCGAACGTAGCGCGCAGCGTACATCACCCACTCAGTTCAGTTACAGATAGAATGAGCACGAGCGCTTTGCTGTGCTTTCGTTTGTATGTATGCGTCTATGTATCTACATGATCGCCTTTATAGGTATGTGTATGCATGTGAAGTTTTGCCTTGCATACAAGCGTGCAGCTAGCGCGCGTTTGTTTTGCCGCGACGAAAGTCTCGAGGATGAAGACGACAGCAATTGCTCGTGCTTTAGATGTTTACAGTTAAATGGTGCCTGCATTAGGATAGCTCTGCATATAGTTTTTAAGTATTGTGTATGCGAGTTCGATTTCCGATCGAGAACACATACGTATTTTGTTTTTTTAATGTGTACTGTCAGAAGTATTAAATAATTGCGCATCGATTTTTGAAAATTACAATTTTTTTACATTTAAATATTAATAATTCTTTTTTGCGAACAGTATTTAAAACTCTATTTAGAAAATGTTGAAAGAGACTCTTGATGATCATTTATAGCAGAAAGTAAAAAAAATACCCAAAAATAGCTTAATTTCTTTCAAAATAGTACTATAAAAAAAACCGTTTTGTTTTTAATAACAAATTATAATATTTTGTTACAGTATTTCTTCATAGGGCAAATTGCTTAAAATTTGACCAACCCACTCGGAACATAAGTACGTTCCCATTGTACCATTTTCTGATTCTCGCAAATTGGTTAATTACATTGATGTGCGTGTGGAAGCGAAAGGCAACTTGAGCTAGAAATTTAAGTAGACTGTGAGTGCCGGGTGAACCACTATTCTACTACAGCAAGAGAGTTGCTTACTGGTGATTGTCTGGGACAAAGAATTGTTGAGAATGTCAACTCAGCATTCCACCAGGAAAACAAGAATCCAGCAAACCATGGACCTGCCGGCTACTTCGGGAACCGTATTGGCGACACCTACAGGGATGCCTGTTGCTGCTTCATCGTAACGACAACATACACTCGCAGTCGCTGGATACACGAATGCACAAGTTGCAATTGGTACCAGCTTACATGCTGGCCCTGCAAAATCGACATTGGATTCAGTGCGTTACGAGTGTGAATCAAACGGTGCTTATGAGTGGTTCGGCTTGTATGGAGCCGCGGCTAAAAATAAACTGGACGTGTCGATTGGCCATGGGTAAGTGCTTACCTCGCCGATCACTACATGGGTACTTACTAAAGTGACCCTATAGTAAACGAACGTCGAACCAGCTAGTCGACTCGAGTTTGCGATTGGCCATGGGTAAGTGCTTACCTCGTCGATCACTACATAGGTACTTATTAGATTGACCCTATAGTAAACGAACGTCGAACCACCTGGTTTATAAATGTATGCGCTTTAAAGCATAAATACAAAATAACGGCAAGCATCGCTTTTGTTTTTGTTATTTTGTGGAAAGAGCATACACAAGATTAAAGACAAAACTTCGATTACGCTTTACATCGCTGCTTGTTTACGCGTTTTTGTTTTATTTTATGCTACTCTTTTGCTCAAACGCAGCTGTGTTTGCTGGCTGACGAAATTTTGCAAGCATTTGAGTAGAGAAGTGCAAAGCGGATCAATCGCTCAATTATTAGGTGAGTTACTTAAAAAATAATAAATGTATGTATTATAAGTTTAATGTGTAAAATATTAAATAAACAGATAATACAAGTACGACAAGCAGTTAGCATAATGTTTAGTTTTACAGTGGAAAACTACAATGTGCCTAAAGAAGTGGAATTGAAAATTATGACAGTTATGGAAATAATGACGGGTTTGCGGCTCTAAAAAAAGAAGACAATTTCTTTGGTGTTATGATCGGTGAGTATTTTAAAAGATAATTATTTAATAATCATTATCCACTTTAATCTATTAAAACTTTCGTAATCCTTTTTATTTCTAGATTCAATAACTGCAGTCGGCGGTATTGGCCCAGCTGAGGAGAAAGGCCCTGCAGCTCAAAAAAAAAGAGATATTTTAAAAACTCAAGCTGCCTAAAAGTAATGAAAGAACAAGACCCGTTAGAATAAATAAAAACTGTAATTACAATTGTACATGTTTTTTAATTTATGGGGTCCAATATAAGTACTTACTTCACCGACCCTTCAATGGGGTCCGATGTAAGCACTTATTTTACCGGCCGTTCCATGGGGTCTAATGTAAGTACTTTCTTTAAAGGCCCTAATATGTTGCACTATTTCACTAGTTCGTGGGAAATCGAGGCGGTGGCGATTGACCCTATTTGCGGACATTTCATACAAAAACAGAAATTAAAAAACGCATGGCTAGACGCCACTTTGTAAGTAGTGGTGGTCTGCTGGTAAGTGCTTATTTCACCAGCAACCAACTAGCGCTCAGAACTGCAGGGTAGTAAACTATGCTCAACAATTATCTTTTTATTATAAAAATCAAAAATTCTGTAGGCTTGAGTTGATGTATGTTTTTCCTAAAGTATTTTTCCTCTTCGATTAACAGTTGAGTTGTCTCTTTTTTGAAATGAAAACGAAACTGTCCTGCAGTAACGTGTTGATGAAAAAATAAGAAGTCGTGCAACCATATTAACGATTACAAATACATCCGCAACTTTCCGTACCTAACTTTAACGATTTTAAAATCTTAAAACTATGACAAAGATAAAAAATAATAATTCTAATGTGGAATCGTGTGGGAACACAACTAAAACTTTAGGTAAACACATTTAAGATACACAAAAAATGTACAAACAAAAGGGTTTCACATTTCAAGTTAGTTTTCATCATTCAGCCCGATTTAAAGTGCGCTTTTGCTCCGAAATATTTCACTAGAGCCAGCTCTTGAAAAAAATTGTGTCATTAAAAACAGTATTATTGCGACCGATGATCCGGCGACGAGCCGGGCGTTGCGATTCGAACACCAGAGCCTCTTCGGCTCATTTCGAAATTCGAAGTTCTAACGCAGCGACGCTGCATTCTAGCATTTTTTTTTATGATTCGGCTACTTTTGGCACTTTTTAAATAGTACCGATAGCGCTTCTATCGATAGGATGTATTTTGAGGTTCACTCAAAAAATTTACATTATCGATCCTGTTTATAGTTTATGTGCGAACTTAGTTCGTTCACTCATGAGCTAGATACAAATTGTGAAATTGTGAAACGTTGAAGAAGCTGTTAAGTGAAATAACGTTAAAAATGTTTCAAAAGACAAGTTAGATAATGCCGAAAGTTATCTATAAACATTTCGCAACGCGTGGTTGCAGAATGAAGAGTTTAAGGATTGGATACACAAAGATGTGACAGATACAACGAAGGCATATTGCTGCTCCTGCAAATGAAGTTTTGGCGCGACGCTGCATGACATCAAGTCGCATGCAAATACAAAAAAACACTTTTCAATGAGCGGCAGCTTTCAACAAAAAGCAGGAAGCATATTTAGCCAAGAGCAATTTGTTAAAAGTAAAATGAGAAATAGAATGCATTTGAAAACTCTAAATGCTATTTTAGCCATAATGTAGGCTACATTAATAACTACAATTCTAATTTACACTAATAAAATGAATGTTCATTTACAGATATGGACTCAAAAGAAGTGGGATATGTTGTTTTAACTACACATTGCCAACAACATATTTGAAAATGATATCTGAACCAGATAAATACAAAGATTCGGTCGAGGACACCATCGATATTGACAACATGTCTGTTTTATTTTAATAAAAACCATTTAAAAGTAACACACAAAAATTAGCAATTTCTTCAGCAGTTTTATATATTTTTTTTAGCTATTTCTAGTATATTTTTCTATCAATTTAGCTATTTCAGCTCATGAAATTCTGGCAACACTGCGCAGCGTACGTCACACACTGAGTTCAGTCGCGGACCGAATGCGGAACGATGAGCAAGAGCACATTTCGTTGCGCTGTGCTTTCATTTGTATGTATGCGTCTATGTATCTACATACATGCTCGCCTATTTTGGTGTGTGTATCCATGCAAAGTTTTGCAACGTGCGGTTGCCTTGCAAAAAGCAGCTGGTCAATTTTGTTTTGCCGCGACGAAAGTCTCGAAGATGAAGACAACAACAATTGCTAGTGTTCTATATGTTTGCGTTGGCTCTGCTGATGGTTCGGATGCACAACATGTTTTGCACGTTGCAAAACTTCACAATGTGAAGTGTGTCTATATTGGTATGTGTATGCATGTGAACTTCACATGCATACACATACCAATATAGACACAAACAGATAAACCAAAGCCCAGCGCAACGAAATACACTCGTGCTTATCGCTCCGCATTCGGTCTGCGACTGAACTGAGTGTGTGACGTACACTGCGCGCTGCGTTAGATCTTCGAATTTCGAAATGAGCCGAAGAGGCTCTGGTGTTCGAATCGCAGCGCCCTTCTTGTCTGGGGTCACAATAATACTGTTTTTAAAGATACGCTTGGGTTGTATGAAATTACGCATCAATGTATTGTATGGTTAGTGGTTCAGGCATAGACGACCTGAATAGCTCATATGAAGCCAGTTTCAAAGCGTGCAAGATATGCAGGCAACAGCAACTGGGCAAAGACCGTGCTATTTGCCAGCCACGTGAGTCACCTTGCAGCATTTCTACAATCGCTACCAAATGGAGAAATGCATTTGAGCAACCCGACACTAATAAAGAAACTGGTCGCAAAGCTGCCTCCAGCAAGGAAAGTTGAATGGGCAAGGCATGCCAGCACTCTGCACTCTGAGTACAGACCGACAGAAGCAACGTTGGAGCAAGCAATGCTCAATATGCGATGGGCAAGAAGACCTCTTCATCGATTCGATGGCGATTTGTACGAGAATATCGTCTATGTTTCTCGTGCATGAGGGATGCAGACAACAAATGTCAGGTGGATGGATGTCAAGGACGACATCACAGATTGCTGCACGAGACGTGGAATTCCTCCAGGAGAACGCCGCTAGAAGTGAACGAAAACAAAAATGAGAATAAGCCGCGGCCATCGAGCTCGAGCAGGAATACGGTTGGAAGGACACAGCCGAGAGCTGTCCAAGAGTGCACGGACCGCTATGTGAGATGCGCCAAGGCGGCAACGATTGCTCTTTCGAATACAGCTAGTCATGCTATACGGAGTCGGCAATCGAAAGGTAGGCTCTCTTCGAAGAAGGTTCATCCGTCTCGATAATGGTCGACGAATTAATGAGCTGAACCTAACTGCTAAATATAAATAGGTTTGGAGGTAGATCTACCAGAGAACCTGCAACTATCGATTCAGAACTTGCATCGAAGAGATTTGTATGGAATTGATCCTAATGAGTGTCTTCCAATTAAGACACTCGATGATGCAGTGACGAAGCTTTTGGTTGGACTGGATCATGCTCATTTGGGATGGTCAATCGATAGTAGAGAACTCGCTGAAAACAGGCCCTATGCATCGGCCACCAAGCTCGGGTGGCTGGTCCTTGGCCCAACAAAGGAGTGCAGAGGAGTGCTTTCACCGATGTCATACCACAACACTACAAGCCAGTTACCAGCTCCTTTTTTCAATTCAGAGAAGGAGCCGTCGGAGTCTGCGGCGATTTCAAGGAGATGTTTTACCAAATCATACGAGCACAGGATAGATGTGCCCAACAAATTCTATTGCGTGGTGGAGATGACCAACGAGATCTGGATGTCTTTGTTCACCGAGTGGAGAACTCTACGTGAAGACGATAAATGCGCTGGAACGCCAACACACGAATCATCGTGCGGTCAAAGCCATAACTGATTAGAACTACTTCGACGAAAAGGAAGCTATCGATGTAACGTCGCGTGTGAGAGCGATACATGGCGAAGCTGGATTCGAGTTCTGCCAATTTGCATCCAGTTCAAAAGCCGTAGTGTACACTCTGATTAAATTAAGCTAAAAATGAATGAATTTAACGTTAGATTCGACATGGTTCCGTAGAGCGCGATGACTGGCAAAGAACTCTTACAAAAGGGAGTTTTTCAGCATTGTTATATCAACGTTCGATCTTTTGGGTTTTCTGTGCTGCTTTATGACTACCGCCAAATTGTTGCTCCGAGAGATTTGGCGTTGAGGAATTCACTGGAATGAATCTATACCAGATGTAATTAGTTACGTCTTTCAGAAATGGCGTCTAGAAATCGCAACCATGGAGCAATTTCGATGTCCACGATACCATTTTGGACCAGGAGAGGTGTTAGTTATGCAATTTCACATATTTGTATGGACCGCCGATACAAGTAATTTGTAGGTAACCGTGTGGCAGAGATTTGAAATCAACGGACATCTCTGGCGTAAGGTACCAATGGCTGACGATTCAGCGTCTTCGCAATCAAACGTGGACTTGAACGGCCCCAAAATCCTGCTATATCCCATTGATTGTTGGCCACAAGAAGAAACACTGAGTGATATATGCAACGATGATGAGGATATGCCCAGTAAGTTTGCTTTAATCACATCCTTTTTTCATTTATTTTCTGAGATTCTCGAGCTATACGCGTCTGATAATGATCACTGTTTGGGTACAGCGTTTCGAACGACCATGCATGAGTGTGAAGACGCGGATCACTTGTTGGTACGACATGCACAATGCTAATCGTTCCCGGACGAGTTGCGCGCTCTTTACAACAAAGAGTCGGTAGAAGAAGATTGGCATCGTATCTGGATAAATACGGAATCTTGCGAGCATATGGCAGAGTGGATGCAGACCTATGCATGTCTAACAGAGCAAGAAGGCCGATTATGCTTTCCCATCGGCACATATTAACGGAGATGATGGCTTAAACATTCAGCTATTAAATAAATAAAATTATTGAAAAAAACTGATGAACTCATACTCTATTTCGACCAAGACCATCTTCTTCAATTGTGCAGTTCTATGGCGCAAGTGTTTACACCAAAACTGCATCACGCGAACAGATGATTAGGGGTGAAAAAATAAACAAGCTCAGGCTAAAAAAGAAGAATATCAAAACAATAGATACAAATTAACCGAAAATTAGGAATTTAATAAAATAGGCGCACTGAGGTCATTTAAAAAGTATAAGTATATATAAATCTAGAAAGATCATATTTCTATAAGAATCGAATTGTTCAAATTGGTCATCTTGGCAATCTTTAAGCATTTTGTTTCATGCCGCGTATTTCCTTTCATTTTTTCGACTGGTTTTTTTAAAGAATTGCAAAGAAATTTAAAATAATGTTGCCTAAACTGTGAAGCGGAATAATCAATTGAATCTATTCACCTATTCAGTATCATTTCCACATGATCATTCGCGGAAATTGTTCATTGCTTATTTCAAAAGCGACAAAAAGGCAGAGTTTTTGTTAATATTAAATTATCGTTTTCTGGTGGTGAAGTGGTGGGAGATTAAAATAATATTACATTACTTTTTGTTATCCATTATGCAAACCATTGAACATAACTTGTTTCAAGGAATATTCAGCCGTCTAATTGTATTATCTTTTTGTATTTTCCGTGCATCAACTTTCCTTATTAACTTTTTTTCGGACCCAACATCTCAACTTATTCTAAACATCCTGTTTTTATAACATTTTTTATAACAATTAGCTTAAAGTTCATACTATAGGCGCAAAACAAAAAGTTTAATTTGTCGGTTTAGTTATATTATATTATTTAGAAATACCTACATACATATGTACAAATCAACTTTCATTCAGATGCAGTGCTGTGCCTAGATAAAGAAACTAAATTACCTGTGAAATAGACAATTAGAGTCACAGTCTTTAGCAAAATTTGTGTAAATAAATTTTGCGCGGAAAAAGTAAAGTGGTGGTCACACCACTAAAAAAACGCGATTTCGGACATCTGGTTTTGTATCTAAATGTGTCCAAGTCACTTCTGGTGTGCCCCAGGGCAGTCATTTGGATCCTCTAATGTTCACTTTGTGCATAAATGATCTTCCTTCTGTTATTGAGCATTCCCGTGTACTTATGTACGCCGATGACGTTAAGCTTTCCCTGACATTTAATGATAGTCTTGCGAGCTCACTGTTACAATGTGACCTTAATCGTCTAGAATCTTGGTGCAGAGTAAATATGTTACATCTCAACTGCAATTAGTGTAAGTTTTTGACCTTTTGTAGGGGTTCTTCCCAGTTAAATAACTATTTGTTATAAAATTCGATAAACATATTATGCTGCTGTAAATAGGGCCATGGGTGTTCTGGGATTTATAAAACGCTGGTCGAAAGTGTTCAATGATCCCTACATCACTAAGACTTTGTACGTCTCACTGGTTCGTCCTATCCTTGAGTACGGATCTCTTGTCTGGAATCCCCAGTATAGGGTTTATCAAGATAGGATAGAATCGGTGCAGAAACAATTCTTATTATTTACTCTTCGTAGTTTAAATTGGAATCCTAATATTAGATTACCACCGTATCGCAGTAGACTTTTTTAAACCTTCCTTCTCTTTCTGACCGTAGAACTATGCAAGGTGCTGTTTTTATACAGACACTAATTAATGGTGAAATAGACTCTTTGGAGCTGTTAAGTCAAATTAGTTTTGCAGTTCCTGTCAGGATCACTCGAAATTTTCTTCCTCTTCTCATTTCACGTAGATCTACTAACTTTGCTTGCCATAATCCCTTCCGTATTCTGTGTGTGAACTATAATAATCTCAATAACGTAGTTTGCTCTAGTAAATCTATTCCTCTGCTCAAAAACTTATTATTAGCATATTTATCGAGTATTTCATTGTTTTTTATTTTCTTATACATATATCCTAACATATTTTTAATCTAATTTAATTAGCTGTCCAGCGTCTTTTCGGGGTTTTCGTTTAATGCATGCTGTTCACAAATTTATTTTGTTTTGTCCGCGCGTCAACAAGCCCGTGCTTGGTATCGCTGGGCCACTTGATGGTACTGCCGTTAGTACGTCAACGTCCAAATAATAATTAATCTACGTACTTAAGCTGAACAAATACCGTGAATTATTGAGTGATTGTAAGTTGTAAGTAATCGTCTTTTACGTTATATATATGTACATAATTATAAAACATAAACAATAATTTTGTTATAATCAAATTTTACCATTTGATGTTTTTTTATTGATATTATGTTTTTTTTTACAAAAAGAATAATTATTGTTAATAATTGCGTACCCAGATGAGCAAAATTTCCGACGCGCGGAAAAGTAATATATTTCGCAAGAGTATCGATACGCGTAAAAATTGTGTTGTGCTGGGAACTGCAGATTGAAAGGTCGCAACAAAAACTGTACAAGTCTGTTTATTTCACTAACCATACAATACATAGATGCGTCAAGTCCATACATCCAAAAGGTATCATTAAAAAACAGTATTATTGCGAGGATTAATGCGATTCGAACACCGAGCCTCTTCGGCTCATTCGAAAATTCGAAGTTCTAACGCAGCGCGCAGCGTTGAGTTCAGTCGCAGATCAAATGCGGAGCGATGAGCACGGGCGTATTTCGTTGCGCTCTGTTTTCGTTTCTATGTATGCGTGTATGTATCTACATGCTCGCTTATATCAGTATGTGTATGCATGTGAAGTTTTGCAACGTGCGGTTGCCTCGCAAACGAGCAGCTAGCGCACGACAATTTTGTTTTGCCGCGACGAAAGTCTCGAAGAAGAGGACAACAACAATTGCTCGCGTTCTATGTGTTTGCGGTTAAATGGCACTTGCACAAGGACCGCGTTGGCTCTGCTGGTGGTTTGCAAGCCCAACGTGTTGTGGGTCCGGGTTCAACTCCCGAACGAGAATATGTGCATATTTTGTTTTTTTTTTAATGCGACTTAAATTTTTTCATTCCCTTTCAAGTTTACTTCACATGCATACACATACTGACATAGGCGAGCATGTAGATACATACACGCATACATAGAAACGAAAGCAGAGTGCAACGAAATACGCCCGTGCTCATCTCTCCACATTTGATCTGCGACTGAACTCAACGCTGCGCGCTGCGTTAGAACTTCGAATTTTCGAATGAGCCGAAGAGGCTCGGTGTTCGAATCGCAGCACACGGCCCGACTGGGGCTGCAATAATTCTGTTATTAATGAGACGTTTTGGTTGTATGACTTGACGCATCTATGTATTGTATGGTTAGTGGTTTATTTATAAACAAAAATCGCATAAATCAAAATTATTGACTACATCTACACAGCTTCGGGATTATTTAGAAATAATGGATTTGTCTATATTAAACAACAATATACAAATTTTAATTAATTCCAACCTTATAAACATACATATGCTCTTTAATATTTTTCTTATACATAATACTTCTTGCTTGAATTTTGGGAAATTTTGTGTTTTAGACAATAACGTAAAAGATAACATTTCCTAAAAATTATAAAAATTGTATACTATTTCTAAGAATATTATAATAAACTACACATAAGTTGTGAAATAAAATATATAACATTAAAAACGCGTTGTTAATCTTTAAAATCAGATAGATTTTCAAAAGCTTGTTGCATTTTTTATTATAATTGTTACTTAATTTCGTATTACATTGGGAGTGAAGAAAATGGATTCAATTTAAGCGACCAGAAACCGAGAGAAATCAAATTTATAAACACATAGACAAATATATAAAAAGTAAAGACACCTTTATCAATAGTGAAGGGAGTCTGGTAGCCCTATGCCCATAATTGGTAAACCTCACACATTTCAATTATTGCGGCAATCATTCATTTTTTAACGTATCGATACTCCGATACTGAATGTGGATGCCACTTTAACAGTTCCCCACACATTTCGAAATAGACAACCTACATACATATTATTTTAAACTCATATCAGCAAAATCAAGAGAAGAACCAAGATGGATAATTTACAAAAAAAAAAATTAACAGAATGCGTCTAAGGGATTTTCTCATGAAGAAATATTGTGGAGTCGCAATATAACATTAAATTTTAATTCAAAAAATGCAACAAAGTTGCAATAATATGTGATTGGTATTGGTCGCCATAGAAATACAAAATCGACCAGATTGTGTGGGCATGATTTTTTTTTTTTGGTTTTTTCCCATTTCCGTGCCAAAAAGTGCTAAAACATGTCACTCTGAAATGTTTAGAACTTGCGATATATCATTTAAATTTATATTGAGATTGTAATTGTATCATGAAACAGAGTATTCTCGACTAAACCATTCTTGTTTTATATTTATTTATTGTTTCATATACATATGTATTTAAATGTAAATAAACTTAAATATATGTTATCATAGACAAAAGTAGTGCACATTTTTGTTTTATATATTACTTGAATAAAAAGAAGCAAAATAAATTTAATCTTAAGTTATTCATTAAAAATTTCCGTGAAAAGTAAATGCAACAGAAAATGTTACTAGGCCTCATCCAACTATTCTTAATTTTCATTTGGACTTTTGTTTGCCTTTGTAATCTTGATAACATACTAGCAAATACCTGTGAGGAAGTGTTGAAATGTTAATTGGGCCAATCTGGCAACTGTATTCCATTTTGTTTTTATAAAGTTGTTAATGTATGAGGCAATAGATTACAATTTACTTTAAATTTTAGATGTTAAAAATATGTACATATGTACATACATACATGTATATCAATATGCAACACAAGAAAGCTGCGGGCAAGCTGGCTAGTAAAATATATTCTAAAACATAAAATTGTAGTATATTCCAAATTAATTGCTCTATAATGTAATTCACTTACAAAAAAAAAACAGGTACACTTATTCCAAAATATTAATTCAACGCATTCATTTTAATGTAGCCAGCGTGTAGTTACTTAAGCAAAATTCCGATTTACTGATTCCATTTATGAATGAGATATGAATTTTTGTATCAGTCGACCTTTAATAAAGTGGTTTATCGAGTCGATATTATAATATCTGTTAGCTGATCTACAGGTACAAGTACATTTAAATTTTACAACACGTTATTTCTTTGGCTGTTGGGCTAAAAAATATTCATGAAATTGTTGAATCCATTCTATTGACTAGTTATACATATGTAGATACGTACATATGTTAGATTACATAAGTATTCGCTTAGACTGTCATAATATATATACATACATATGTATGTATATATATATTTTATTTAAGCGCTGTTCTCAGATGCACGAAATCGTGTTTTTCGCGCAAAATGGACAACCTATTATTCTGTAATCACATCGGCAAAGTGAAGAGAAACTGGCATTTTCTCGTGAAGAGGAATATCATTAATTAATATTGTGGGGTCAAAAGACTGAATATGTAATTTAAAATAAAAAAAATATTGCAACCAAGTTGCAATATTATTTACTTGGGAAATTGTCGCTATAGAAAAATGTAATGAATGTGATTTTATCAGTTTCATTTTAATAATTGTATTTATTTAATAGGCAAATATTTCAGTGGTGTGGCCATAAATTTTGGTTTTTTTTACCATTTTTGTGTCAAATTTTAAGGTTATAAGGGTTGCCATAAATTGTCACTCTAAAATTTGTGGAACTTGAGAAATATGTATGTACTATATATATATTGTTTTTCTGCACGTCAAAAATTATGCCCATCTGGGAACAGCGCTTTCTAGTAAAATATAATGAAATTTATGGGTGCTATTTTTAAAAAATATTGAGCAACAATTTGGAACTGAGCTGGCTGGTAGTTTGACTACGAAATGTTAATGTTTTTGCTTGTTTCTTGGATTTGGATGCATACCACGAATCGACATCGCCGACAATACTCTCTAACGAAGCTGTGTGTGTATTTAAATTCCGAATCAGACAGCTGTTGCCCTGGCATTCATCAAGTTTACTTCCTTTTTCCTGTGCCATTTCAAAGTTGCCCAAACTTATTATCATTTGATTCTGTTCACTAGCACCAGCTTTATACAAATCGGCGGCGCTGTGCATGGTAGCAGTTTGCTGAATTTGTCTCTTATGCAAGCTGCTAGTATGATCATTATATACGGTAGATAAGATGGTGCTAAATTCCCCAGGTCTTCGTCCAGAAACATAAAGAGTTATCACACTGCGCTCTTCTTCCTCTTCAGCTGCTGGCTGTGCCTTTTGACGTTTTTGAGATTTTTCGGACTTTCTTGATTTCTTTCGACTGCTTTTACGGTCGCCATCGAGCTCTGTTATGATTATATCGTCGATGTTATCTCGCATATGGGCAACAGCATCGGCTAAAGCGTCTGCACCGTCCAAGTCTTGTAGATGATCGCCCAAGAATATTTGTGGCATTACAGTATTGGATATTTGCTGGGGTATCTGATTATGTTGTTGTTGTTGCAAGAGCAATTGTTGTAGCAATAAACTATTCACTTGAGGCTGCTGCTGCTGCAATTGCTGTTGTATTGTGGGCGTTTTAATGATGGTATCAATGCTATATTCTGTTGCTGTTATTGTTTGTGCTGTAGTATCAAAGACGGTTGTTAAAATTTTTTTACCCTGAAATGTAATTGGCAATATTGTTGATTTGCCATCATAGATGGTAGTTACATAAGTTGATGTATGTGTACGATACTCTGTCAGTGGTAGAGGTTGTGCAGCAGGTGCTTGCTCTAGTGACAGCCCAGTAGCTAATAGAGATCCCTGAGCTGGTTGACCTAAAACGCCCAGTAATTGATTAGCCGGCAAATTGATATTTCCCAATAGCAACTGAGATAGCAATATATTTGCTAAAGGCGCATTTGCGGATATTTGCGGTTGAAGCGTCGTTACAACATTCTCCACCGTGTATATAGTCGATGGAAGGATGTGGGAGAAAGACGTTTTGCGCCCACGAATTGTTGTGGGAGTGAATGTAACCGTGGTTGTCATCGTATTGTGTAGCAAATATCGCGTTAGTTCCGTAACTCCAGCCGCATTAATGCTGGAATCTTCTCTAGTCAAGTAGAGTGACGTTTGACCGTTATTGCCCAAGATTTGTGTATATTGATGTGGTGAAAGCACTTCTAAACTGGGTTTGCCTGTAACAATGTTCTTGTACTCGGTCACTTGGCCATTTATGACAGGAATAGTGACCTCGGCTGGTATTAAATGGGTCGCCGTGATCGTTACGCTGTCCAAATCTGTTAAACTGTTATCATCGTTTCGATGTGACGTTCTTCCGCGCGTTGCGGAGCTCCGATTTCGATTGCTATTCCTTGAGCGAGATGTGCTTGCTGAACGCTGATTGGGAGGTTCGACGGCATTGTGATTGTGATGCGCATAACTTTTTATGCGTCGCGAATTAAGTGAACTATTAGTTGTTACACGACGCAGCGATGTTGCAGGTGGTTGGTGGTGACGTCGGAAAGATGATGTGGACGATTGACTACTGCCCTTACCCTGCCTAGCAGTACCTTTTACAGTACTGCTGTCCTTCTCTCTCAGCGTGAATTGCATGCGTGAGGCTGTGGGTCGCGTTGGCCGTATAGCTCCCCGATTAACAGACGAGGAAGATGATTGCGATGACGAATTTCCTGTAGATGGCTGCGAATGTGTCTGGAAACGGGAACCATATCGAGCATTTTGCTTTAAGCGGGGATTAGTACTCGGGCCTTCAGTCACTTCATGGTTTTCTACTCCTTGCGGTGGCTCCTCAGAAGTTGTAGTCTTAGGTCGACGAAATCTAAAGCGGCTACGATTCAAGACATCTGCAGTCTGACGACGCCGTCGGGAAAGAGTTTTTTTGTTGTTTTGGGAACGACGACGACGATTGTTGCCATTATCACTATCCTGGCCATCTTCAACTATATCGGTAAATGTTCCCATCTCTTCATCATCGTCATATTCCGAATCGTCATTTTCTTTTAGGTTCGAACCAGTTTCGTCCAGTTTTTCTGTCTTCTTTTGAAAGAGTCCGCGCGGTGGAAAAAGTTTATTATTAGAACGGATTGCGGTTTGAAGATTAGTAATTGTGGGCCTTTGGAAACTGCGTGGTCGTGCTCTCGCTGTAGAGGTAGTCGAAGTAGTTGTTGTTGGTGTCACCGTTGTGGATTTAGTGCGAACTGACAACGAATTTCTACGAGGTGAAGTACTTGTACCAGAAATTACATTCGAACGATTGGCAAGGGTAAAGCCGTTAGGTCGATTAAGTGGTCGTCTAAAACGTAAAAGAGGATTTTGCTGTCGTCTTGCATTTTCGTTGGCTTTAGCATCATCATCAGAGTTAACGTAGACCTCAGCATTCGATTCGTCGCCGTAAGTTTCCTCCTCCTCCAACAAAGCTTCAGCGCTGACATCGGTATTGCCTTTGGCAATCGATGTCGGGCTAATGGCAATTGTTGGCTTATTGCGGTTTAGTGCTGAGATACGATAGCTATTAGTACTACTGGAGCCTCGATAAGATGAGCTGAGACGCCTCGAAGGATTCGAGGTTTGTGCTGTGCGTAAGCTAGATGCAAAGCGATTTCTTGGCAAAGTAGAAATGGTACTGCTTCCCTGAATATTACTACTAGGTATTTGACTAAATGTTCCTCCACTCGATGGTTTTATGGGTCGTCCAAAAAGTCGTCGCGAAGGGGATGAGAAATTATTGGGTACATTTGATGTGGGAATTCTTCGAGACGAACTAAACCGACCAACGGACTTTAGCGCTGGTGTTGCCGTAATAGTTGGTGTTATATCTAATCTAGTGATTATTGTAGCGCTGCTTGCACTTTGTGTTTTTTGCTTGGGAGCGAATCGATTGATTGGTCTGTTCCGAGATGCAAATGGGCGAATCACAGGTGCAAATGTCCGTTTCTTTTCTGGAGGTTTTGCCTGAGCGTTAATAAGATTGTTATCGCTATCGATTGAATTCTCAATTTCAACTTGATCCTCATCATTAGTTATATCCTTCTCCTCTTCATCTAAATTAATCTCAGTAGAGCCATGATGCTCCATCATACTGTAATCATGTTCCACTAATGTGAGAAGACTCTCAGTTACGCTCATTACAATACTGTCCATTAAATTTGAAGTTGCACTTGGCTCGATTTGGTTTTCGAATAGAAAACTCGACGTACTTTCGATAATCTGTGCATAGCGATTGTCGATAATAGTGCCAATTACCTTAGACTGGTATAATGTAGTCGTATTATTCCCTATGCGCGTTCCTTCGATTAATCGCACCAAACCGGTTTTGTATTGTCGCAACGAAATGGCATCCCCATCAGCAATTGTAGACCTATCAGATACTGCACTTATAAGACTATTCGTAGTAGCCAAGTACATCTTTTTCTCCTCATCAACATGAAGGTGCGATGTACTGCTGGTGAGTTCTACAGTGGTGCCGTCCTGATTAATCGATGCATAAATGTTAGTCGTGAAATACAATGTGCTTACGCTTTCAGCATCGATAATATGCTTATAGTCATAAAAAAATCAAGTTCGATAAACTACTTTTACTCGCATCGACTTTTAACATTGACGTACTTATCTCTGGCAATATTTCTGTTTGCGATTGCTCAACATTGGAAATGGAAAAATCAGTAGGTCGAAAAATATTGGTAACAGTCTCTAATCTAGAATCTGTAACAGTATTATTGTTATCATACGACGTTGTATAATATGTGTAAGTCGTATAAAAAAGTTGTAATTGCATCCGCATAATCTTTGAAAGCATTTGCTTGACTATTGCTTGCATTGAATAGCGTTGTTGTTTCTGTGATTGTTTTTGTAGCGGTCATATTAGTATAACTTTCAATGCTTTGCTGCTTTGTTGGCTCAATCACGTTTGATATGGTTTCCTCTCGGCTAATGGTTGTAATCTCACCATCTTTGGCCAACTTGGTCCAATATGTGAATGTTGTAAAATATGTGATGGGCAACGTGGCTACATCTTCTTGTCCTTGGTTTTGAGATAGTTTTGTTGGCTGCACAGTTTCAGTGACAATATTCGTAACGGTTTCTAGTCGACTCACCACATTGGTGACATCCTCCTCATACATGGTAGTGTAAAAGGTAAAAGTGGTGAAACTTGTCTGCAGTAATAGAGTCTCCGAGGGTAAGATCTCTTCAGTGTTGCTTTCTGAACTTACTTGATCTTCGATGGTTTGATCCTTGCTCACCAACAACTGACCGATGACTTGTTTATGGTTGCCAGTCGAACTACTTGTACGAACATCTGTGACAAATCTCAGTTTTTCACGTTCCTCCTTCTCCTCCACTTCTTTAGCTGGCTTATTATTGTTATTAGATACAGCAATGCTTGCGGTTGATACTGCAACAACATTAGGGGACGTACTCATTATAACAACGTCCACTGTCGAACTAGATTCAGATAGCAATTCGCTAACATAATTTGTAAATACTTCAGTACGCGATGTGATTTCCGATGCACTATCAGCAAAAATAGTTGTATAAAAGGTGTAGGTTGTATAGAAAGTCTTTGTGTACTTGGCATCATCCAATTGCAAAGTTGCCTGGCTCAATTCATCGAAATTTGATTCTAAATCATAAGCACTCGAGTGGAGCAACCTATCGAATTCATTTTGTATTACGTATTTAGAAGGTGTCAATGCAACCATCTCGGTAGCCGTTGTTGTTGATGAAGACTCTAGTTTTGTGGATATTGATTCTTTCTGCCGTTCGGAGTTTCCTACAATCGATGTAATCACATTCGTTACTATCTCAGTGTGACTAGACACAGCAGTCGAGGCGCCTTCAAAAAATGTTGTCAGATATGTATAGGTTGTGAATAGCGTCTTGAAGATTACGTCAATTTCATTCTGTCCATTTTCACTATCATTGTCATTATCGTAGTCTTCATTCTCAATCTCAGTCACGTAATCCTCATCAACATTGCTGTATTCGGTTGAGCTTTCAATTTTGATTAGAGATTCCTCTGATGTCGTTTCTATTGTTGTCTCATCGATTTGTTCTATATCACGTTCTAACACATTCATTGTACTTATGTTATCAGTCTCCGACTCTTTCTCAGTCTGCGACACTAGCTCAGCCTCTGGCTTAAACTCCGACACCGCTTCTGATACTGAATTTGACTCTCCTGTTGTAGAAGTTAATTTGGTTGCTGATGTTGTTTCAGATACTTGGAGTATTGGTGGTATGCAGTAATATTTCGTGGTTTCTTTAATATCATACGAAGAGGAATAACTAGTCTCTATTAGAGTGCTCTTTTCTTGAACGTGAGTGCTTAAAATAGTTATCAACTTCGGAAATTGAGTAAGGAATATTTGAGAACTTTGCTGCTCACAAGTCGACACATTTGAGTTATGAGGAAGTGGTGAGAGTTGTGTTGACTCAAGTATCAATTGTGTAGTAATAGGATTTGGTAATTCAGTATTTGTGTCTATGTCTGTAGTAATCGCACTATATTTTTCGTTGCCTTCGGTAGCTTTCACTAGATGTAATTCTGATGTTACCTTCTCCTCATTTATTAAATTTGTATCACTACTAGACGTTAGTATTTTTGAGGGCTCCGCAAAATTCGCAAACGGATCGTCATCAACAAAAATTGTTGTCGCTCCACCACGAGTTGGCTGTGTATTCGAAGGAATAGATTGTTGCTTTGCTTCTGCTTTCGTCAATGATGCATAGATTTCAAAGATTTCTTGATCTGTAGGCAATGATAACATAGACTTCCCCATGCTGCTATCCAATTCTCCAGACTGCTGCGATAAGACGTTTTCAATACTTTGCAAATCGAGATCAGGTGTATGAACTGGAGATGTTTCAATACTAGACAGAGAATAAGTCGAATTGGCTTGAGGTTCATTTATTTCAATGATGGTTTCTGTAGTTTCCATTGCCTTGTTTGATTCATCAGGTACAGTATTAGGAGCTCTATCTAAATAAGGCGCATTTGCTGCTGTGGTCATACTTAAAATTAATTTTTCATCTTCTACAGGTGTAGATTGAAGTGTCGCCACACCCTTTATAGATGTCACATGTCCAATTAAATGTATTGGAGGTCTGGTGTTTGGAGAAAATACAATAACGCTATCCCCCACAACTGTTGTAAAATCGGCAAATCCATAATATGTGACAGTTGAAAGCAGGCGTTCCTTTTGCAAGTTTAGAAGATGATGCTCACTTTGTTTCAGTTGTACAGACTGCTGCTGTTGCCAATAATATTCTTTGGCCGATCGTATTTCTTCTGCATCTATATCCGCATTGATTTCGAATACATTTGGAGGAATTTGACCGTTTGCATGATAGCCACTGGGCTCGAAATGATTTTTTTACTGTAAAAGTTGGCAGATCACCCACTGGCAGCACTTTGTTAGCGGTCAATTTTCCTTCTCCGTGGTTGCGTGAATGCACTTCACCTTGAACGGCTTGTTTTCGGTCTAAAATGTTCTCAGTTTTTGTTGTCGTAGATGGCAATACCTGTGCTGAATCTTGTATCTTAGGAAAATCAGTGTTGCCAACAAATTCGACAGAGACTGGGATGTGGCTAGAAGAAATATCATCTAAACTGTCTTCTATGGCTCGCCAATCAGCCGCATCAACATTAAATAAATCATTGTGATTTTGAATATACGAACGACTATGTGTATGAATTGTATCTCCCTCTCCCACCCAGCTCGTGAGAACAGCCAGCGATGGTTGCAGTGATGTTTCATGACCATTCTCAAAGAGAACTCTGGAACTTTTTTTTTTTAGGTATTGGGCATACAGACGACCATTCTCTAAAGTTGTGCCCAGCACCTGTGTGGCATATTCAGTTGTAATGCCCTCTTGAATAAATGTGCGTGCTGTGGATGTTAAAAGACCCACCTCTGGCCGAACTGATAGATATCGACCGTGTACGTGACCATCCCCTAAACGACCAACCCCGTCATTATTGACTAATAAAACAGTTGTTAAATCTAATAGTCACATTGCATTAAATATAACAGAAGAAATTAGAAAAAGGTAAGATGATAGTAAAGTGTACATATATACAATACAAAATTAAAAACATACGTTGAGTACAGATAAAAAAGTGGTTAAAGATAAGTCAACACATGTCCAGAATGTACAGCATAGATAGATGATGAATTGATTTACATAAAAAGAAATAAAGAGAAAAAGATACAAACGAAATAAATTAACTATATACACATAATGCAATTTTGAAATTACATTTTCATTTCTATGAATACTTATGAATATTTTATGGTATATATAATTATATATTATTATATTTATCTTTCTTGAAGATGGGCGGCATGACTAGTAGGGATAACGTAAGAATATAAATAATATTATTTCTGAAATCTAGATTTTGATTTTCTTAATTTTACAATACATATCTACATTTATGGAAAGAATTGATGCCACACCGTCGAGATATTGTTTTCGGCTTACCATCTGCTAGACGAAAAGCTGGTGTTGGTCTTATAATATTTGGCTCATCTGAAAAAAAGTAAACACCAATTTAATATTTAATTAACATATCAACATATCTATTCTAATCTATACTATACTATTCTGCGCATTTTCTACAATCTAATAAAAAAGATATTCTTGCATTTGTATTGGCTTGTATGATTATTACTATTTTTATACCCGCTACCCCATTAGGTAGAACGGTATTTTAACTTCGTACCTGCAGGAAATGTATGTAACAGGCACAAGTAATCAAATCCGACCTCTTAAAATATTTATTGTAGAAGTTACAGCCGCGCTTATGAAGTACAACTATGTATTGTATACGTTATTTTACTTTACTTTTATATGGGGAATACGCTTATTTTTTGCGGGTCCAATTTGCTTTGGCGGAAAACCTGGTATATTTTGTACTCAATGGTATATTTTGAAAACCGCACTGCTTGTATTTAAAATGGGTGGCGGGTATTTCACATTCGTCTGTAGACTGTTGTTATATAAATATTTGGATTTTCTGAGTACTAATATTTTTATTAATATTTTAGCAACCAAGAATTAAAGTTGAATAACTTTGCAATGCTTTGTTAGCTCAAAATCGCATACATTTCCACATACCTGAAACAAAAATTCCTTTTGTTTTTACATTTGAAAAAATAAAGCTGCTTTTATTGATTTCTGGATTATAACAAACTTATGACGTAATGGAAATTTACTGCCTATGTTGCTGCCTTGGACGTTGGTGACCGTGACCGTTGCGCACGTGTATAAATACTTAGTATTTCTTTAATATTTGAGGCTTTTTTGGTTTTTGCCAAACCAACAGTTCTTTAACAATAATAAACATTAGTTTTTCATTTTATATTATACGTTGAAATTTAGTTAACTCTAATTCTGATATAATCGTTCGTTTTTACCTATTCTATTATTTTATAAAATTTATTCATCTATAAAAATTTTAATTTTATATGTCAATAACTCAACTTATTGAACTCATATTCTTGCCTTTATTATAGCATTTGATTTCATACATATATATTAATAAAAATGCAGAATTCTTTATTAATTTCTGTTTCTCCATTATTGTTTTCAAGTTGTTCGCTGATATTTGATGTTTAAATTTCGTGATAATATTGGTGGATCAGTGCTTCTTTTAATTTCCATACATTATTCACATAATATGATCAACCTCTTAAAATTGGTAAGAATGATAACTTTTAATCTGTCATACCTTATGGCTAACATCTTTTTGTTAGCTACGTAGTTTTCTTCAGCCTTGCTGAGTGTGCGCTATATAAAAATATTGGGTTTACCTTTCTTTTCAAATGCCGCACCTATGACTAAATGAAAATCCTTAGTTATCAAGTGAAATTCTTTCTATAAATCTGAGTTTGTTGCCTTTTTCTGGAATCGGGTAATAATCCGATATTGTTATATTATTAATTTTTCTGCTATCGATTTCTTCTGTTCGGATGCGTTTAGTTTTTGCTATACCACCCAAACGGGTGCATTGTATAGGGATCGATATGCTTTAAGTGCCTAAATCGAATAGATAGATCTAGTTCCATCCACTATTCTAGGATCAGGCTTAGAAGCAAATGGTCGTACACCAATGTACAATGCAGTACACCAAAATGTAGCCTTTAAGTAGCTTATTTTTTGTCGCCGGGCTCCCTAACTTGAGCTTTTAACGGGTTAATAATATGAATGATCGAAACCATATTCAACTAGGAAACGTTGAGACATAGGTAACTAAAACGACACTTGCAATTCATTTTTCTTTTAAATTGCGGGGACGGAAGTGGGCGAGGAAAAAAATATTTAAGAATATTCTACTCAAAAATAATGGCGCAATAAAATTATTTCAAAGTGCTTTGAAATTCTTAACATAAAATAAGAAAAAAAAAGATTAGATTGATAACTACAGGAGCAGTAGTAGTAGGAGGAGGAAGAAAAGTCAATTAAAGAATAATAATCTCCTCTTTTCCACCCCTGAGCAGCTGTTCGAATAATGTGACTTTGATGTCACATCACTCAAGCACATGCACTTAGAGTAAATACTACTAAACATAACGATTTTCATAATTCGATGTGATTTTTCAGAAGTGCGGTTCTTTAGATTATTCGCACTGAATCGGCTAAGCGATTACATGAAAAAATATGATAAATCTAAAAACAATAAAAATAATAAAAATGATAATATCTATAATTAAAACTGTGGAGTCGAAGGACTGCATATGAAATTTAAAATAAAGAATTTTGTTTGAGATATTGTTGCTATAGAAATATGCAAAGAATGCGAGTTCATCTGTTTCTTTTAATAATTGCATTTATTTAATAGACGAATGGTTCAGTGGTGTGAAATATTTTAATGTGGCATTCAGATTTTTGATAAAATACAAACTACAAATTATGTACATTTAATATTTAATAATGTATGTATGCAGTCTTCATTCTTTCCAATGGATGATTTTTTGATTAAAACATTCACAATACTTTTGCCAAAAATTTTAATATTGAGCTTGATGATACTTTTTTGGATAGACTTGTTTGTTTATTTTCGAAATGACACTATTTGATAAATAGTTGTTGTTGTAGCTGTAGTTTGTTGTTATAGTGTACGTTAACACAGACATAGTTTTTAACTTCCTTTCATAGAAAACTAAATCATTCTGTTAATCAATTGTCTACCAGTGACTTTATAAAATGACGATAGCGTCTATTAATGTCGATATAAAGACGTAAAAGGCTTGACAGAGAAGTACCCGCTACTCATACTATTATTCTTAAAATATTACAAATACTCATATTAAAATACTCAAATAACTTTTAAGATTTGCATCGACTAATAAGTCTTACGAAAACAACGAGAGCGCTCTCTAGAGTGTGATGGCAAGGTTCTTCAGGAGAGAATATTGAAGAGGTTCTCTAGAAATTAAAGGAATCAGGGTCCAAAACAAAAATTAGGTCTATAGAGACCTGTCTAGACAATTTGGAATATCATAAACTGAAACAATGATAGGCCGAAAAGGCTATCAATAAAAACATAGGCTGTGGAGGGAGTTGTGTGGGTTGTGTACCAAGAGATACCAGCAATATTAAAGTCACCAAGAACTATGAAGTAATCACGATCAGAAAGCATGCTAGTAGAAATGTTATTATTTATATGTTTCAGTAAACGCAATACCATTAAAAGGAAAATATATATGTACTATTTAAATATAGGTTAGTAAGTGTACTGCAAATGCCTCTTACATTTAAATAGTGAAGAAGTTAAAAGGATGATAGGAAATGAAACCGAAAGCATATTTTTCTTCTTAGCTACAAATTCTTTGATTAATAGGTGTTCCGGTCACAACTCTATGCAGCAAATCTGGCTAAATTGTTCAGCCGGAACACTTGTTTTAAAGGACTGATGGTTTTAATTGAAGGTTGTGAATATTAAAAAATCTTCAACCATCCCCAACTCTGCCGACACCAAAATCGGATCAGGAGTGGGAACTTCGATATTTAACGACTCAATGCCATTCTGCGGAGACTAAGACAAAAGGAAATGTAAAAGTGGCCATCTTCGACCATATAAAGTATATATGTATATATAAATTTGATTTGACTTATTGTATAGGATCATGATCCTGGCGTGAATTTTTTAATTATACTTTGAACTCGCTATTTGATGCATGTATTGCATTAAGTATTTCACATAGGTCCAGTATAATTACTTAACAATTAAGAAAGTTACAGTCGAGTGTAAAAAGAGAAAAGCAAAATATTGCGGTATTATTTTCAAAATATACCGAAAATACTAAAAATATACCAAATTGTATGTTTGGTTTATCGATATAGTACCGCATTCAGAATATACCATAGACGGCACAATATACCAGATTGTCAGCCAAAGCAACTAAGACCCCCTAGTAACTAGGCGTTATTGCCCATACAAAAGTATTTCTTTAATAACACCGACAATTTTTTTCTGATCACAACCAAATTTTCTGGAATCATAAGTACTACAATTAAAATTTAATTTTAAAATTACGCTTGTTATTCGATTTTTTTGAATTGGGGGGCAGAAGTGGGCGTGGCAATAATTTGAAACAAACTTGATCTGCGTGCAAACATAACAAATGCTGTCGAAAAAAAATTAAAACCTATCTCTTATAGTCTCTGAGATCCAGTGTTTCATACGGACAGACGGACAGACGGACATGGCTAGATCGACTCGGCTGTTGATCCTGATCAAGAATATATATACTTTATAGGTTCGGAGATGCCTCCATCTACCTGTTACATTTCCTGCCGGCACGAAGTTATAATACCCTTCTACTCTATGGGTAGCGGGTATAAAAATTATCGAACTGAATAAATCGTAAGTCGAGGCTTTACAAAATATTCAAGGAAACCGGCACTTGCTTTGATTTTCTCCGCAATTCTGATGCTCAAGCCGCACTTTCGGCATTCATAATAATCTTTGTTATTATGATTATTTGAAAAGGTGCAAACTAAGTTTTCAGCGGGACTTCTCAACCCCAGCATTATGGTAAATCTAGGTTCAATTCCACAAACTTATTGGAGTTCTCATCTATTGTTATCCAACGATTCGAAAATAAAATATGTTATTTACACCGATTTTGGTAAGGATTTTGACTCGTTGATTCACTAACAGCATCTTTATTAAAATGGCTTTGTACTCGTATATAAAACTGTTTTCAAGTCACTTTTGGTCTGCCCCAGGGTAGATGCAAAAAACGAAAAGTGAATACCGGAGCACAACTGTTGATAAACATAGTCTATCTGCTGCAAATAGTGCCAGGGTATTTGTATTCATAAAACGCTGGTCGAAAGAATTCAACGATCCCTACATTACTAAACTCTTGTATGGCTCACTGGATCGTCCTATGTTATACTTGAGTATGGATATTTAGACTGGAATCACCAGTATAAGGTCTATCAAGACAGAAAGAAACAATTTTTGTTCTTCGTATTTTAAATTGGAACCATTATGCCTTCCATAGTATGTGTGTGAATTACATTAATAACCATAACGTAATTTGCTTTGGTAAATGAATTCCTCATCTTAAAACGTTAATATCTATTAAAAACATCCAATACTGTATATCCGTGTGATACTAAAAATTAATTCACAAGCAGTACAAATCCACTCACTGTTGTAAAACAGGTTATGAGTAAAAATTATAAATAAATTCTTTTCATAATTGAATGAAAAGTTTATTGTCAATGAATTAATTTCGATTATTTGACCGTACCGCCATTAAGCTACTATGTATTTAGAAATGCTTGTGAACATATTGAAGAAATATGAACACAATAAAAACTCGTCAACCAGCTTTCTCTTCTCGAATGATGAACATTGTGTCATAGTAATAGATGTATGCGTTTGATAAAAATCTGTTACAATACGAAACTTTGTATTGTAAATTAACTAATGTAAGCACATTGTGCTACGCAATAAAAATTCTGGTAATAGTGTTCGACCCAAATTTTTACAAGTTTCTTTAAAACCTTCAAATTAACTTTTAAAAAATTTCTCATACATATTAAAACAAAAATAGTATATATAAATAAACATATATTTATTCGCATTTACATATGTCCATATGTAGTATATGGTATTCAAAACATAAAATGAAATTAGTCATTGCCTGGTTTGGGTTCAAATCCAAGTTGGGATAACATCAATTTTTTGTTGCTTAACATCAATATTTACATGAAATTAAATTTCTTCAGTTTTAATTATTAATTGGGTTTGTGAGAATACTCTCATCCCACAAAACTCAAAATGACTAAACTATGTTCTATACACATACAATGCACGAAATAGACAAAAAGTCTTGAGTACAGAGAAAACTCTGTGGTCACCTACATTAGTGGTATCTCTCTCTCTCTCTCTCTCTCTCTCTCTCTCTCTCTCTGCCTCTTCTGTTGTATTTAGAAAGAAAGAGCTCCTGCGATACTGTTTTTAACTGATTATTAATGACTTCAAATATGACTTACCGTTTACTTGTGTTAATACAAATGGTGCTGATACCACTAAGCCAATCATAGCCAGCAGTATGTTGAGGTGTCGAGAACGCAGATGATCACACATTTTGTCAAATATGGCAGGCTTACATTCAACTGTGTTCTCGACTGAAGACAGTTCCAAGCACCTTTTACTTCCGTATTACTTTCCCTTCTACTTAGTATTATTGGAGATTTTGATTTTCGTTTTGGTTGCACCTTTAATAAATAGCACAATGGTGAAATTACTACAAAAATAATATTTGGAAATTCTGGAATTTGTAGGTCAACTATATTACTATTGCGTAACTTGATGCGAATTCGCAACTGTGAGAATACAAAAATATGTATAGTTTTTTTTTTTAAACATTTCATAAATATTTTCTCGGAATTAATTAGGTACTTTAAACAATTAGTCCGCATTAACATATGTTTGAACAAATGCAATGTACATATGCATGAGTATATTGGTGAAAATAAAGGTTCGGCCACATTTTGAAACACACCAAACTGAACTACTGCAATCTCACACACGTTCACCACACCATCAACATACACACATACATTTAAAATTACCAAAGCGGACCACAACACAACCACTCGATGCAGACGATATCTGCAAAACTAACTTAGCTTGCCATCAACGAAAAGTCCAACAAGTTGCTAGCTTAAACCAGATTTTCAACCTATATTAAGAAAGCGTTATTATGCGTCTGCGCAGCGAGCTCTAAAGTTGTTTGGTCGGTTCAGGTGAGGCAGTTATGTGATGTGAAATGCGCGATGTACATTTGTATAGTATATAAATACAATGTGCACAAATGTATGTTTGTAACCACATACTAGAGCCAGGCCGGTTCGACAGCATTGTGCTGTTTATGCCCGCTACCCATAGGGTAGAAGGGTACCCTTCTTAATACGTATTATAACTTTGTACCGGCAGGAAATGTATGTAGGAGGCATATCCAACCATATAAAGTATATATATTCTTAATCCGGGTCAACTCCCGAGACGATATAGCCATGTCCGTCAGTCCGTATAAACACCTTGATTTATTTTCAACAGCACCTGTTATGTTTGCAGACAGATCAAGCTTGTTTCACATTTTTACCACGTCGACTTCAGACTCAGATAATCGACAAAATTCCAATAACAAGTGTAATTTATACCTTGAGAATTTTAGTACATAAAAGAATATCTAAAGTCTTAATAATTCCTTAAAGTTTGGTTGCGACTTTTGTATGGTGAGAGCGCCTACTTTCTAGGGGTCTTAGTTGCTTTGGCTGATAATCTGGTATATTTTGCATTCTGTGGTATACTTTGAAAGCAGTATTATTGTAATATATCAAAAACAGCATTTTATAGATTCTTCATATTTTTGCGGTATATTAATTTGGTATATTTAAAAATTAATACCATAATAATATCCTTTTATTCAAAATGTGTAGCGGGTATTTCACAGCGAGCACTTTTACTTTGGAAAGGATTTGCACGCCACACATACGAACATTTATATATAGCAGTCCCTAAAATACAAAGTTTTTAATTATGACTTATTGTTCGTTTGATATGCAATTCAGAATTAATGACCATTTAATTTATTTGTTCAGCACATTTTACATAAGTAATCGTTAACTTTTTAAGTACAGTTATTTATCTGATGTATAATATATTATATATCATTAACTATAAAAGGAACAGAAATTCATAACGGCATTAATTAATACTTAATTAGGGAGCCAATTGAGCTGGTGTAAGTTATATAATTATACTAAGATATATTTATTACAATATACCTGCCAGTTTTTGGTTTTGGCAGTCTAAATGAATCTTTCAGAGGTAGTTGCCATTATTGATCAATACACTTTGTATTTTATTTTTTCAGCTTACAAGTACTAAAGTTAATCAAAATGGATTTGGTTGTTGTGCCTACTTATACACGTCCTCCTAACCAGAGAAATACACTTTTTAGTATTTACAATTCTCACTTATAGTATTATTAATAACAGACATATTAAATACTATTATTTAAATATCATTACATATTAAATTAAAAATATATTACAATTACAAAGATTTATCTATATAAATCATATATCAAATTTTCTCTGCATCTCAGCTTGCCACGGAAAAAGATAAGAGAAAGATTCTATATATTAATGCAATGCAATGATAAAGCTAATCATTGACTGCATTTTGAGTGGTTACGTTTTCAAAAAACCCGGGAAAGATGCCATATTGTACGGCATCTGGATGCTGTTCAGCACTTAAATTTACATATGTTGGTTGCTGCATTTCTGTTGTTGGTGGATCACTTGAAGTTGAATCATGTACACCAAAGGCATCCGTTATGGGTGGCCATTTATCAAATGATTGCATGTCGTATTGCAATTGCATATATTTACGAGTGGATGTGCAAGGGTTTTTCTCTCGTTGCACTTGACAATGTTGAAATAGCCAATATTCGATTATAAATGTTTCAATTAGAACGTGGGTAATAAATGCAGCCACGCCATACGACAGCATAACTAGGCGAAATGATATCTCGGGCGGAACGACTAGTTGGAAAAATTGCGATATCCATTCACTGGGGTACAGCACTAGATAAATGATGATGGCCAAGTTGATCGCCATGGTCAGGCATAAGGGCCAATTGGACCAGATGGGTTTACGATATGGAGCACCCTTTGAGAAGACAAAAGCAAGTATAACATACTGGAAACTGGATATGGCAAACATCGTATAGTTTTCATAGCAGCCTAAATGTTCATTATCTGCTGTTTGCTCGAATGGTCGAAACCAGGTCTGCTGGTGTAGCTGCAACCAACCTAATGAGATGAAAAAAAAAAACAAAATAAAAATGCGATTAATAAAAATTATTGAAAAGGTACGAGTTTTCACATATGGACCCTTTTCGGCTATTTTCGCATGCGCTTTATAAGAATAAGTTAAGAGCGGACTGCTCATAGATATGTAATTCAATAAGGGGCCACATATGTAACTACAGCGCTCCCTTGTTTCGCGTTGCATATACTTACCCGCTACCTGGAAGACAATCACAGCAGCCAGATGCAAGAGGAGCGAGGCCAAAGGCGTCGCTGATATCAATGAACTGAGAGGCACCTGACTAACTAGTTGGCCAGCGTAAGCCTCGGTTTTGCCAAAAAAGAATGCAAATACCGAGATGAGTCCTAGGTCGATGTATAAATACTGTTTATCCGTGAGGTTCGAGTTGATGGAGTACAATATCATGACAGATATAAATTGAACCAGCGAATAGGCAGCCATATACTTAAATATGCCAAATGATGTCACTAACGCGGCACGCCCTTCCTTAATTACCATCGGTACAGCAGCAATGGTTGGCTTTCGTGATGTGAACGGTGAAGCGATTGAAGATTCCGTTTCGCTAAGCGATATACCAGTGTGTGCGACCTTAAGTGCACCACAATCGTTAGCACCATCTCCGCACATGGCCACGTAATAGTCCAAATTTTGCAATTCCACAATGAGAGCTTGCTTTTGTTCGGGGGACATGCGTGCATAAATTGCGCCACGCGTTAAAATGTTTGCCATTTGACTGGGAAAACGATCATGCACGATTTGCCAGGTATTGCCATCCATTGCAAATGTGTAATTTTGTCGCCAACAGTCATGTTGCTGGTTAAGTGATTGACTGCTTGTCACACCAATTTCTACATCCACATTGTCATCATTGTGAGTCCATGTATCAACAGTTTTTACGCTAGTTAAGCTGTTGCTGTTAGGTAGTACGCTCGTTGTACAACTTGAATCGCAGCTGTTCATCAAAGAGTTGTTTGACTGCGATAGCTCAATATGCTGAACAAATGCAGCTCCAGCTCCCAAGCATGTTTTATTGCCGTTTAGAGTGGGTGCGGCCATATTAATTGTTTCACTGCCTAGCTCGAGAGTATACTGTAGTTGATATTGAGTATGTTGATGTTGATGATTAGAATCAATCTTGTCCGAAGGTGACGACGATGGCACCGCATGCACCGTAACTACTGCTTGTGATGAACTCACAATACCACAATCTCGAGCTACGCTCATCGCTGTCAGTATATTATCACCAGTGATCATGATCGTGCGAATGTTTGCCAAATTTAGTGAATTAATTACAGCCGTGGTGTCGGCTTTCAACCGATTTTCCATTATCACAAAACCAAGAAACTCTAAATTATGTTCAACATCATCGCGCGACAGCCGCTGCACTTTTGTGTAGTTAATTTTTGGGCTTAGTGCCTTAAAACCCAAAGCGATAATGCGGAATCCTTGCTTGGCAAACATCGAGAGCTGTTGTGTATAATCATCGGGCAAAGTCTGGGGCAGGCATAATTGTTGTATCATCTCAGGTGATCCCTTGCAGTATACATTGAATCCTCGAGCGCTTAAACAACGCGTGATTACAGCCATTCGTTGCAAATTCGATGCGAATGGAAACTCACGAACAATCCCATGATCAAAATGCATCTCCGACTGGGATAGGCCAACATTAGCTAGTAGATCGTCTACTGATGATTGTCGAATAACTGGTGCAGGCGCTGCTTTTGACTCAGTGCCTAAATTGACACGATTCGGCTGGCGTAGTATTGTGGGATAAATGAGGCCATATTTTTCATTTTCTGGTATATTATTAAAATCTTCCAGAATCCAGCCGGTTGACTCAAACATCTTCAGATCTAAAGGATCACCCGTCATAGTACCATTCATAACAGTAATCGAGTGGCACGTCACCATGCCAAATAAAAAATGATCGTAGGGCAATCGACCGATATCCTTTAAAGGTATTTGAAATTGATTTGTCGATGATTTTGGAACAACACCCCACATATCCATGCCATCCTCCGTCAAAGTTCCAGTCTGTCCAAAAAATTGAATATATATTAAATTTGTATTAGTTATTAATAGACTGTAGTGCAGTTACTAATTAATAAAATATTGCGTTAGTTGAACAATAAAATAACACAGTCTCTATGGTGTAAAACTTGAATTGTAACTAAAGGTTCACAAATAAAGTTTGCTATGTTGATCTTAATTTCAAATCATTCAAATAATATGTGTTAGTTTTTATAGTTACAAAATTAAGAATAGCACCAAATTCGATATTTTTTGTTTAAAAAATAACTAATGCTTAAGGTGGAAAATACTTAAAAATTTTTTTTTAATTTATATTAACGGGAAAATTTGACGAGAAAAAAGAATAGCACATCTTATAATATTCTCTTAAAAATCGTTAAATTGCGAGATTCTGAACAAAAACAAATCATAGGTTTTATTTATTCGTTTTAATTATAGTATAATAGTAGAAAAAAAAATTTAAATAATTCACATAAAATGGATCGATTTTCATTGGGTTAAGTTTTCTTGATAAAGAAAAAATGTTGTTGATACAATTTTTGTATGTAATTGTTAAATATTCAAATTAAATAAATAGTTATAATAATCTGACAAAATTAAAATGAAATCGGGAACTAAAACAATTTTTACCTACATTAATTGAAATGGTGCACATGCAAGATCAAAAGGTCATCTTAAAAGGGTGCTCCTGAGAAAGGAGTTCTTCAAGTCGCCGATAGCAAAAACTATTAGCATATATATACTATAGAAATCAAACTACATTCAGTATCGAACTAATGTAATCACTTTGTACTGTATCAAGTTTTAGTCCAAATGGCTATTTTCGAAATAAAAATTCTTTTTTTATCCGATGACAACCAAGTAGTATTATTTGATGGAAAACGATATAATATGATATTTTGAGTCTAAAATATCCCAATTAAGCCCATATTTACAAAAATAATACCACAAATCATGTAGTACCTCGTAGAATATATAATAAGGACTAGGTATGTATCACTAAAGCGACAAATTGGAGCATATCCACAAAAAAAAGGTTCCAAGGCAATAAAGCAATAGTTTTGATGCGTTAAATAGCGAATATATCAAGACAAGTCTACGTCCCTGCTCAGACGAAGCCAACGTGTTTTTGTCAAGGGATCGTCAATCATATACTAAATTTATGTAATGACATTGATATTAATAGATGGCGCTATTCTTATTTTCATCAATTTTCCCACAAAAAAAAAAACCAAGCATTATCGTCCTCATGAAGTTTTGCATCATTTTCCACCTTAAGCATTAGTTATTTTATTAATACAATATTTAAAATAGATTCCATTCTTAGCTGCGTAACTGTATTAAGAATCTAAAATAAACTTGAGCAGGATGGTGCGTCTCTTTTGCTGGTTTTTGAATCGGATCTAGGGATCTAGGTCTTCATATGGATGTCGGCCCAATCGACTCGTATGTTGAAAATATCTGTGATGCCACAGAAATCCCATCGATAATTTCAGCTGACAGGACTTCGAATCTTTTCAGTCAACACGTTCGGACTTGGCTACTCAGAACCTTGCAATATTAAGCTATCCAGGTGTTAAAGATTTTTTGTTTTATCATTTGAGTATAAATTTCGACAATCGTTTATTTAAATCTATACTTTTTTAATCAATTAAATGACCGACTTGTAATATAACGTTATTTTAGTTACATCATAATTGTTTCCAAAATAATCGATAATCAGTTTAACTGTCTTATCAACGTCTTATTCTTAATTATACGCGTTGGCCATATAGAATATTATTTCATAAGCAAGAAAACGGTTTGATGATATTTATATATTTTTTTTGTTATATTACAATCAAACGCTAACTTACCTTATCAAAGCAGCAACAATCAATACTACCAGCGACATTTATAGAACGAGGCGATATACAATAAATGTCATTATATTTTAATCGTTTTTGCGCATAAAATCGACCAACAGTCATTGCAGCTGGCAATGCTGGGGGCACAACAATCGTTATTAAATCCAATGATTCCACGATTAGTTTTGTCGCATCGGTACCACGTAATATCTAAAAAATTAGCACATTTTTAAATAAAAATTGTAATTGTTGTAATTGATTGTATAAGGGTTAACTTCAATTGTCTTAGAGGCTATGCTGAACTTACTTTTGTAACCAGCGTGTATATAAAGCCAACAAAAGCGATCAGAGCTAAACACTGAATAAATTTGTATGAGTCTTGCTCGAACTTGTAATCGACGGGCGGTGGATATAATATCGATCGTATTAGGCCTCCTTTCGCAGTTACATTACCCGTATTTATGACGAAAGCCAACACTTTTTTCGACCCAATATAACGTGTCTGAATGACCTTAGTACCGCAAAACAAAGTGTGCCTCACATGTTCTTTTTTGTCAAAGATGACATCACGCTTCATTGGCAGAGGTGTTTTAGTCACCGGCACACTCTCTCCCGTCAGCATTGATTCGTCCATGATGCAGTTACCAGACAGTAGGACAGCATCACATTGCATTGTACAACCTGATGTTGGTATTTCAATAATGTCACCGGGTACCAGAGATGATGTTAACACTTCTCTAGGCACTCCTTTGGCATTTACAACTAATGCATGACCTGTATTCAACACAGTCTTATGTAATACATTTTGATTCTGAAATATAAATGCCACAGCTTTTAATAAATTTAAAAATTGCAGAAAAAAATAAAGAAACATAAATATATCAAAAACATACCAACAAATTTTTTCTACAATGTTGATATTACCAATGCATCAAAAATATACAAAAATAGCAGCGCAATCATGCCCATGCAGATTGGTTGATTAATAACTAATATTAATAACTTAATAACTCCAATGTTTTCAAATTTTCAAGAATGATTAATTTACTGTGTTACATACATTTCGTATTATTACTACGTTAACACATACACAAGTAAATTACGACTTCCTACAAACTTTCTATTAGAACTTCTTTTGTTACAATTTTTACATTTTGTTGGCAATATATACGCATGAAGGATTAGCCAATATTATGGATTATTATAATTTTCAATATCTTCTCTTTTATCACAAATTTATTTGGTTGAGTAGAGTTTTTTTCTCCGTGATGACATTCAATAAACTTACTGAAATGTCAATGACTATTACTAAAGTAGTTTTCGTTCCTGGTAATAGGTTAATTGACTTTATAGAGTTCAAAGGTTCCTAAAACAAAGTTGTACCCATTGCATTATAAATAAATATCATAAATATAAATATCGTAATTGTCTAGAAAACTTTAATGACTTTTGCTAAAAACTCTATACTCTACACTTACAGCATGTCATGCGTATTTTGTATTTCAATTCCATGTTTACTTTCTTCATGGCAAAGATTTTTGAAACTATCTTAAATTTGCAATTTAATGTGCTTAGAATGAAAATTTGATCCTCATAGCTCTCATATTTTGTAGTTTGAATGGGTGTGTCAAATTGTCTTACCTTCTTTGTTTGAATGATTGACATGGTAATGCCAAATATCGACATCAGCATGATGACACAAGCATAATAATAATAATCATAGGTGAACCATAGGATCACAGAAAATATTTGAAATACATAAAACGGGTTCAGAACCTCCAAAAACAATAGTGTTTTCACGTCTTTTAAGGGTACTGTTATCTCATTGACACCAAACACAATGCCACGAGATAGTTGCTCATGGAGTGCTAATCCACGTTGCTGATGGAAGTAAGAGCAAGGCACGTTCACATCTAGTCCGTTAATTTTATTAAAGTTGCTAGTGCCACTGTCCCATGCATAAACCAATTGTTTACAACGAAACGTTCTCAACGTTCGACAGCCTGAAATGCGAGTAAACATGTCCATAAGTTATATGCTTAATGTATATTGATATGTCAATATATTTAATTGAGGAAGATACAAACATTCGAAAATAAACTCCTCCCGAGTAGCTAACTACAGAAGAACATGTATATGTGTTGAGCTTATAAATTAATAGCACATTTGTCTGACTGTCCATCTCAATAAATACAATAAAGGATCACTTGACAAATGTTATGAACATATATAATAATCTTGCGACAGAGGAATCGAATAGTAAAAAAGATTAATAAAAAGAAACATGACTTTTCAAGCTTGAAGCAATTAATTCATTCACACAAAACATATAGAACACAGAAGCTCAACAATTTGTATTTTCTGCACCTAATAAATTTGTAATTATTTTCAAACTTGTATTGATACACATACACACACATCGAAACACACACACCCACAAAAATATTGTCGCTACCACAGTCCCCCTAATCATTGTCATGCACTATTGAAACTTACTTTTGAAATGTGCTGATGAGAAATGAACGGAGAGTTGAAGCTTATTATCATCGATGGTTTCATCAGGAACTTTTTCGTAAAATAAATTTCTGAAATAAATAAAATATTTTAGATGCTTATCACACTTAATGTTGTATCTGGAGTACTTACTTTAAATGTTGAATAGTTATAATTTGGACAGGCTTTACGTGGTAAAGCTTGTGCTTTCCTTGATAATCTTCTTCAACCAGGACTTGCTGGGCCTCTTCCAAAGGACATGGTTGACATGTGGCTATCAAATACCAATGACGCCACCAATGTAATACTAGACGCAATAATCCTCCAGTTAAGCAAATGCATATCCAACACAAAATCAACCGCAAATGTGATCGACGATAGCCACTGATTTTCATTTGATCTTGTTGATCCTGGTTAAGGACGGCCATGTATGGTTTCGGTTCTGTAATGTATCCCAAAATTGCTTATGCATATCCATATCCATATAGATATAGATGCATATTTTTCTGCATGTATATACATAGATACATATGCATATATATATGTACATAAACATATCATATATATATACATACATACAAAAAATATATATGTATATATATATATAAGCGTAATAAGTTCACTATTCACCTCTTTTGACGATATAAAACATTTATCTTTGCATACCTCGCAATACATCGCAGCTCATCACGAATGTTTGCTATTAAATTTAGCCGCTTTATATCGGTTGTGATGTTGTCGACGTCTGCAATATTCTACAAATTTTCATTTATATGCTCACAAATGCTTTTTACTCAACTAAAAATCCAGCCCCCTGATAATACCATTACCTGTTTTCTGATTTATACAAAGGTACTTAATTGAAGCAGTATCAACGTATTACTTTAAAAAGACAATAGGTCTTAATATAAAAATTTACTCAATTTTGGAACAATAAATAAATCATTCTTAGAGATTAAGTATTGGGCACACGTCTATAGATGCAATGAAAATGGCACTTAGGCTAAGTAAAACTTAAGTAATCAATTCAACAATCGGACGTATATATGTACGTATAGTACATATGAACACATGTAGATAAAAATGAATTGATAAGAAACGAGGAAAAAAGCTTCAGTTGGGTCAAATCCACTAGCACTATTAAAGAGCACAACAAAAGATAAATGACTTATTTTTTAAAGTATAGCACTAAGTAAAACTTTTGCACAATTACAAAAAATATATATACATATATTGTTTTTTGCAAATGTTTTAAAAATATAAAACATGGTTGCGAAATGCTTCTGTCTATGGCACATAGACTTTCTGTCTTATGATGTAATTACCCCCGATCACATCTGTACCGTATATAGCAATGTTATTTCTACAGAGCAGTACATTACTTACATATCTTGAATTATGGATTTCTATGTTTGACGATATATATGTATGTATGTGTTTAAATGTACAATCACTATTCTCCAATAAACGAGTTTATTCCCAATGCTGCGTCACCGTACAATGTGGTTGAATTATAAGTACTTAATTCTACTTACAATTCATGAGACACATGTCAGCTGGCAGTCTAATTAAGATTGTACAAAACATATGTGCATATGTACATCTCATAGCACTTTTTGGATGTATATACAATGTCTTTTTATTCCTTAGTATATATTTTGAAGACTGCGTACATTTCGCACAAATTAATTTTATTTACTAAATAAACTAATTTTATTTATTTCAGTCGAGGTTTGGTGATCAACACAAATATTTTTACATTTACACATGTACATACATATGTATGCGTAATCCTCAATAAAAATATAAGTGTTGCACAATGTCGTAGAGCTAAACACATACATAGTACATATAATAAACCCCGAACAATTTCCATCCGCACTAACCTCGTTAATAAATTGTACAAATTTACAACAAAACAACAATTGATAACTTAAGAAAAGTGGCTTGGGTTGCCTGTTGCTTATTGTTTTTCACATGCAAACACAACAAAAACCAAGCTTTTAAATTGTCACATATGTATGTATTTCGGTGTTTGCGACGAGAGACGCACATATCTATTACATACACATGTATGTATGTATTTATGGAGATGAATGTACAATGTATGTGTATGTTCGTATATACATACATACATATGAATGTATAAATTAAAATATGCTTACACATATCAATATGTATTCATGAAATTTCGATGACGTCATAAATATTAAAAAAGTTATTTCTAAATAAACAAACGGTTTTCAATTGAACAAGTAAGAAAGCTATAGTCGAGTGTGCTCGACTGTGAGACTACCCACAAAAAATACTAAAGATTGGTTTATCGATATTGTACTAAAATTGAAAATATCCCATTGAGTAGGAAATTTACAAGATTATCAGCAAAACAGTAGGCGTTTTTTGACATACAAAAGTATTTCTTAAACAACTTTTAAAGTTTTTATCTGATCTTAACCAAATTCAGGAATCATGAATACTGTAGTTGTTCTATATAATCGCTAGCTTAAAAATTACGCTTGCTATTATATTTTTCAATTTCCATGAGCGAATGTGGGCGTGGCAAACAAACAAGTGTTGTCGAAATAAAATTGTAGCTCTACTTCTTATAGTTCTTGAGATCCACTGTCTTATAAGTTGTATGGTAATACAATCTCGGATGTTGACGCTGATCAAGAATATATATACTTTATAAGGTCGGAGATAACTTCTCCGTCGATTTAAAATTGTAAATATACTATGCGAATCTATAAGAACTTATAAAATTTCAATAGCATTTATTATTTAATAGACAAAGAAAATTTCGATTTAAAAAGATTCTCCGTTAGTTTTGTTTATTTGGTATATAAACCCCATACCATTGTTTAAATCAGAGAAAATAGAAAATATCTGTTCCACCAAAGTAATTTAATCTAAATCCAAATACACAGTAAGACTTTATAATGTAGTTATCAAGATCGAGACAATAGGCCCAATATGAACTCTGCCACCCATTTGGAAACTGTCGAGCGCAATTTAATTCCACAAAAACCAAACTGAGCTGCGCAAACAACAAGAGCTAACGGATATGTCCCAGTAGAGTTATAAAATGTAAGTTCACAGATCAATATTCAGAATAGCGCACTTTTATTTAATTGCACTCGCAAAATAAATTTAAAAAAAGGGAAAATCATTTATTGCATTGCATAAATTATTCTGAAGAAATCTCTCTTTCGAAAGTTTTAAATATTGAAATAGTTGATTTTCAAGACTTGGAAAAGGTCGAACCTTCATGCTTGTTGTATATTTATAATGCTTATGTATACAAATGTACTGAGTTGAACTGAGGTGAGTATGTTAAATAAGTGGGTACCTACCCTTCACAAGTAATTGTGATTCTTGAAGATCGAAAGTTTCATCAAGATCAAGCGTCATACTAACATCAGCTGACGTAATAGGTGGTTTCCACATCTGATCCCTTTCATTTGAACAACGACGATGATGCAGGTGCTCGGGTGTAGGTGTATTAAAACTGCTTTGTTCTGTAGTAGTATTGTTATTATCCTTTGTAGGTGGAAGATTAGTTGCTATACAGGGACCTTTTGATATTATGGTCGACGAAGTTGCTGAATTCGGTTGTGCTACGGTTGAATTCCACCAGTTGAGTTTTATAAGATTATTCTTTGTGGCATTGCAAGGAATATGAAGCGCAGACTTAGGTTTATTTACATTCGTTGTAGTTTGTACGCCAGTGCTATCGAAAATTGGCTTCATTGGCAAGAGCTCCGGGCAAAGACTTGTGTTACGATCTGCATGCACACATGAACCATCTACACGTTCAATTATATCGGCGGCGGCTGCGGTACTTGCAGCAGGCATGATGCGAATCGGTATAGTTTGACTTACTTTCTTCAAATTCCTTTAACGCGTTTGCAGCACGCAAAATATTTTGCAATTTTGCGGTACGGGAAATAAGGTCTTTTACACAATGCAATCGTATATATCTCAAATTTCTAGTTTTTACTGATTGGACTGAGCGTTGGTAGAAGCAGTTTGCATAAATAATATATATTAGGAAGTTAAATATTGTTCCTATTAATATTTGGTATTTGTTTCGATTGTCTGTGGTGTATAGTCTTACAGATATCAAAATCGATATCGAAGTCACAATCCATTAACAACGCAATATCAGCTGTACATCTCTTGCACTTGTCCGAAGTCTGCAATGCGAATACACCAATACGAATAACAATTGCCGCATTTAAACGACTTAGAAATAGTAATGTTACATTTAACAGGTATGTATAATGGCATTATTTTCTTAGGAGCACCTTTGTTTGAATTTATAGCGTTTTCGCTTACGCCTCTGCCGTAAGGCAAGTGTGTGTAACCCTTTCCGACGAAGTCGACTGCTAAAAACTTCCTTGACTTTAGGATTGGGTGTAGGACTGTGTATGCTACCCCAAATGATGCTTAATCATCCGAAGCTTGAGCTCGCGTCAACCAATAGTATAAGCCACCACGCAAAATGTATTTGAAGTCGTATTTGTTCGTGTCCTCCGCTGCCAACGCTTTTCTCGAAATAAAATTGTTTCACATACACCTTCTGCAATAGTACTAGATCCTGTAGGATTATGATAATGCCTTCATAAGATTGCTCTGCAGTTAGTAGAGGAGTTTTAGCAGTTGCAACAACTTTACACGCACTATGGATGTCTCGACGTAGGCGCAATCTTCTCCGATATGATGACCCGATGTACTCCTGCTGCTGCTCGGTGGCCTTTTGAACTGAATGCATTACGTTTTGGCTGAAGGAATTACAATATTTTTGACAAACCAATATATGGTCAATGTGTCTTCAATAATTATACTCGACTTGATCTTGCTCTTCTTGCTGTTCGTCGCGCAGTTCACAGTTTTCTACAAATTCATTTCCATCTACACAAAATACATACACTGATACATATATACACTGCTTTATTCAGTTCTTTATCCATTAGAATCACTGTCGACAAATGCACTCTGACTCCGATTTCAGATACCGATTACATATCCACATACATACATATGCATAGAAAGAAATATAATATACAAACATATGCATACATATGGCATAACTTATTCATCGTTTGACAATATTCATTGGTTTATATAATTGCTCACGGATTGTTCGATTTTCGCTGATTGGCTACATTAAACACATATAATACAGGGCAGTTAATAATTAGTTTTGAATTTCGTTAGGGTTTTTTTTTAATTAAGCAATTGGCATTTTTTTAAAGCTGGTTTGTCTATTCCTTTGAGAGAAACATTTAATTGCAAACTCATTATTAACTTACATACATATAAATGTACATGTACCTTACGGAAATCAAAGATAATCTATGATGTTTGTTGCTCCCATGTTAATGACATCTATTGTTGTAGTCTAAAACGAGTAATACGCATCATTTTTACAAATACACAATTCAAATAAATTTATTTCATTAAGCCCTGCGCCGCTCTTAATGATTTGCGAATAATCGATATCAAGTTTTATGTATGTACAAATGTACAACACAATACCCAATCGATATTTATTCGATTCTAGCTAGATTTTCACACAATGTAAATAAGAGAAACAACCTGAAAACATGTGGCTCACGATACCAAAGCCTTCTATGTAAATGCACAGATATTTTCAACGCTGTCAGCTCAACTATTTACGAATTGTCCAACACTTGACATGTAATCAGATAAACAAGCCTTGAAATTGAAATATGTATATATCCAAATGTTCGATAAACAAAAATTCTACTATGAAGCTAAATTTTTGTTTTCAAATCGCTGTTCCCAGATGAGCGAAAACTTATTTCTTCCGCGCATCTTCATATATATCAATAAATCGTATCGATACTCCGATGCTGCAATGCATGTAGATGTCAAATCCGCTGATCCAATAAATGATATTTATTTTCACGAGAAAGTGCGACATTTGCTTTGTTTTCATTGTTTTATATTTATCATATGCTTTGCCGATATTAGTGCAAATTTCTGTGGAACAGCCGATTGGACATCCAATAGTGCTATCGAGAATACTCTCGATAATATCGGATGTGTTTGAATGCACGTGTCATTGATGGTTTTATATAAATAATAAATAATTGGTTTCTTCCCCGTTCCCACTGCAACTTAGTTCTTTTACGTGCGTTCAAGTCCCCTTTTGGCGTTTCCACCGCCACGAACTGAAAAGTAACGGTAAATTTCTGCCAGCTGTTTAAATGTGAACAATAATTGGCGAACAATTTAAAAACTTTTTAAATTTCAATATCTTGACAAATATTAAGACAAAGTGGAGGAATATCTTATTTAACATAGATCATAAAAACCGTTTATTTTTACTGAACGGAAAAAAAATGCGAAGAGTAGTTTTTTGGGGCGGTGAAAACGAAGCATAATAGCCTATTTCCACTGTCACTCAGTTTTTTTACGTTTTGAACCGAAATTTTTTGTCTTTTGGGGTTTTACATGGAGCGAACGTAACATTCGACCTGAACGGAAAAAACCGAAGTTATTTGGTGCAGTGGATATAGGCTATTAATCAGCTGACAGTGCATTATGTTGAATTTGTGTCTTTTTCGTGGCCATAATTAACATTTTTGAAATTAACACAATTTGGTCCAGATCGGATGCGAAGGGGCAAATTACCCATGTATCCGGGTTAGTAAGGAATGAAGCATCAACGCCTCCTGCGTATTCCTTCCGTGCGACACTGATATTTTCTACGGAGATTACTTGCATTGGCCAACCTTCCGTGATCTTTTCACTCGAAGCAATTGATCACAGAATCCGATCACTGCAACTTTGTTTTCTCCATATTCCCTGCTAGACTTACTTTTGCTGATTCCTTTTCAATAGCCCCGAAAGCTCCTGTGACATCACGCTTGGTACGGCCAATGATATCAATATCATCAGCGTCACCAAGGAGCTGGACACATCTGTTGGTTAATATCGTGCCCGTCCGATGCACACCAGCCTTTCTTATAATACTCTCCATTAAAATATTGAAGAGTATACAAGACAGCGAGTCACCTTGTCTGAGGCCACACTTGGTAGTAAAGGTTTCGGATTGGCCACTTCCTACCTTGACAGAGCTGATGGTGTTGCTCAATGTCATTCTGCAAAGTCTAGTCAGCTTTGCTGGTATACCAAGCTCAGACATGGCGGCATATAGGCGATCTCGCAGGGGGCTATCGAATGCGGCTTTGTAGTCGACGAAGAGATGGTACGTGTCGATCTGGTTTTCGAAAGACTTCTCCAGGATTTGGCGCAAGGTGAAAATCTGGTCAACAGTGGACTTGCCAGGCCTGAATCCGCACTGATAAGGTCCAATCAGTGCTTCAGCATGGGTTTTCAGTCTTTCACACAATACGCTCGTTAGGACCTTGTATGCAACTGGAAGAAGACTAATTCCGCGGTAGTTGGTGCGCACCGTGGCATCACCCTTCTTCAGGATGGGACAGATCATGCTGAGGTTCCAATCTTCGGGCATGCTCTCCGTGAGCCATATCTTACTGATTAGTTGGTGCATGGTCCCTACCAACATATCACCAGCTGCCTTAAACAATTCTACCGGCTGGCCGTCAGCCCCTGCAGACTTGTTGTTTTTAAGCCGTTGGATTGCACCCTTGACTTCGATATGACTTGGGATTGGCACTTCAATATCAGTGCCATAGAGGTTCGTGGATCATAGTCTTCAGAGTCTGTGCTTGAGCCAGATAACAGACTCGAGAAGTGATCCCTCCATAACCTCAGCACGACCTCTGCTTCTGTGACAAGATTTCCATCATCGTCCCTGCACGCCACTCCACCAGTCTTAAATCCTTGCGTCAGACGCTTGACCCTCTGGTAGAAGTTACGTGCTTCATTGCTTCATCTACTGCTCTCTATGCTCTCACACTCTCGCCTTTCCTGCTCTTCCTTCTTGCGTCTGAAAAGGAGTTTTTCGTCTCTTCTTCTGCACCTGTAGACATCCACAATAGCTCGTGTCGCCCCAGCCTGCAGTGTTCTTCTGTAGGCGGCGTCCTTTGCAGCTGTTGCGTCATGACACTCTTGATCGTACCATGGATTCCTTGTTTGAGGACGCTGGAATCCAAGCACTTCTTCTGCCGAAGCTCGCAGGGAGTGAGACATGAGCGCCCACATATCGCTTAAGTCTTCAGGTATTAAAGGTGCTCGGCTTAATAGCCCCGAGACGTGAGTGGAGAATGCATTCTTCGATTGTTGTGATTGCAGCTTTCCTCCAGCCTTCTTAACGCACTTCGACGTGCAATCTTCGCCACACATAGCCGTGTGCGTATCTTAGCTGCATCAAGATAATGGTCGGAGTCGATGTTGGGACCCCGACAGGATCGCACGTCGAGTATATTACATGCGTGCCTTGCATCGATCACAACATGATCGATCTGATTTCTGGTCAGTCGATCGGGAGAGAGCCAAGATGCCCTATGGATGTCCAAATGACGGAATCCAGTACTACGAACTACCAAATTATGCGCAGCTGCAAAGCTCATGTAGACTAAATTGCCCGACGGTGGCACCAAAGATGTCTTCTCGTCCTACCTTGGCATTAAAATCCCCGAGGAGAATTTTAATGTCATGGGAAGGATGTTCGAGACCCCTACGAACCTAATAGCCTTGACTCTTGGCCATTTTCTAGTTTTTTATAAGCAATGAGCTGTATGTTTTTCATTAGTAAACCCTCATTTAAAACTTAATATAAAATATATAATATACATTAATGAACAGAAGTTAAGAATTACATTACATTACATTACATTACATTACATTACATTACATTACATTACATTACATTACATTACATTACATTACATAAGAAGTACATTTAAGATATCGTCAAAATTATCGGCATCATCCACTCCTTAAATTACGTGCTCTGCGGCAGACATCTCTGACTTTTTGCTTGTAGGCTTCATTTGGCATCATTTTTTTTTAGCGCAAGCGAATTTCACAATGTTAGTGATGGGGTGCGATTTGGGTGCGAACTTTAGAGGGAAGTTATTCGATACAAGTAAATATCGATATTTTGCGCTAGAAATACATGTTTAACATTTCAGCCATTAAATTCAATTAAATTTGCTCAAAAAACAAGAATTCCCGCTGCCCGCTGTTTTCATATTTTTCCCGCAATCACACTTCAAAAAAATCCAAATCTGATGTGAAACAAATCGGAAATGACACCGCGTAGACGTGCTTACGGCTCGGGGTACTACCCGCAGACCCATCACCAAGCTGATAGTACTTCCAATGGTTCCAATATATTATATTTCGCAAGTTCCAAAAATATTAGAGTGACCGTTTTTGGCAACCTCTATGTCCTTAAATTTGGCACTGAAATGGTAAATAACTAAAATTTATTAGCTCTCCGGTCAACTATTAGCATATTAAATAAATTCAATTATTAAAAAACAGATGAAATCATATTTATTGCCTATTTTTATGGCGACAATAGCTCAAGCACATAATATTGCAACTTGGTTGCAATTTTTTTGGTTTTAAAATTTGAATATAGTCTGCGATCCTATAATATAAATTAATACTATTTCTCTTCACGAGAAAATGACTCAGACGTTTATTTTTAATTTTTTTTTTAAATGTCAAGTTGCAAGACAGTTTTATTTATATGGAGTTTCGCGGAAAAAAAAATTCCGCGCAAATTTACATAATTTCAGACCGCTTGAAGATCAATTAATCATGTAAATCTTTTTAAATCAACTAATTCCTGACAATAACTTTCGTTTTATCGCCTAAGCTGCTGTACTTTTGGTAGTAGAAGTTAAAACTACTTTTATAATGAAAAGGATGGGATTAATTTTGTTGAAGTTGGGTAAAATATGTTTTTATACCCGCTACCCATAGGGTAGAAGGGTATTTTAACTTTGTGCCGGCAGGAAATGTATGTAACAGGTAGAAGGAGGCATCTTCGACCCTATAAAGTATATATATTCTTGATCAGCGTCAACAGTAGAGACGATCTAGCCATGTCCGTCTGTGTGTCTGTCTGTCTGTCCGTATGAAACACTGGATCTCAGAGACTATAAGAGATAGAGCTCTAATTTTTTTTCGACACCATTTGTTATGTTTGCACGCAGATCAAGTTTGTTTCAAATTTTTGCCACGCCCACTTCCGCCCCCGAAAATCAAAAAAATAATAATAAAAATAACAAGCGTAAATTTAAAGCTAGAGTTGCGAATTTTGGTATTTAACATACTATAATTACTATAGTAGTTATGATTCCTGAAAATTTGGTTGCGATCAGATAAAAATTGTGGAAGTTATTAAAGAAATACTTTTGTATGGGCAAAATCGCCTACTTATTAGGGCTCTTAGTTGCTTTGGCCGACATTGTGCCGTCTATGGTATATTTTGGATGGTGTGCTGTATCGATATACCAAACATACCATTTGGTATATTTTTAGTATTTTATAGCATTTTCGGTATATTTTCAAAATAATACCGCAATGTTTTGCCCTTATTAAAAATGGGTAGCGGGTATCTCACAGTCGAGCACACTCGACTGTAACTTTCTTACTTGTTTTAATTTGAGGGAGCGGAAGTGGGCGTGGCAAAAATTTGAAACAAACTTGATCTGCGTGCAAACATAACAAATGCAGTCTCTTATAGTCTCTGAGATCTAGGTGTTCATACGGGCAGACACACAGACGGACATGGCAAGATCCTCTCGGCTATTGATGCTGATCAAGAATATATATACTTTATAGAGTCGGAGATGCCTCCTTCTACCTGTTACATACATTTCCTGCCGGCACAAAGTTATAATACCCTTCTACCCTATGGGTAGCGGGTATAAAAATGGGATAAGAACAAGTAAGAAAGTTACAGACGAGTGTGATCGACTGTGAGATACCCGCTACCCATTTTGAATAATAGCAAAATATTGGGGTATTTTTCTCAAAATATAGCAAATTATATATTTGGTATATCGATATAACACCACATTCAAAATATACCATAGACAGCACAATATTGTCAGCCAAAGCAACTATGACCCCTAGTAAGTAGGCGTTTTTGCCCATGCAAAAGTATTTCTTTAATAAGTCGACCATTTTTATTTGATCGCAGCCAATTTTTCAGGAATCACATTTACTATTGTTATTATTGTATATACCGAAATTCAACTCTACGCTTGTTATTCGGTTTTTGTTCATTTGCGGGGACGGAAGTGGGCGTGGCAAAAATTTGAAGCAAAATTGGTTTGCGGCAGCACTGCATGCTCTCTGACACTGCCAGCGATCACTTTCAACTTTACTCTCTTGTAAATCGTGTCGGTGGCGAAGCTTGCTCAAGTCACAGCCCAAAAATATTAAGTGGTACGTATATGTACATACAGTGGGGAGCAAAATTGAGTACATGTTTGCATATTTCACATTTCGGAGCGAATGATAAAGAAAACAGTAAGGCAAATGGAAAAAAAGTTTATTCTCTTTATTCAATATATAATTGACTATACATTATCGAGAAAAGATCAACGAAGAGGTGCACAAAGAAGAAAAGAAAACTTGAAAACAAAAACAACTCGTATGTACTCATTTATGCACCTTTGACATTTTATACTTATCTGCAAAAGAATCAAAAATTGACCGTTAATTGCCATCTTATTGCTTTTGCTTTGTTTCTTAGACTTATTATAATGTGCTTTTTATGATTTAAAGTGTCGACGTGGTTACATTGGAAGTTAAGAGCAATTTTTATTATTATTTCAAAATTATGCGTAAATTGAGTCAGGACGTTGAGAATTCGATAATAGGTCTTACCGAGAAAGGATGTTCGTCCCGGATAATATCCAGTAAACTCGGAATAAGTCAGTCGGTGGTCATACGCGTCCAAAAAAGACGCAAGTTTCGGTTGAATCCCCTCTTAGAGGCCGTCCTCGACTTTTAGCCATTGCGGAAGCTCGTCATATTATGGCTAATATGAGAAAGGACACGTTCTTAACGCCTAAGGGGGCTTCTTTAGAGATAAATAAAGATGTAAGTCGATGGACAGCTCGAAGAGCACTTCAAAGAATTGGATATGTTGCAGCAGTAAAAAAAAATAATAATAAACCTGGTGGAACATTGGACCAATGCACAAAATAGAAGGGATTATGAACAAAGAGCAATATCTAAGTATTTTGAGGAACTATCTTCCCGAATTTATTGATCGCAGTGCTTACAACGAAGCTGAAATCGTGTTTCAGCAGGATGGAGACCCGAAGTACACTGCAAAAGTCGTCCAGAAATGGCTAATGGACCAAAATTTTCAGTTGATGCAGTGGCCGGCTCAAAGCCCTGACCTAAACCCAATCGTAAATTTGTGGTCAATAGTCAAAAGACGATAATTCAGCTCCATCAAACCTCGCAAATTTATGGGAAAGGGTGCTTGAGGAGTGGCGCCGTATACCCAAAGAAATTTTGGAAAACCTTGTGGAAAGTATGCCAGAACGTATTGAAAGTGTCTTAAAAAATAAAGGTTTATGGACGAAATATTAATTTTTTACTAAAAATTCAATTTAACGATCTTGTTTGCAAATAAGAAGTATAAAATGTCAAAGGTGCATAAATGAGTACATACGAGTTGTTTTTGTTTTCAAGTTTTCTTTTCTTCTTTGTGCACCTCTTCGTTGATCTTTTCTCGATAATGTATAGTCAATTATATATTGAATAAAGAGAATAAACTTTTTTTTCCATTTGCCTTACTGTTTTCTTTATCATTCGCTCCGAAATGTGAAATATGCAAACATGTACTCAATTTTGCTCCCCACTGTATGTACCACATCAATAAATTAAAAATTTGAATTCGCGTGTTTTATTTATAAACAATATTTTTGCGAATAAAAGCTACTAAAAAAAGCCGGCGAGATACATATTCTTTCGCTTAGTATTATGAAAGCAATTGATTTTGCATAAATAATTAGTGAAGTGGCGAATAAACAATAACAATTTAAACATTAAACATTTAAAGTGCAAGTGCTCTAGAGTTTGAAGGCATATGCATATATACATATATATATTTAAACGAGCAGTGCAATTCTATTCCTCCATTTTCCGTTGTTTGCGCATAATCTTGCTGCCCTTTCTTATACTTTCGGTTTGTGTGATTTAGCTGATTAATTTTGAACTGCTGCTGTGCTTAAGCAACTCGCGCTCTGTGATCGTGATTTTGACACGTTCTTCTTGCTGCTCTGCATACTACATTTGACATACAAAGTGAACAATTGCCAGTTAGCACAAGCGCTAATAATGGAAAATTCTATAAACGAGCAAGCGACTACTGTCGAATATCGCGCGTGGTTTTTCAAGCGGAAGGTTTTATTGCTCTATGATAGCCTTGTAAGACTCGACACGTCGCTTTCTAAAGCTAAGCTAGTTTCGTTTAATTTATTTAAATTAGCAGTACGTTTAGAGCTATTAGAACGTGCTCAAGCTTCATTGGACTTAGTTCAGAATGCGCTAGAGGAAATCGATTATAATGAAATCAGGAGTGAAACGCGGGAAAATTTCGATGAGCGTTTCCTTGGAGTGACATCCCGTGTTCGAGTGCATTTTGACAGTCGTGAGCGTCAATTGATTCTATCATCGACATTGCGACGTGATGAGACCATCGATCCTTCGTCTAATGGCTTCGAAGCCCGTGCTAATAGACGTCGTCTTTCCGAGCTGAAACTTCCCACGTTCGGTGAAGGTAACACGGAATACGTGAGTTTTTGGTCAATGTTCGAGTCTATCATTGACAAGGATAATGACTTAGATGCTGTTGAAAAGTTTCAGCATTTACTATCGTGTCGTTGAAGATATCGATGCTCAATTATCGTGTGGCTCTGAGTATATTGGATAATCGGTTAAACAACAACCGACTTGTGTTCCAGTCACACATCAAGGATCTTTTGGGTACCAAGAAGGTAGAGGCAGGAGCATCCGCGGCCACAAAACTTCTTGAGTTTAGTTATAAAGCTAATGTTCACATGGGGGCATTAAAGATTCTGGGCCGTCCAGAGGAAATTGTAAACAGCATTCTCATTTACGTGCTGCTGCAAAAGCTGGATGTGGAAACTCAGGCGGCGTGGGAGGATAGCAGGGCATTGGACAACCCTGCCGCCGATAAAGTACCGACTTTTACTGAGTTTTTCACATTTTTGGACGAAAGATGTCGGGAGCTGGAAATTCTGCAATACGCTATGGTTATTCACACAGCAGGCGTTTTTGGCCCAAACTAGCCCCAGCAGGGCAAATGTTTGTTTTTGTGACGCGCCTGGCCACGGCATATATTCCTGCCCCGTCTCTGCAAATTTCTCAGCAAACTCGATCCTGCACATCTGGCTCTTGTCGTAACTGTGGTGGATGGCATCATTCGTTGTTGGATTTCGAGATATCACAACGAGCTTCGGCAGCTGATTCGTCTGCAGCCTTAAGCTTCTACATCTCTTGCTGCCCAATGTCTTCGTTGTTGTTTTGCTTAAGAGTCGTGCTGGGTCGTTCGTTCTTTGTCGTGCTCTGCTTGATTCTAGTTCGCAAATCCATATGATGACGTCACATTTAGCCCAACCGCTACAGTTAAAGCCGACACGATCAGATGCTATGGTTTCTGGCCTCGGGGATACAGACGTTTCTGTTGAAGGATGCACAGTAAATGTTTGCATGCGTTCTTGCATCACCGACTACTCTGTCAACCTTCAAGGTGTTGTGGCGTCATTAATCACCAACAGCCAGCCGAATTTCGCCATTGATATCGACGGTTGGACGATTCCATCCAACATTCAGTTAGGTGCCTTCAATCGTCCGCAGCGCGTGGACCTGCTGATTGGTGCAAGCCTATTCTACGGCTTGTTATGTGTCCGACAAATTGGCATTGGAAATGGATTGCCGATTCTTCAGAAGACCCGCCTTGGTTGGATAGTTACTGGTGATGGAGACGGTACAATACACACAGCATTGATGACAGGGAAAAGGTTTCTGATGATAGTAACGAGCAGCAGGATTGCCAACTGATGGGACTCGCCATTGTTGTGCAGTGCATGTCCAAGCAGATGGACAAGTTGAGATGTGAGGAGAAGAAGTCACAGACAACGCTGGCCGAGACAAATGCCGTGCTGCAGCAGACGCAGCGCAATTGCGAAGAGCTGCAAAAGCAGTTGCAAGACAAGGATGTGGAATGGACACAGCGTCAGCAGAAGTTGAAGCATCTGCAACGCAGCAAACTGCAAGAAGCACGAGACAAAGTCCAGAAAGTGCAGCTGCTGGCCAAGGAGCGTTTCCTTGAGCTCGAATCCCAGCTGCAGGCTAAAGATGAGGAGAAGAAACGGGCGCTGCAAGCGTATCACCAGGAAATGGCCCATCAGCTGCGTCTCAAGCAGAATCAATTGAATGCCGCCAAGCAGCAAGTGCTGCAGCTGCAGACACGCATTCGCGATCAAGAGGCGCTGGACCGGGTCACGGAGCTAGGCAAGGAGCTGCAACCGCTGCGCACCAGCACCGAGCTAAAAGAGCGCGATCGTCTGGCGTTGTTCCAGGATGAGGTCAGCGTGTTGCGCACTTCGTCGTAGTGTCGAAGTCGCAACAACCACAGCAATAGCAATGGCAGCCACATCAACAGTCTGAAAGATAGCAGCGGCGAGCTGTGCCGTCTGACCAACGAGGTGGAGAGTATGCGCTGTGTGCAGAACGCAGAGTTACAGCGGGAGAACGACGAGCAGCGCAGTCTGAGCAATCGTGTCACGCTGCTAGAGGCACAGAACGAAATGATGCGCACAGAGCTCGAAAGCAAAACAGAGAAGGAAAAAGATATTCAGCGCCAAATGGAGTAAATGCATAAGGCCTCCAATACGAGAGCATCAAGAGCACAAAGCACCATCTGTATCGCTCTGTTGGTCGCTCTATACTCAATTTCGATCAGCTTCGCACGCTGATTTGCCAAAAGCGGCTATAATTAATAGGCGTCCATTGATATCAATTTCAGAGAATCCTGACGATTTGTTTACTGTTTGGTGGTCCTCCAACAGTGATTCTTGAGCCCGACCTAACTACGCTGGACTACAATCGGTTGGATGGTTGGCAGCGTGTCACTCAGCTGCAGCAGGTCTTCTGGACTAGATGGCGGGAGGAGTATCTGACTCTTCTCCAGTAAAGATGCAAGTGGCGCATTCCTGATCGTCGTCTCCAAGTCAACCATATCAATAAACTATATATTTGAATTCGCGTCTTTTATTTATAAACAATATTCTTGCGAATAAGAGCTACTACAAAAGCTTAGTAGCTCAACAACTAGTTTTCGGAATACTGTGTGACGCTTCATCACCGTGCAATTGATGGGGTTTTGTTTTTTCGAGCTCAGAGTGTGAAAATAAACGTTCAATCCCTTTAAGCCTGTCTCAGCAATGATAAATTTATTTATGTACCGTTTTTTATTTAATAACAATGCACAATATATAATATATATTATAGTGTGAGTTTTACAGTTTGACAGTATGTTTAGCAGAATTATTAGAAACCGTTACTGAATTCACGAATAAATAAATAAATAAGAAACATTGGAGTCAAATAACTATTTAACTGGGGTTTGGTAACAAAAAACTTGTCATATACCAAGATGAAAATATTTGTGATATGATATCCATCCGAAAGTTCCGCTTTATTGTTTTCTTGTTTAAACCGTCTTCATCTCTAAAATAAAAAGAAGATAAAACTGAAGGTAGCCACATTTCAACAAATAGTGATTACAATACAAACCTTGTAGCTCGGATTTCGGTAAAGTTCTACCTTCGTCATTGTCGTTATTGGATTCGATTAATGCTGCAATTAACATTTTAATTTTTTATGTTAATATCAGACATAAGAAATTGTATTTGAATGCAAAAGGAGGCATCTTATTCAATGTTGTATCTATTTCTTTTTTTGTATGTACGATCACTACATATTTAAAAAAACTAAAATTATGTATAAGTAATTCTTAATGATGAAGCTATTATTATATTTTGGCTACGTGCAGTAACACTGAAAATTTAAAATATTTCTGAAAACTTGGTAAAACATAAAAAAACACAAAGTTGACAAAGAACCATAGCTCGCAAATAACTGTTAACCGTTTTTTTTACACTCTGCTCGCGAGAACAGCCGAAAAAAGCATGCAGTCTCGTTCTTTCTCTGAGCAGCAGACTTTGCTTCTTTTTGTTTTGGTTTTCTGTTGAGCGCATTACGATGAACTCATGATACAATTATACAAGGTAGTCTCGTCAGCAAAAGCTCTCTATAAGTCCCTCTATAATCATAACAATGAGTGCGAGTGAAAGGATCTCAGCGTAGTAGTGTGGGCGAGACGACAAGGAATTTTTTAAAACCTAAATTGTTCATGAACATAACTTAAGAATATACCACACAACTTCTTGCCACAAAAACCACAAAACTTCTTGAGTTTAGTTATAAAGCTAATGTTCACATGGCATTAAAGATTCTGGGCCGTCCAGAGGAAATTGTAAACAGCATTCTCATTTACGTGCTGCTGCAAAAGCTGGATGTGGAAACTCAGGCGGCGTGGGAGGACCGACTTTTACTGAGTTTTTCACATTTTTGGACGAAAGATGTCGGGAGCTGGAAATTCTGCAATACGCTATGGTTATTCACACAGCAGGCGTTTTGGCCCAAACTAGCCCAGCAGGGCAAATGTTTGTTTTTGTGACGCGCCTGGCCACGGCATATATTCCTGCCCCGTCTCTGCAAATTTCTCAGCAAACTCGATCCTGCACATCTGGCTCTTGTCGTAACTGTGGTGGATGGCATCATTCGTTGTTGGATTTCGAGATATCACAACGAGCTTCGGCAGCTGATTCGTCTGCAGCCTTAAGCTTCTACATCTCTTGCTGCCCAATGTCTTCGTTGTTGTTTTGCTTAAGAGTCGTGCTGGGTCGTTCGTTCTTTGTCGTGCTCTGCTTGATTCTAGTTCGCAAATCCATATGATGACGTCACATTTAGCCCAACCGCTACAGTTAAAGCCGACACGATCAGATGCTATGGTTTCTGGCCTCGGGGATACAGACGTTTCTGTTGAAGGATGCACAGTAAATGTTTGCATGCGTTCTTGCATCACCGACTACTCTGTCAACCTTCAAGGTGTTGTGGCGTCATTAATCACCAACAGCCAGCCGAATTTCGCCATTGATATCGACGGTTGGACGATTCCATCCAACATTCAGTTAGGTGCCTTCAATCGTCCGCAGCGCGTGGACCTGCTGATTGGTGCAAGCCTATTCTACGGCTTGTTATGTGTCCGACAAATTGGCATTGGAAATGGATTGCCGATTCTTCAGAAGACCCGCCTTGGTTGGATAGTTACTGGTGATGGAGACGGTACAATACACACAGCATTGATGACAGGGAAAAAGGTTTCTGATGATAGTAACGAGCAGCAGGATTGCCAACTGATGGGACTCGCCATTGTTGTGCAGTGCATGTCCAAGCAGATGGACAAGTTGAGATGTGAGGAGAAGAAGTCACAGACAACGCTGGCCGAGACAAATGCCGTGCTGCAGCAGACGCAGCGCAATTGCGAAGAGCTGCAAAAGCAGTTGCAAGACAAGGATGTGGAATGGACACAGCGTCAGCAGAAGTTGAAGCATCTGCAACGCAGCAAACTGCAAGAAGCACGAGACAAAGTCCAGAAAGTGCAGCTGCTGGCCAAGGAGCGTTTCCTTGAGCTCGAATCCCAGCTGCAGGCTAAAGATGAGGAGAAGAAACGGGCGCTGCAAGCGTATCACCAGGAAATGGCCCATCAGCTGCGTCTCAAGCAGAATCAATTGAATGCCGCCAAGCAGCAAGTGCTGCAGCTGCAGACACGCATTCGCGATCAAGAGGCGCTGGACCGGGTCACGGAGCTAGGCAAGGAGCTGCAACCGCTGCGCACCAGCACCGAGCTAAAAGAGCGCGATCGTCTGGCGTTGTTCCAGGATGAGGTCAGCGTGTTGCGCACTTCGTCGTAGTGTCGAAGTCGCAACAACCACAGCAATAGCAATGGCAGCCACATCAACAGTCTGAAAGATAGCAGCGGCGAGCTGTGCCGTCTGACCAACGAGGTGGAGAGTATGCGCTGTGTGCAGAACGCAGAGTTACAGCGGGAGAACGACGAGCAGCGCAGTCTGAGCAATCGTGTCACGCTGCTAGAGGCACAGAACGAAATGATGCGCACAGAGCTCGAAAGCAAAACAGAGAAGGAAAAAGATATTCAGCGCCAAATGGAGTAAATGCATAAGGCCTCCAATACGAGAGCATCAAGAGCACAAAGCACCATCTGTATCGCTCTGTTGGTCGCTCTATACTCAATTTCGATCAGCTTCGCACGCTGATTTGCCAAAAGCGGCTATAATTAATAGGCGTCCATTGATATCAATTTCAGAGAATCCTGACGATTTGTTTACTGTTTGGTGGTCCTCCAACAGTGATTCTTGAGCCCGACCTAACTACGCTGGACTACAATCGGTTGGATGGTTGGCAGCGTGTCACTCAGCTGCAGCAGGTCTTCTGGACTAGATGGCGGGAGGAGTATCTGACTCTTCTCCAGTAAAGATGCAAGTGGCGCATTCCTGATCGTCGTCTCCAAGTCAACCATATCAATAAACTATATATTTGAATTCGCGTCTTTTATTTATAAACAATATTCTTGCGAATAAGAGCTACTACAAAAGCTTAGTAGCTCAACAACTAGTTTTCGGAATACTGTGTGACGCTTCATCACCGTGCAATTGATGGGGTTTTGTTTTTTCGAGCTCAGAGTGTGAAAATAAACGTTCAATCCCTTTAAGCCTGTCTCAGCAATGATAAATTTATTTATGTACCGTTTTTATTTAATAACAATGCACAATATATAATATATATTATAGTGTGAGTTTTACAGTTTGACAGTATGTTTAGCAGAATTATTAGAAACCGTTACTGAATTCACGAATAAATAAATAAATAAGAAACATTGGAGTCAAATAACTATTTAACTGGGGTTTGGTAACAAAAAAACTTGTCATATACCAAGATGAAAATATTTGTGATATGATATCCATCCGAAAGTTCCGCTTTATTGTTTTCTTGTTTAAACCGTCTTCATCTCTAAAATAAAAAGAAGATAAAACTGAAGGTAGCCACATTTCAACAAATAGTGATTACAATACAAACCTTGTAGCTCGGATTTCGGTAAAGTTCTACCTTCGTCATTGTCGTTATTGGATTCGATTAATGCTGCAATTAACATTTTAATTTTTTATGTTAATATCAGACATAAGAAATTGTATTTGAATGCAAAAGGAGGCATCTTATTCAATGTTGTATCTATTTCTTTTTTTGTATGTACGATCACTACATATTTAAAAAAACTAAAATTATGTATAAGTAATTCTTAATGATGAAGCTATTATTATATTTTGGCTACGTGCAGTAACACTGAAAATTTAAAATATTTCTGAAAACTTGGTAAAACATAAAAAAACACAAAGTTGACAAAGAACCATAGCTCGCAAATAACTGTTAACCGTTTTTTTTTTACACTCTGCTCGCGAGAACAGCCGAAAAAAGCATGCAGTCTCGTTCTTTCTCTGAGCAGCAGACTTTGCTTCTTTTTGTTTTGGTTTTCTGTTGAGCGCATTACGATGAACTCATGATACAATTATACAAGGTAGTCTCGTCAGCAAAAGCTCTCTATAAGTCCCTCTATAATCATAACAATGAGTGCGAGTGAAAGGATCTCAGCGTAGTAGTGTGGGCGAGACGACAAGGAATTTTTTAAAACCTAAATTGTTCATGAACATAACTTAAGAATATACCACACAACTTCTTGCCACAAAAACCACAAAACTTCTTGAGTTTAGTTATAAAGCTAATGTTCACATGGCATTAAAGATTCTGGGCCGTCCAGAGGAAATTGTAAACAGCATTCTCATTTACGTGCTGCTGCAAAAGCTGGATGTGGAAACTCAGGCGGCGTGGGAGGACCGACTTTTACTGAGTTTTTCACATTTTTGGACGAAAGATGTCGGGAGCTGGAAATTCTGCAATACGCTATGGTTATTCACACAGCAGGCGTTTTTGGCCCAAACTAGCCCCAGCAGGGCAAATGTTTGTTTTTGTGACGCGCCTGGCCACGGCATATATTCCTGCCCCGTCTCTGCAAATTTCTCAGCAAACTCGATCCTGCACATCTGGCTCTTGTCGTAACTGTGGTGGATGGCATCATTCGTTGTTGGATTTCGAGATATCACAACGAGCTTCGGCAGCTGATTCGTCTGCAGCCTTAAGCTTCTACATCTCTTGCTGCCCAATGTCTTCGTTGTTGTTTTGCTTAAGAGTCGTGCTGGGTCGTTCGTTCTTTGTCGTGCTCTGCTTGATTCTAGTTCGCAAATCCATATGATGACGTCACATTTAGCCCAACCGCTACAGTTAAAGCCGACACGATCAGATGCTATGGTTTCTGGCCTCGGGGATACAGACGTTTCTGTTGAAGGATGCACAGTAAATGTTTGCATGCGTTCTTGCATCACCGACTACTCTGTCAACCTTCAAGGTGTTGTGGCGTCATTAATCACCAACAGCCAGCCGAATTTCGCCATTGATATCGACGGTTGGACGATTCCATCCAACATTCAGTTAGGTGCCTTCAATCGTCCGCAGCGCGTGGACCTGCTGATTGGTGCAAGCCTATTCTACGGCTTGTTATGTGTCCGACAAATTGGCATTGGAAATGGATTGCCGATTCTTCAGAAGACCCGCCTTGGTTGGATAGTTACTGGTGATGGAGACGGTACAATACACACAGCATTGATGACAGGGAAAAAGGTTTCTGATGATAGTAACGAGCAGCAGGATTGCCAACTGATGGGACTCGCCATTGTTGTGCAGTGCATGTCCAAGCAGATGGACAAGTTGAGATGTGAGGAGAAGAAGTCACAGACAACGCTGGCCGAGACAAATGCCGTGCTGCAGCAGACGCAGCGCAATTGCGAAGAGCTGCAAAAGCAGTTGCAAGACAAGGATGTGGAATGGACACAGCGTCAGCAGAAGTTGAAGCATCTGCAACGCAGCAAACTGCAAGAAGCACGAGACAAAGTCCAGAAAGTGCAGCTGCTGGCCAAGGAGCGTTTCCTTGAGCTCGAATCCCAGCTGCAGGCTAAAGATGAGGAGAAGAAACGGGCGCTGCAAGCGTATCACCAGGAAATGGCCCATCAGCTGCGTCTCAAGCAGAATCAATTGAATGCCGCCAAGCAGCAAGTGCTGCAGCTGCAGACACGCATTCGCGATCAAGAGGCGCTGGACCGGGTCACGGAGCTAGGCAAGGAGCTGCAACCGCTGCGCACCAGCACCGAGCTAAAAGAGCGCGATCGTCTGGCGTTGTTCCAGGATGAGGTCAGCGTGTTGCGCACTTCGTCGTAGTGTCGAAGTCGCAACAACCACAGCAATAGCAATGGCAGCCACATCAACAGTCTGAAAGATAGCAGCGGCGAGCTGTGCCGTCTGACCAACGAGGTGGAGAGTATGCGCTGTGTGCAGAACGCAGAGTTACAGCGGGAGAACGACGAGCAGCGCAGTCTGAGCAATCGTGTCACGCTGCTAGAGGCACAGAACGAAATGATGCGCACAGAGCTCGAAAGCAAAACAGAGAAGGAAAAAGATATTCAGCGCCAAATGGAGTAAATGCATAAGGCCTCCAATACGAGAGCATCAAGAGCACAAAGCACCATCTGTATCGCTCTGTTGGTCGCTCTATACTCAATTTCGATCAGCTTCGCACGCTGATTTGCCAAAAGCGGCTATAATTAATAGGCGTCCATTGATATCAATTTCAGAGAATCCTGACGATTTGTTTACTGTTTGGTGGTCCTCCAACAGTGATTCTTGAGCCCGACCCAACTACGCTGGACTACAATCGGTTGGATGGTTGGCAGCGTGTCACTCAGCTGCAGCAGGTCTTCTGGACTAGATGGCGGGAGGAGTATCTGACTCTTCTCCAGTAAAGATGCAAGTGGCGCATTCCTGATCGTCGTCTCCAAGTCAACCATATCAATAAACTATATATTTGAATTCGCGTCTTTTATTTATAAACAATATTCTTGCGAATAAGAGCTACTACAAAAGCTTAGTAGCTCAACAACTAGTTTTCGGAATACTGTGTGACGCTTCATCACCGTGCAATTGATGGGGTTTTGTTTTTTCGAGCTCAGAGTGTGAAAATAAACGTTCAATCCCTTTAAGCCTGTCTCAGCAATGATAAATTTATTTATGTACCGTTTTTATTTAATAACAATGCACAATATATAATATATATTATAGTGTGAGTTTTACAGTTTGACAGTATGTTTAGCAGAATTATTAGAAACCGTTACTGAATTCACGAATAAATAAATAAATAAGAAACATTGGAGTCAAATAACTATTTAACTGGGGTTTGGTAACAAAAAACTTGTCATATACCAAGATGAAAATATTTGTGATATGATATCCATCCGAAAGTTCCGCTTTATTGTTTTCTTGTTTAAACCGTCTTCATCTCTAAAATAAAAAGAAGATAAAACTGAAGGTAGCCACATTTCAACAAATAGTGATTACAATACAAACCTTGTAGCTCGGATTTCGGTATAGTTCTACCTTCGTCATTGTCGTTATTGGATTCGATTAATGCTGCAATTAACATTTTAATTTTTTATGTTAATATCAGACATAAGAAATTGTATTTGAATGCAAAAGGAGGCATCTTATTCAATGTTGTATCTATTTCTTTTTTTGTATGTACGATCACTACATATTTAAAAAAACTAAAATTATGTATAAGTAATTCTTAATGATGAAGCTATTATTATATTTTGGCTACGTGCAGTAACACTGAAAATTTAAAATATTTCTGAAAACTTGGTAAAACATAAAAAACAAGTAAGAAAGCTACAGTCGAGTGTACTCGACTGTGAGATACCCGCTACCCATTTTGAATAAAAGAAACATATTTTGCGGTATTTTCTCAAAATATACCGAATATACTGCAAAAATACTAAAAATATACCAAATGGTATATTTGGTATATCGACATAGTACCACATTCAAAATATACCATAGACGGCACAATATACCAGATTGTCAGCCAAAGCAACTAAGACCCCTAGTAAGTAGGCGCTTTTGCCCATACAAAAGTATTTCTTTAATAACTTCGACAATTTTTATCTGATCGGAACCAAATTTTCAGGAATCATAACTACTATAGTAAATATTGTATATACCAAAATTCGCAACTAGCTTTAAAATTACGCTTGTTATTCGATTTTTTTGATTTGCGGGGGCGGAAGTGGGCGTGGCAAAAATTTGAAACAAACTTGATCTGCGTGCAAACATAACAAATGCTGTCGAAAAAAAATTATATTTCTATCTCTTATAGTCTCTGAGATCCAGTGTTTCATACGGACAGACGGACAGACACACAGACGGACAGACGGACATGGCTAGATCGTCTTGGCTGTTGACGGTGATCAAGAATATATATACTTTATAGGGTCGGAGATGCCTCCTTCTACCTGTTACATACATTTCGTGCCGGCACAAAGTTATAATACCCTTCTACCCTATGGGTAGCGGGTATAAACACAAAGTTGACAAAGAACCATAGCTCGCAAATAACTGTTAACCGTTTTTTTTACACTCTGCTCGCGAGAACAGCCGAAAAAAGCATGCAGTCTCGTTCTTTCTCTGAGCAGCAGAATTTGGGTTTTTTTTGGTTTTCTGTTGAGCGCATTACGATGAACTCATGATACAATTATACAAGGTAGTCTCGTCAGCAAAAGCTCTCTATAAGTCCCTCTATAATCATAACAATGAGTGCGAGTGAAAGGATCTCAGCGTAGTAGTGTGGGCGAGACGACAAGGAATTTTTTAAAACGTAAATTGTTCATGAACATAACTTAAGAATATACTATATGTTATAATTCTTTACGTTCTAAGTCTATCCGTGTCTACGGCATACATTGGGTTATAAGGGTTAATTTAAGAAAAAATTCGTCCGCAAACAACCTCTTGCGTCGAAAAGCCAACACGCACTGACGAAAGCTTTTGCCGACGAGACTACCTTCTATAATTGTATCATGCGAGTGACGCTCTAGCAGAGACTTTTTAAAAGAACGATTGACTGAAAAAATCACCGGAAAAAGTCTTTTCAATAATTTGTCTTCGTTTCGCTGTACAGCGGTACGTTATATACTGTTGTAACATTAAATTTTCACGAAAAAAATCTTCTTGAAATTTTAAACATGAATTTTTCATAATTCAAACTTATATTTTCAATTGATGCACTTTTTTTTTATAAGTTAAGTGACGCGTAGAATCCACGAAGCTTTACAGTCACACATATGTTTATGTAGAAACAATTAAAGATTATTGCAAAATAGAATCGATAAACATATATATATATATATATAATACATTTTACATCACCTTAAAGTCAGAAGTGTCAAACATGTATCCAGGAAAAACTGTTTTTCGGTTGAGCGTGAGCAAAATTTGTATACGAGCAATTTAATCGTTTGCCGAAAAAATTCTAAAATACATATGGCTAGCTTAAAAATTACGCTTGGTATTCGATTTTTGTCGATTTAGGCGGCGGAAATGGGCGGGGCTAAAACTTAAACCAAAATTGATTTACGTGCAAAAAAAAACAAGACCTGACGAAAAAATAATATTTCTATCTCCGAGATCTTGGTGTTCATACGGGCAGACGAACATAACCATATGGTCTCGATGTTGACCTTGATTAAGAATATATAACCTAATGGGATTGAAGATGCCTCCTTCTGCATGTTACATACATTTTCTGCAGGCAAATTTATAATACCCTTCTAGTCTAGCTGGTATAAAACAATAGCTTTAATTTAAGAGAATATCGCAAATAGAGTTTCTCACCATTATTTGATTGATATTCCATTGAGTTGATTATTTTCCCGTTCAATAAATCACCAGCACCATCGTTAGAAAGTTCATGTTGAGGTGACTGCATTCTCATTGTAGCTAATCCCCGTTCCAATTGATCCGTGACTGGATGTAAGTTGAACATGCACTGCTCTACAATATCGTTTCGTCCCATTTGATCTAAAGCCTGCGACATTGAATTACCAGTAGCAGTTGAACTATTTTGTGACATCCAAAGTCTTAGCATCATTAAACATTGTTGTTCATCATCCTTATCAGCATACTCATCTCTAACCAGATCGATATCGGTTTGTGGAACACCCAAATGTTTAGCCAAATGAGGCCAATCATTGCCAATCAAGTTAGATATATCAGACAATTTCATATCAGCACATTGTATTCTTTCAAGTGCATCAATAGAAATTGCTTTAGAACTGGCTTTTATTTCGGCATTTATCAGATCCTTATAGGTCAGACCTTGATCTATATTATATATATAATTACTTATAGTTTGACATTCGGGTTGGCGATCATTATTAAAAACATCGGGGCTGAGCGATATGTTTAGAGCACACATGGGCTCCAATGGCGGCTCACCAGGTCGCACTTTCGGTTCGCTCATGAAGCTGATGCGACTCAGGGATTGCTCTTGGTCTTTAATGCGAACTAAGAAGGATAAGCGATTTTCGCGAAAAGCTTGAAATTTTGTATTTAATTGTTCTCCCGATTTCAGCATGGGCACCAAATTGCCAGCAAACTCAAGATAAATATTTTGATCTTGCAGAACCTCAATGTCACGACTTCTGGCTACCTCTTTAAAGTACTCTTGTTGCTCGAGTGTCTTATCCTCTTTGTCGTCCGTCATACAAAAGACAGATAGCTTTGCTTCTGTGCTTGAAATTTTCTTGGCAAACACCACAAACTTGGCGACAAATGGTACTTGTGCCATGTATGCATAAAGCTCTGTTGCCATGCGTCCAGCATCGGAAACATTACGGCAATCCATTAACCAAAATCGCGCTGACACCGTAGTGGTGAAACTAACACTGCTTTTGACGAAAGCCAATGGCGTTGATCCTGTTACATCCTCCCAAACAGCACGATTCTGACCACCAGTTATGGAACACAGAAGCCGAAGTGTAGGTGCATTCATGGCTCCATAGGATGCATTTACCATGCCCTGATTGCAGGTTTGTGGTGCTGGAATGCTCAATGTGATTGCTTTGTGGAACTTCCGGCGACGTGGCTCAACAGTAACCACAGGCGAGACAGCTACGCTCTGTCCCAAAAGCTTCGAGCATCCAATTAAATCGACTGGTTGCGCTTGCAGTCCAACGCGTATTTTTTTGGTTAGTGCATGTGATGGAAATATAGCTTGGACTTCGGGAACAGATGTAGAACAAACAGTGCCGCCATCTGGTCCAATGACATGTACCTCTTGACGGATACGAGAGACCACGGCAAAGAAATGCGGTAAATTGTGAGTAACAATGCGAATGATGCGGTTGGTGTGTAAATCCTCTAAGGGATTCAATTCGGTATCTATGTTTTCATTCAATTGATGGTCCTCATTATCGTATAAGCAATGCTCGCGCCAACTTTCTCCGTTGTCCGATCGTAATATAATAATTTCCCGCTCCCTCTCACGCAATGACCCAAAATGCGGCACTTCCAAAATAATTGGGCTGAAATTATGAGCACAAGTTCAATATATAGGTATATTTTTTTTAATATTATTATTATGATATGTTTAATAATCTTAATATTATTAATCTATATAAATGGTTTATCCGGACGAATGAATGATATCAAACTAAAGAAACATATTGACAATTTCTTCTAAATAATTTTCTTAATTGATTATTTTTATATCCTGTCTGAATAAATTCTGCAACGCACTACCACTAAATTTAATGTAGAGGTGACGTTTTTTTTCTCGTTTTTTATTTACAATCTGTCTGTTTAAATAATAAGTAAATTGTATAATTAATATTAAATTAACAGAAATATTAGTTTTCCAATGAGCGTTGCTATTATATATAACATGTTTTTAGTTGGTTGGATTTATATATCGGGGAGATCGAGTATGTGGTATATTTTTATTCTTACTGTTAAATTGTTGTCTACTAGACTTAAGACTAAATTATTTTCGTGGTTATGGAGTCTGTCTATCGATGTATTTCTTACTAAATTTATTTTTTTCTTCTTTTATGATTGGAATATTAAGATCTTTGTGAATATTAGCATTATCATTATCAACCAGGACATTTTTAGTGTTTTAAGTCTGAGTTGCTGACATTTTGCTTTAACAAATCATTCCGCTGCTACCGGATTACTAGTAATATTTGCCTTCTAGCTGACTTTCTTGTCATAGGCTATATATCATATAAGTATAACAATAGTGTCGCACGAATTTGAAATCAAATGTAAATCTCACATTCACATTGAATTATCCGTGTTGAAGTTCGAAAACTTTATGTTTAAGATAGAGCAGGCCAGATTAGCGCGTTGTCCGGCAACAAAGTACTCGTTACTCATGAAGAGTCGGCCGAGTGATATGGCAGAAAAATGATTACTATATTACTTTAATATTATGTTATTATAATCTAATATTTATGCATTTTTGAAATATTCTGATACTGGGGAACTGAAGATGAAAGGGAGAATAAAAAAATTACCCACTATACATTCGTAAAATAAATAAAAAATTTTTTAATGAAATTTAACTCTTTTCTTATTAAAGATTACCCGTTTGAAGGATGCATTGGAAACTAACCTTCCTGACCAGAAAACAGCTCCGACCTCAATTTTATCTAGAATGTCTCAGTTCTTATAAATGTAAAAATAAGAACGCCTGCGAGCTTCAAATTTCAAAATGAGCCGTAGAAGCTCCGGGCTACAGCGCGCTACTTTGGTATATTCACACTGTTTTGCTTTAATGGAAAGTGATTAGAGGTCGAGCATACTGCTCAATAGCAACAATAACATGGGGCAACTCAAGTGAAGGTGCTACCATTTCGGGTGTTGTTTGATTGGAAGTTCGGGATGAATAAAGTTATGTATTGAGTGTTGGAAAAAGTTTGTTTCGTTCACCCGGTAGATGACTATATAGTTACATAGTTCTTATTTCATTCGAAGAAAGGAAACTATGGAGCTAGGCCTTTAGCATACAATTGTTGAAACGATTTATACAATTGTAGTTGAGAAAAAAACATTATATGGTTTAAAATATAGCATTTCTTTGAATTAAAATTGGATTTTTAAACGGTTTAAAAAGGCCACAGGCAGATTAAACCGGCTGCCCCTAGGAGGGGTGAATGATGGACCAATTGAGGTCCCTAATTATACACTTATTTAAAATAGGTTATATTGGATAAAATAAAAATCATGTTTTTCTTTTATTTTTCTTTTAAACATAGAGTACTATTGCCTTACCTTAGAAATGTAGTCTCAGTTGGTGACATTTCTAATATGCGACTCACCAATGCCTCACCTTCCATCAAGGGAGGGGGATTAGCAACACGTTGTGGCTTGACGTAACGACAAGTGATTCGCATTGGTTCTGCGCAAGCTTTGGGTGGAACAATAATGCGAACACCACTGTGACGACAACCACGCATTGAGCCACCTCGCGCGTCAACCAGAAATGAAACGAGAAATCTGCAATATAATTGTGTTTTATTGATCTGTAGGGCTCTTTAATTACTTCGATAGAGCTCACCCCAAATGAATAGGTCGGACGACATTTACATTATCCGACTTCTTTTCTGCACATGCATTCAAATTAAAATCCTTTATTTTCGAATTTTCTGAAATAAAAATGGATCGTAATGAGAAATTAATTAACACATTTGATTTAATATATAGAAATATTTTTAATTTTATGGATTACTTACAATTTAAATTCCTTATTATTCTTAAATAATAATGTTAAAAAATGTATATGGGTAATTCTCTGGTAAATGTCGCGTGCGAACAGCTTTTCAGTGACAAAAAAAAACATAAACTAAAACAATTTTAAAATTAAGTGAAGGTTTTTCTTAAAGCCTTGGATTAGCACTATTTTTAGAGCTAAGATTGATTTTAGTAACTTATTCTGTTTTACGATAAAATATATAAATTCGTTAATTTTTTGGTTTTGCGTACGAATTTGTTAATTTTTGCAATTATCAGAACAGAAAACAAAACAGAAAAAAAATTGCAAAACCATTCTTAGCTCTAATTAAACTACTAATATAGAGCTATAAAAATAACCTTTACTTATTTTTAAAATTGTTTCAGAATATGTTTTTTTTTTTTGTAACTGAAAAGCTGGTCGCACGCGGCATCCCTCAGAGAATTACCCATATATATAGTAGCAAAATTAAATTAAATAAATTTGCGAAATTATGCTACAGTAATCATAAATAAGCTTGTGAACTCGTGATCGCAAATATGATTGCGCTTACACAAAAAAGAAAATTTCCGCTTAGAAAATTTAAGACGCTTAGAATTCGCCAGAGTCATAAATCCATAAGGGTTAATCAAAGCGAAATAGCTAAGTGTGCATCAAACAAAGAAAAATAAATAAAAAACAAACTCAGTGAACAAAATTAGAATTGGAAAATTATATTTCTGAGATACCAAAAAGGAGTACAAATTTAGCCTGGATACCCACACAATTACCATTATCCTTACTATCCTCAATCTGATCTTTGTCCTTACCAAATGCCTGAACAGAGTCTCAATGGCTCAATTCAAACCTAGGTATAACAGACAATACTAAAGACAACGAACCAAACGATACTGAACAAATTTTCGGCTAGAAGCCCCGAATCAAGAAAATATATAATAATTAAACACAACTATAATGACATTAAATGTCTTTTTGATACTAGCTCCAGAGTAAACGTGCTCACCCGAAATAACACCCATTGAAGAAACCAATCACCTAATCCACACTAGTAACTATAGTATAAAAGTACCCCCAAACAACTATTTGCCCATTGCTTAAGAGTTTTTAATCCACCCTTTCTCAGACCAGTGCGAAATACTAATCGGACCCAAATTTTGTCTCAAGCTAACGCATAAATAATTACCTACCATAAGGGGACCGTTCATTTATTCAATAAAGAACACAAAATCATAAATACAAACAGCACTATAGAACAGAACTATATTCAAATAGACCGCAAATAGTATACATGGAAGCATTCAAAAAATTAAAATTATTAATTTCTAAAGAACGAATATTAAATGAACCAAATCAAAGAAAATTCATATTAACCACTGACTCAAGCAATGTTGCTTTAGGAGGTGTTTTATCACAAGATGGACATTCCATTAGCTATATCAGTAGAACCTTAAACAAGCACGAAGCAAATTACAGTGATATAGAAAAAGAACTGTTAGCTATAGTTTGGGTAACTAAAACTTGTCGACATTATCTATTAGAGCGACATTTTGAAATTGCTTCTGATCATCAAACGTTGTGGTGGTTACAAAAGCTAAAGGAACCCTACATATGCAAAATAAACAAGATGGAAAATTAAACTTTCAGAATAAGACTTCGACATAAGATATATTAAAGGAAAAGAAGGGAAGGGACGGGAAGGACCCGCTACCCATTTCAAATAAAAGCAAAATATCGCGGTATTATTTTCAAAATATACCGAAAATACTAAAAATACACCAGGTGGTATGTTTGGTATATCGATATAGTACCACATTCAAAATATATCATAGACGACCAGATTGTCGGCCAAAGCAACTAAGACCCCTAGTAAGTAGGCGTTTTTGTCCAAACAAAACAATTTCATTAATTACTTTTACAATTTTTATTTGATCGCATTTCAGGAATCATAAATACTATTGTTATTGTACTATTGTTATTTAAAATTACGCTTGTTTTTTTTCGATTTTTTTAATTTGCGGGGGCGGAAGTGGGCATGGCAAAAATTTGAAACAAACTATCTACGAGCAAACATATTAAATGCTGTAAAAAAAAATTATAGCTCTATCTCTTATAGTCTCTGAGATCCAGTGTTTCATACCGATAGACGGACAGATAGACAGATCCTCTCTCTGCCACAAACAACAACTTGAGATTGATGCGCGCGGGTGTCGTTGTGTTAACCGACTCGGACCAAGAGAGCGCTGCGTTAATCTATATGGTGGAGGAGGAACGTCGTCTTCTTCAGTTACCTCGGCCAGCAACAAAGTTGCACACCGGGGCACGGGGGCCTGAAGGAGAAGGCCAAAAATAAGGCGGCGACCCGCATTCACGCAAGGCTCAGTGGCGTGGCTAACTTGTCTGTCAAGGATAAGGAGAGGCTTGCCCCTCCCAAAAGACAATAAGGTGCAGACCGGTTAAACCGGCCCTGCCAACAAGAAAGTGGAGTCCATGGCAAGCAAGCGCCAACGGTCCGCTGAGAGTCCCAAGCAAGGGGCCCCAGTGAGCAAGAGGCTGCGAGCACCTAACTCCACCCAAACGGACTCTAAGAGACAGAGAGCAACCTTCGAAGGCACTGGCTGGAAGAATGGTGTCAAGATCCTGACATGCAAGGACGACCCAACATTGTTGTGGCTGAAAGCGACCGTACCCATACTGGACGGTCTATGGAAGGGGGCCAAGCTGGACGTGGTGGACAGAAATAATATTCCGTCCATGCCGAAGGCGAAGGTCCTGTTCTCCATAGCTGTGCAGGGTGAGCGGGCGCTTCAGCTGCTTAAAAATCAGAACCCGGCCATTCCGACGAGTGATTGGTCCGTGCTGAAGGTTGATGAACCTTTACCCAGTGGTGGGCAGCACGTGATCATTCAGATCAATAAGGAGGCCGAGGATCTGCTGTATAAGCGCAATGGGGGCTTAGGGAGCGAGTACCTTCGCCTCAAAAAACGTCATCCGAACGACAAAGACACCCACACGCTGAGGTCAGGGGAGGTAGAGGCAGATCTCGGGCTAGAGAGCATGACTGACGCCACCCTGCACCTCAACTTGACGGAGGAGGTGGGGGAGGAACCGTCCATGCAGACGGGCCCCCCGCGAGTGTGCAAACCTTTAATGAGTGTGCTGCAGCTCAACCTCCACAAATCTAAAACGGCTTCGGCGGAGCTCCTCCTCGCACTAGAGGAAGGGTCCGCCTACGCGGCTTTGGTCCAAGAACCGTGGATAGCATCGGGCAACACGGTTGCAGGGCTGAAATCACCTAACTACAATTTATACGTCCCGACATTGGTAAGTAGATCGAGAACTGCCATCCTTGTAAGGAAGGGGTTCAAAGCTCATCTACTACCTAATTTTAGCAATGATGATCTGACCATGGTGGTGCTGGAGAGCTGTGATGGATGTTTGCTGCTAGCATCCTGCTACATGGCCCATGACGAACCTGCTCCACCAGAAGAGCTGTGGAGATTGGTGGACATGGTCTGCTCCTCCAAAAAACAACTTATAATCGGCACGGACGCCAACGCCCACCATAGCGTTTGGGGAACTCCCGACATCAATGAAAGGAGTGAGTCATTACTTGATTTTATCCTTAACAACAAGCTAATTCTAGCCAACAGTGGTGAGGAATCTGCTTATATAGGTCCCACCTCCCGGAACGTGCTAGACCTAACCATCGCGATTGAATGCACCCATGTAGGAGAGTGGAGATTCCTGAACAGACCATCCTTCGCCGATCAGAAGTTTTACGGCTAAGCCGTTCAGAAACCCATGCAACACGAAATTCATGGGTGAAATTCTCCAGAAATTCTCCAGTCTCGTTACCAAATCCCTAGGTTCACCGAGTACAATCAACTCGGTTTAGGATCTACAAACATCAATGTCCTCTCAGAAGGGGTACTATCTGCGTTCCGCCGATCCTGCAAGCTCTCCAGACCGACGAGACGATCGAAGCCACCTTAGTGGAACCCAGCTCTCTCATCGCTTCGTGGCGAGCTCACTAGTATGTTTCAACTTGCGGACATCGTCTATGTCTGGAACGAGTACAAGTCTCTCCTGAAGTCATACAAGAAGATGATCCGCTCATCTAAAAGGTTCTCATGGAGAGCCTTCTGCTCAGACCTAGACAACATTAAAGACACATCCGGACTGAGGAAGCTGCTGTCTAAGCAGGCTTCCAGACCCAGTCTGCTCAAGTCGGGCGATGGAGTGTGGACGGAGAGCAGAGCTGAAACTCTTGAAGCTCTCAGCTCATTTCCCGGGATGTATTGGCACAGAGAACAATGACTCGCATGGTGTCATATCCCCACTTCTTGGAGGACCTCTAAAGTCGTCTTCCTGCCTAAGGCTGGTAAATGCAGTCACGTGGTCTTAAATGACTTTCGACCAATCAGCCCAACCTCTTTTTTGCTTAAAACTCTAGAGAAGCTACTTGATATGCACATCAAGAGCAATTCATTGCATCTGATGGCCCCAAACCAGCATGCCTAAACGAAGGGCAAGTCTATTGAGACGACTTTCCATGCTCTTGTAGCCTCTATTGAAAAAGCAGATCACTTCAAAGAATACGCCATGGGGGCTTTTCTTGACATTTCAGGCGCCTTCAATAATGTCACTACTGACGCTATTATGAAGGGCCTTACCAGCGATCGACATATGGATCAATCGCCTTCTTATCGATAGGCGGGTGGTCGCCACGTGGGGCGATTCGACCATTACATAGGAAGTCCGAGGACGCACTCCCCAGCATTAAAGCATGGGCTGAAGCAGCCGGGTTCAGCATTAACGCGAACAAAGCGGACCTTATCCTCTTCACAAAGAGGTTTAAGGTATCTACGTGGTCCCCTCCCAAAATAGGCTGCACTATGCTAAAGCCGCGCCAAGCAGTAAAATACCTAGGTGTGGTCCTGGATAGCAAACTGACATGGAAGCTCAACGTGCTAGAAAGGGTGAAGAAGGCCACCGGAGCCTTGTACATGGCGAAGAAGATGCTTAGCTGCACCTAGGGCCATTCTCCTAATCTGATGCGGTGGATACACATCTCAGTTGTTTGCCCTATCCTCACCTATGGTAATCTAGTGTGGTGGCAGGCCACGGAAAAAAGGACGTACCTAACAATCATGGAAAGGAAACAGCGTCAAGCGCTACTGTATGTAACAGGCGCAATCAGGTCGACGCCAACTAAAGCCCTCGAGGTAATAGCTGGCGTCGAACCGCTGAACCTATACGCGTAATCCATAGCCGCAAAATCGGCCCTTAGGATTGCTGCTACAGGCAATCTGGGTCTACTAGGCTATAGTCACAGCGCCATTGGTAGGGAGACTCGTACAGACTTAAACTATACTATCCCCCTTACCAGTACTAACTCCCTGATCTTTACAGCATCTTCCAGGCGGAAGTTTTTGCCACTGTCAACCCTGCAGAAGTGGCTCGAGACTTACATCACAACCACAATTCGATTAATATCTTTGTTGACAGCCAGGCTGCAATAAGATCAATGCACTCTGATGTGGTCAAGTCCAGAGTTGCCTTGGATAGCAGAAGAGCAATAGAGTCGCTGAACGTATCTGCGGTCGAGCGTATCAATTGGATCCCAAGCCACCAGGACATCGATGGCAACGAGATCGCAGACACACTCGCCAAGGAGGGGGTTGGGTTCGATGTCGGTAACATGTGCAATGTTCCGATATCCCTGCGATCTCTAAGCAGGGAAATTGAAATGCGCTCTAGACTTCAGTGGGACGCGAGCTGGTGCAATACCAACTCGTGCAAAACTACAAGGCTGATGTGTGCTTCAATAAACAACAACTTAACCAAATTCGTCATGCAGCTTTCAAGGAAAGACTGTAGGCTAATGCTAGGCATTTTAACTGGTCACTGTCTATCGGTTGTCCATGCTGTAAAGCTGGGTATCAGCAGGTCCGGAGTTAAGGAAACACGTGAGCATCTTCTTTGTAGATGCCCAGCGTTATCCCGACTCCGGATGAAATACCTAAATTCGCCGTGCCACAACGATCTTCGTGACGTTTCACGGCTACCACTTAGGATGCTGCTTACTTTTGACAAAAATGCATCCATACAGTGCGCTTGTGTGTACTTCTGAGACGAGGATACGCTCCACCGGTGCAGCTACGGACCTCCAATGGACTATGCTTTGCCCCGAAGTAGCCGGTCCTACCTATAGTCGGTCAGACAGACAGACGGACATGTCTAGATTGTCTCAATCACAATCTAAGCATTATAATCAGTATTGGTTGCATAAATTGGAAAGTTAAAACAAAAGTAACCATAGAAATATAAAATACTAATCCAACTGCATTACCCAGACTTCAATGGTAGGTAAGTAGCATATTGTGAAATTATGCTACAGTAATCGTAAACAAGCTTGCGCGTGCATGGAAACAAAGCCAACTTTCTCTCAGTTCTTGCGCATGCAGTAATACGAATGCTTGTTTACGATTAATATACATATATACATATATAATTTTAATATGATTTAAGAATTTAAGAAAAAAAAAAATTGTAAATCTGAAAACTGGTTTAGGAATCATAGATAAATTTCTACCACTGAGATGATGAACCTATTCAGTTGAGCGGCAGTGTATGTATATACATATAAATATATGTAATTACATATTGGTTTCATTGGTTTTGTAGGCAGCGGGAGACATAGCTGTTAATGTTAATTTTAAGAATTTGGTTATCTGGAATTGGTAAGCAAAAACAATAACATTAATTTATTTATATACAAAATTTCCAGTAAAATAATATATTGAATATATATATATAAATTATTGTTATTGCTTTTTGCTTACCAATTCCACAGGATATGAATGTAACAGGCAGAAGGAGGCATCCCCAACCTATCTGTCCGTATGATTTCAGAGACTAATAAAATAAGTTTGGAACCCTTCATGGAGGATTTGGAGTGCAAACGCTCATAGTTACTTGAATGGACCGACACACGACATTTCCTAGTCCAATTTTTTCAGGCTTCAGGTTTCAAGTCAGGTTTTTTTTCCAATTTTTAATATGAAAATGTATGAAGACTAAAGAGTACAAACCTGTTTCGCTTACAGGCGCAAAAGCCGATCCATCCAGCAAATCGTGCCCTGGATTAGTGGTATCAAAGTTATTATTATCATGATCATCAGTTGTGTTTCTCAACTCTTCAGTAGCCATATATTTGTATTGATTATGATCAAAAAGTTCGTCGCAACAACCTTCTTCCTCGGAATCAGATAGCAGTGCTTCATGCATAAATTCTGGAGCGACCACCTTGTATTTTTCCTCCAACACTCCGGTCGTTACATCAATTACTGATACTTCCGTTACGACCTTTAGAGTCTCCACAGCAGTTACGTAACCTAGATTATAAGCAATATCTAAAGCTGTCTGTCCATTCTAAAAATACAAAATCAAGATAAAAACAATTTATTTAATTTCAATATTGGTTCGAAAGAGTAACTGTAACCAGAAAGGCAAGTAAATGAAATAGTTTCACTTTCAAGGCTAGCGTTTAAAATGATTTTTTATATGAAGCATTCTAAATATAGATTTAAAAAATAAAAGTAAAATGAACTATGGAGTCGTTTTCTTGAATGCATATTAAACAACTCAAGCATATTTCAAATTAGATATAATTCAAACTACTCTGTATACAACATTATAATTAAATATTTGAATTTTCTTCTTTATTCATAATGCTTTTGATGCAGATATTTATAGTTTTAATTTGTAGTCATGCCTTTGCGCAAGCAAAGCATAAAATGTTTTCACATACAGAGCCCTTGCAATGACTTAAATTTCTTCTCTCATCGATACTATAGTTGTTGAGAATTGCTCTTTGCTTTTGTTAATTTAGATGAATATCTAATCAAATATGCAAGTACCTCCATGTAAGGATCAACAAATATTTGCTTTGGCAATCGATAATCACGTATAATATTTGCATTTGCAAATGCAAATGTGCTTCTCTTTCAAATATCCATGTCATCAACGAAGTTAACGGGTAGCGTTTTCTTTATTCACACAATATTCAATTTTCACACAACAATAAAAGCTAAACAAACTTAATAATAATTAAAAATTCTGATTATTTGTTTCATGTTTAACTTAAATCTTTCCTCTTAAGAGGACAAAAATACTAAAGCGAAAAAATGTTCAATTAACTGTTAATTTTTATTTGGCTTCTTATCTATGCTCTAATCGTACGTTCTTGACCGAAAACATTTTATTGTAAATGCTTCGCATTAAGTGCAAGCAGGTGGATGAAACCTCATGTGTTAAGTTATTTTGGTATAAATATTAAAAATATAAACAAGTCAGAAAGGTACAGTCGAATGTACTCGACTGTGAGATTCCTGCTACCCATTTTTAATAAAAGAAATATATTTTGCGATATTTTTCTCAAAATATACCGAATATACTGCAAAAATACTAAAAATATACCAAATGGTATGTTTGGTATATCAATAAAGTACCATTCAAATACCATAGACTGCACAATATACCAGATTGTCAGCCAATAGGCGTTTTTGCCCATAGAAAAGTATTTCTTTAATAACATACCCGCTACCCATAGGGTAGAAGGAAATGTATGTAACAGGTAGAAGGAGGCATCTCCGACCCTATTAAGTATATTCTTGATCAGGATCAACAGCCGAGTCGATCTAGCCATGTCCGTCTGTCCGTATGAAACACTGGATCTCAGAGACTATAAGAGATGGAGCTATAATTTTTTTTCGACACCATTTGTTATGTTTGCACGCAGATCAAGTTTGTTTCAAATTTTTGCCACGCCCACTACTGCCCCGCAAATCAAATCGAATAACAAGCGTAAATTTAAAGCTAGAGCTGCGAATTGTGTATACAATAATAACAATAGTTTTTATGATTCCTGTAAATTTAGTTGCGATCAGATAAAAAGGTGGAAGTTATTAAAGAAATACTTTTGTATGGGCAAAAACGCCTACTTACTAGGACTCTTAGTTGCTTTGGCCGACAATCTGGTACATTGTGCCGTCTATGGTATATTTTGAATGGTGTACTATATCGATATACCAAACATACCATTTGGTATATTTTTAGTATTTTTAGGTATATTTTGAAAATAATACCGCAATATTTTGCTTTTATTAAAAATGGGTATCTCACAGTCGAGAACTTCTAACTTAAATTAATTTTTTACAATTTTGATTGAAGGAACAACAAGTGCGCGTGTTTGGGAATCAGAACATCTTTGGAGCAACAACATTGTCCAAAACGTCATAAAGAACTATAAGTGCTAAAATTTGCAATTTTGCGGATCTTTGAAATTTAAAAACAAATCTTTCTATTCTTATTTTAAAAGTTGTTGATCAACATCGTGCTTCTAAATTTCAATGATCATAAAATTTATTTTTCTGAGATTTCAACAACATCTTTTAACATCTTTCATGCCTTATAACCGATTTACCAGAATATTTTGAGACTATGAAAATAAAATGAATTTAGCTAATATAAATTCATTTATTTTTTCTATAGTGTGCACAACATAATTATCGATTTTGAATGTAAACATAATGAGAAAACAAATACGATCAGCTATCTCTTAAGGTATTGTCCTTAATTTGGAAGTAATTGTAGTTTTCATTAAAATTCATACTACACGATATACAAATCTCTAAATGAATGGGAAAACACGACTACATCAATTCCGTAATTGTTGCTGATTCAGAAGAAGTCAGCTCTAAATATCATTGAATAGTATATATTATATGTAGGAACTTACTTTTGTAACAGCATTAGGATTGGCCTTATGTCGAAGCAGCAGATTAATGACCAGGGTATGGCCTTGCTGGGCTGCTTGATGAAGTGGCGTGTAACCCACTGTAGTGGTCATCTCAATATTGGCATCATTTTCAAGTAATAATTTTATTTCATTGATTTGATTATTGTGGGCAGCAATATGAAGTGGTGTATATCCTGATTTAGTGCGCTCTGAAATATTAGCACCCGCATCAAGTAGAACTTGTGACACGGCAACATTGCCTTCCTGGGCAGCTAAATGTAAGGGTGTTAAACCATTTTTAGCAGCAATGTTGGCATTCGCCTTGTGCTCAAGCAGCAGCTGAGCTAAATTAACATGACCCTCCTGAGCAGCCAAGTGAAGAGGGGAAAAGCCCGATTTGCTTAGAGCATCAACTTGAGCACCGCGTTGTAGTAGCTGCTGTGAAATTTCCAAATTATTCTTCTTAGCCGAAATATGAAGAGCAGTGTGTCCATTACGTGCGGCGATTTGCGTGGATGCGCCATGATGCAAAAGTAACAAAACTACGGGCTGATGGTCATAATGGACGGCCACATGTAAGGGAGTGACTTCATTCTTGCCCTGACAATCGATGGCACCGCCCTTTCGTAGTATGAGATCTGCCACTTTCGTTTTGCCATATTTACTAGCCAAATGCAGTGGAGTGAAGCTCTTCTTTGTGATTGCATCGAGCTGTGCCCCGTTTTCGATTAACAATTGACATACTTCCTCATGTCCTTCTTTTACTGCAATGTGCAAGGCTGTGTACATATCCTTCGTTTTGGCATTAACATCGGCACCATGCTGTATCATCAACATAATTATGTCAATATTACCAAGACGTGCAGCGACATGCAACGGAGTTTGCCCTTCACGAGCAATGGATTCTACCTTGGCTCCATTCCGCAATAATATTCGAATAATATCATTCTGTAAAAACAAATATGATTATTAATTAGCTTAGTACAAAATTATAGTTTTATTAGTAAGCTTGGCGCTCGATTTTTTATATACATTTATGATTTTTTTTATAAGTATTTTTTCATACTGTCTCTGAAAATATATTTCCTTGTAAATTAATTTCCGAAAATAATGTTTAGCAGTGTTATTTAGATATACATTTAATTAAATAATTAATATACCAAGAAAATAATAATACATATGGATAAATCTCTGGAGGAAATGTCACATGCGTGACCATCTAAAGTGGAAAAATCCTGTATATTGTAAATTTTTTTTATTTTGAGTATTTATTAATTTTATAGCTCTTGATTAGCACTTTAATTTAAGCCAAAAATAATTTTTGATTTCTTTTTCTGTTTTAAGATAATTGCAAAATGAACGAATTTTTATATTTTATCGTAAAACGATCCTAAAATCATCAATCTTAGCTTTAAATATAGTGCTAAACCAGAGCTAAAATAATAACATTTATTTATTTTTAAAATGTTTATTTTATTTATTTTTTTTTTCAATGTAAATAGAGTCGCATGCGACTAGATTTGTCAGAAGATTACCCATATATACTTAGAGGGAAAAGATAAATTATGCTTTGGCATTCTGCTTTTATAAACAACTTTAAACAGCAAATAAAAGTACTGACCTGGTTTGCGCGTGCAGCCAAATGAAGTGGAGTCTCTCCGCGTACAGTTGGCATATCAGGACTTGCGTCATGTTGCAGCAAGTATATAACAATATTCATGCATCCTAAAAATTAATAAATGTATTTTAGACATATGTACGTGCATTTATATTGAAATTGCTTTTAAACGTCTCGACTGACTCTATGGTTGCATTTATATCTATATCAAAAATTTTTAAAATCACGAGGGACTACATTTATTTGCTGACAAAGCAAAAAAAAAAAAGGGGTTCATTTGTGTTCTGCATTTTTAATTACTAACGCAAATATACTTTTTTACTTTATTGTATTATATTAAATGATTCGTTCTCCCGCGGGCTTAAATGAGTAAGCCGTTTTGTATTTACATGTATTAGGTATGAAAACAAGACGACATACTCTGTCTAACATGGATCTCAGCAATTAAGTAAAAATACTCTGCATCTGAGTGAGCCACCAGAAATCACTTCCACTCGAATTTCACATATCAATTTGGTATATTTTTTTACGATTACAACAGTTTTGCATTTATTTAAAATTTGTACCGAGTATTTCCCAGTCCAGCTTACTCGACTGAATTTCTTATTGGCTTTTTATACCCGCTACCCATAGGGTAGAAGGGTATTATAACTTTTTTGCCGGCAGGAAAAGTATGTAACAGGTAGAAGGAGGCATCTCCGACCCCATAAAGTATATATATTCTTGATCAGCGACAACAGCCGAGACGATCTAGCCATGTCCGTCTGTCCGTCCGTATGAAACACTGGATCTCAGAGGTCTATAAGAGATAGAGCTATAATTTTCGACAGCATTTGTTCTGTTTGCACGCAGATGAAGTTTGTTTCAAATTGTTGCCACGCCCACTTCCGCCCCCGAAAATCAGAAGAATCGAATAACAAGCGTAATTTTAAATCTAGAGCTGCGAATTTTGGTGTATAACATATGTTACAATAACAACCATAGTAATTCTGATTCCTGCAAATTTGGATGCAATCAGATAAAAATTGTGGAAGCCTTTTAAAGAAAAGGCAAAAACGCCTAGTTACTAGTGGTCTTGGGTGCTTCGGGTGACAATTTGGTAAATTGTGCCGTCTATCGTATATTTTGAATGTGCTATATCGATATACCAAATATACCATTTGGTATATTTTTAGAATTTTTTTTTGTATTTTTGTATATTTTGAGAAAAATACATTTTGCTTTTATTCGAAATGGGTAGCGGGTATCTCACAGTCGAGCACACTTGACTGTAACTTTCTTACTTGTTTTTATATAATTGTGAAATATTTAGAACGGAGGCACAAATAATAAATTTTAAAAATGCAAGAATTCCTATTTAGATATTTTGAGACCGAGTATCCTTTTATTGAACACTCTTGATTAAAGCGTTGTTGTGATTTTTCTTAGTCTCGAAACTTCGCAATGCATTCAAAGTTTTTATGTGACGCTCATTACTACCACAATAAATATTTTTATTAATACTATTATCTTTCGATTTCTAAACTTACCCATAAAGCTTGCGACGTGCAATGGTGTCAGTCCAGATTCTGTGGTGGCTGAAATGCTAGCGCCGTGTTTCAATAACAATTCCACCACCTTAAGACGGTTTTTTTTGCAGGCAATATGCAAAGGTGTAAATCCGTTTAAAGCGCGGGAATTCGGATCAGCGCCATAGTCTAGCAATAACTTAGCCACGAGCACATGGCCACAATGGGCGGCGACATGAAGCGCTGTCAAATAGTCAATGGTGACTTCGTCAACGGGTGCCTTATGGTCGAGTAGAAGTCGCGCCGCCTCGTCGTGTTCGCCCTGAGATGACATATGGAGTGCTGATAATCCGTTCTTTGTTTTAGACATAATCGGTGCATTCAGAGACAACAGCAGCTCTATAACATCAACATGACCAGAGCGCGCTGCGCAATGGAGCGGAGTAAGACCATCTCGGGTAGTACTATCAATTTGAGCTTGCCGAGCAAGTAGAAGACGACAAACTTCTGTCTTACCCCACTTGCAAGCGACGTGTAGTGGCGTAATGTTGTGTTTTGCAGTAAAATTTACGTTAGCACCGTGCTCGAGCAATAATTCAGCAAATTCGCGATTACCATAATGTGCTGCAATATGAAGAGGAGTAAAACCAGATTTGGATACAATATCAGCATTTGTATCTTGACGCAACAGCATAATGGCGGCATTAATATCATTCTTCTTGGCCGCAATATGAAGGGCTGGCAAACGCACCTTGCCGCGCACATCGCTCTCGAGAAGCACAGCTACAACCTTTTCATGCCCTTGCTGCATTGCAACGGCTAAAGGAGTAAAACCATCCTCAGTAGCCAGTGATGGGTTCGCACCTTTACTAAGCAGTAGACGACAACAGCCATCGTGATTCTCCTGCGCAGCCATATACAATGGAGTAAATCCATTCAGTGACTGCACATTCACATTGGCATTATAGAGTATAAGCTGTTTGATCACTTGCTGTTGGCCAGCCAACGATGCAATATGTAGTGCTGTGTTGCCTTTTTTTGTTGCACTGTTTACGTTGATGCCTCGTTTTAAGAGCTCATTGCAAATATCAACAAATCCATCCTTTGCTGCCAGATGTAAAGCGTTCAAACCGTTCTTTAATAAAAAAAGGTTAAATTAAAAATTATGACATAACGTCGCTCATTGTAAAATATTCCAAAATCTTAAGTGCTTTTTTACGATTCGCTATCGTTGATAACGCTATTGAACCACAGTTACCCATAGGTAACCAAGTTTGAAACTTTTATTTTTGTAGTGTAGTTGATTGTTTTTGGTTACATTTTATCATTGAGAAGATGAAGTGTAGTGTTAGACCTAAACTCAATATATTTTCTATTAAACGAAAGGAACAAATATTTCACTATACCAAATGTTTTTTGTATATTGAAATATTAAGACATGTAAGATATAGTAAAACAAGTTAGAAAGCTACAGTCGAGTGTGCTCGAGTATGAGATACCCGCCACCCACTTTGAATATAATCGCAATATTTTGCGGTATTATTCTCAAAATATACCAAAACAAGTAAGAAAGTTACAGCCGAGTGTGCTCGACTCTGAGATACCCGCTACCCATTTTGAATAAAAGCAAAATATTGCCGTATTTTTTCAAAATATACCTAAAATACTAAAATTATACCAAATATATTTTGTAAATCGATATAGTACCATATTCAAAATATACCATAGACGGTACAATGTACCAGATTGTCGGCCAAAGCAACTAAGACCCCTAGTAAGTAGGCGTTTTTGCCCATACAAAAGTATTTCTTTAAAAACTTCCACAATTTTTATCTGATCGCTACTAGAAATAATAAATACTATAGTTATTATTGTATACACCAAAATTCGCTTGGGATTCGATTTTTTCGATTTGCGGGGGCGGAAGTGGGTGTGGCAAAAATTTGAAACAAACTTGATCTGTGTGCAAACATAACAAATGCTGTCGAAAGTAATTATAGATCTATCTCTATAGTCTCTGAGATCCAGTGTTTCATACGGACAGACGGACATGGCTAGATCGTCTCGGCTGTTGACGCTGATCAATAATATATATACTTTATTAGGTAGAAGATGCCTCCTTCTACCTGTTACATACATTTCCTGCCGGCACAAAATTATAATACCCTTCTACCCTATGAGTAGCGGGTATAAAAATGGCTGGAGCAGTACGAAGCAGTTGGAAGCGTGTTCAAGCCTGTTGAGGCGAGCAGATTGTTGGTGAGTGACACACTCTCCGTTCCGCCAATCGAAAAGCACTCAATGCTTTTCGCTCACCCACAATGCGCTCACGCATAAGCAAGCACTCAAGTTACACTGCTCTCTGCTTCTCTCTCTCCCATAACTCTCTACCGCAGAGCTGAGCTTTGCGAAGGGCTCGGCGCTAGAAATGGCAATGCACTACGACGCAACAGCGGCTACCTAACCTGACCTCGCAAAAACCTCAAAGTCGCGTTATTGCGTCTTAAATCTTAAATCAATCCTTAAAAAGGAATCCAATTAATTGGCGCACAACGCGTTCGTAAGACCCTCGAATCAACGTTGATATAATGAACATTCTACAAATGTTACTGATCTCTAATGGAAAAAGTTTTCGAATTAAAGTTTTTTTATATAATAATGTTCAACCTTTATATTAAAATATATTAAGCCGTACGTAGCTTGTAAGAAGGTAATCTTGCACCCCGATGAAAACAACGGCACTATCTTAATTTTAATGAAGACAATATTGTAGATGACTGCTGTAACAAAATTATGCCGATTGGAAGCTGCAGGACCCTTATAACAACATTTTGCAGAGAAGTGCCCTACACAACCTGCGCACAGCAACTTCACTCAGAAGGCAACGCACACTGCTCGTACCAGCCACCTTGAACCACTAACAATCATCGATGATGGCGTCATCATCCTCAATGACGAAACAACGATCAATGGACAAATGGTAACCAGAACGTTCCTCGTTACATTCGACGACGAGGTAAAGATAAATAATAATAATAATCACCCCCCGCTGCATTAACGGTGATTAACCTTACGGGTCACCAAGAGATACTTGCAAAACATAAATATAGAGACCCTACGTTACATTGGCGAAATGGAAAAGGGACTGGAAACACGGCTTATAATATCTGGAGTGGCCACGATCGCATTCTTGGCCATCTGCTTTATTATTTGCAAGCTTTACCAGGGACGCCAGCATATCCTTCAAGTTATCATTGACAGTTTCAATAAGTCCGAGGATGTCCTTCATTTAAGTAAGGGAGGAGTTAACACGGTCTTCCACCAACAGGGAAGACATCAAGCTGATCATGCATAGCCGTCATGATAATAATGCAAAGCTAGCGACAACACCAAACAGCACAACCAACGAGCAATGTACTACGACGCAACAGCGGCTATCCAACAATATGTACGGGCAGCCGGGTCAGCACTTTCAGGGCATAGGGCTAGATTTCGTTATAAGAATTTATGTACTTAGCAGTTACTTTTATTTCGGAAATAAATGGTTCCGGTCATGACGTCGCGAAAGCCCCAAAGTCTCCTCATTCGCGTTATCGGTTCTTAAATCTTAAATCAATCCTCAAAAGGAATACAATTAATTTAAATAAAAATAAGTAAGAAAGTTACAGTAGAGTGTGCTCGACTGTGAGATACCCGCTACCCATTAAAATAAAAGCTAAATAATGCGGTATTATTTTCAAAATATACCGAAAATACTACAAAGATACTAAAAATATACCAAATTGTGTATTTGGTATATCGATATAGTGCCACATTCAAAAAATACCATAGACGGCACAATATACCAGATTGTCGTCCAAAGCAACTTAGACCCCTAGTAAGTAGGCGTTTTGGCCCATACAACAGTATTTCTTTAATAACTTCTACCATTTTTATCTGGTCGCAACCAATCATAAATATGATACTATTTTTATTATTGTATACACCAAAATTATCTGCGGTGGCGGAAGTGGGAGTGGCAAAAATTTTAAACAAACTTCATCTGAAATTTAAATTATAATTGTAATCTCTTATAGTCTCCGTCATACGGACAGACGGACTAGGCTAGATCGTCTCGGCTATTGATGCTTATCAAGAATATATATTTCATATTTCCTGAATCGTGTAAAATAATCCTTTTAACATTCTATTTGAAGTATTTAAAAAAAACAACAAGAAGTAGCAAACTATAGTTAATAAATTAAACACAAAAAAAAAACAGATCAGCATTTAGGAAAACCCAACCAGAGAAGTGGCGAGAATTCATAACTGTTTACGATGTAGTGCGCGGTGCACGTTTTTATATACTTTCTTACATATTATTAATAGACTAATGAAGCTTACCGCATTACAGCTATTAATGTCCATGATTAGACCATCATTGATGAATTCAAGTACTTTTCCAATGTCACCACTACGAGCTGCTCGCAGAAATAAAATAGTTTCGTCGTTCTGAAAAATCCCAGAATGAGTATTGCATGAACAAATTTTTATTCCAAACTATAGTTACGTGTCAATTGTCTTTATTTTGTAATATTGTACTATTTTTTTCATTCATAATTTTAATATATTATATAAAAATATCTCTCCCGTTCGACATTCTCTGCGTACTCGCGGTCTAGAAATATAGTCGAAATTTCAAGCAAAAGTAGGTGTGAAAAAAATCCTAAACAAACTTGATTTACGTTTAAAAATAGCAAGTGCAAAACAAAATCAAGTAAGAAAGTTACACTCGAATGTGCTCGACTGTAAAATACCAGCTACCCATTTTGAATAAGAGCAAAACAGTGCGGTAGTATTCTTAAAATAGACACAAGACAATAATTCAAATGCTACATTTGGTCCATTTATACATATTTAAAAAATACCACAGAGTGCAAAATATACCAGATTGTCAGCTACAGCAACTAAGCCATATATAGCAAGTGTTTTTATCTGATCGCATCACCCAAATCATCACGAAAAATCGTTCTAGCTTTAAAATTACGCTAGTTATTCGATTTTTGTTAATTTGCGGAGACGGAAGTGGGCGTGGCAAAAATTAGAAACGAACTTGATTTGCGTGTAAACATAACTAGTGCTATCAAAAAATCGAATGATCAAAAATGATAGCTCTATCTCTTATAGTCTCTGAGATCTAGGTGTTCATACGGACAGACGGACGGACGGACAGACGGACATGGCTATATCGTCTCGGCTGTTGACGCTGATCAAGAATATATATACTTTATAGGGTCGGAGATGCCTCCTTCTACCTGTTACATACATTTCCTGCCGGCACAAAGTTATAATACCCTTCTACCCTATGGGTAGCGGGTATAATCAATACTTCTTGCGGCTGTAGAATACAATAGAACCATTCACTCTGTAACGAATAAACGACCCATTGACATAATTCACTCATCAACCATGGAGCTTAATGCAGAAATTAGAAATAAAGTCTCAAATGCACAGCAACACAGCACATACAACTACAAAGATTAAATAAAACAAGACAAGACAGAAATTTTCAAAGGGGACAAATTTTTCGTAAAATCAAATAGGAGGTTGGGAAACAAACATTCAAATTTGTACACCCAAGAAACCGTGGAAACAGAATTGAGGACCCCAGTCTTAATAAAAGGGTGGGTCCATAAGGACAATTTGAGGTAATTATAATACATTTTATTTTTTTATTCTTTTATTTTCTACACACCAGGATTTGGACAATACTTCTTCCCGCCATATCAATAACAGCCAAAATCACCGATTACACGGCTTCAAATTACATACCAAGCTAAGACGGAGATGTGACCATTTGGAAAGACTTCCAATATCTAAAACATTTGACTAACTTAACCATGCACTCAGAAATAGTAAAGGACACAGAAGAAATGGAAAACCAATTCCCTCGGTCACATATGAGGCAGATATTAGACTCAGATTTAGGACACATTAGGACTCTCATAGACATGCTAGAAGCACTTATTAGGCACCGCATTAAAAATCGTAGCCGGTACTCCAGATTTCGATAACTTTGAGAAAATTAAATTCACGCAATAAGAACTCATAGAATCAAAAAATAGGCAGACAAATATTAACACAAAGACCCAAGAACAATTGAATATCCTAACAAACACAGTACACATTTTAATAAGAAACGCAAAAACAGAACAGATAACAAGTAAGAAAGCTACAGTCGAGTGTACTCGACTGTGAGATACCCGCTACCCATTTTGAATAAAATAAATATAATTTGCGGTATTTTCTCAAAATATACCAAATATACTGCAAAAATACTAAAAATATACCAAATGGTATATTTGGTATATCGACATAGTACCGCATTCAAAATATACCATAGACGGCACAATATACCAGATTGTCAGCCAAAGCAACTAAGACCCCTAGTAAGTAGGCGTTTTTGCCCATACAAAAATATTTCTTTTATAACTTCGACAATTTTTATCTGATCGCAACCAAATTTTCAGAAATCATAACTACTATAGTAGTTATTATATATACCAAAATTCGGAACTCTAGCTTTAAAATTACGCTTGTTATTCGATTTTTTTGTTTTGCGGGGGCGGAAGTGGGCGTGGCAAAAATTTGAAACAAACTTGATCTGCGTGCAAACATAACAAATGTTGTCGAAAAAAAATTATAGCTCTATCTCTTATAGTCTCTGAGATCTAGGTGTTCATACGGACGGACGGACAGACACACAGACGGACAGACGGACAGACGGACATGGCTATATCGTCTCGGCTGTTGACGCTGATCAAGAATATATATACTTTATAGGGTCGGAGATGCCTCCTTCTACCTGTTACATACATTTCCTGCCGGCACAAAGTTATAATACCCTTCTACCCTATGGGTAGCGGGTATAATAAATACAGAAAATTTATATGAAAAATTGCTACCAAGCAATAGAATAATTATTTCTGAACATGAAGCTTTAATGTTGTCAGTTACACTTGCGAAAATTGGAATAATTAACCCCGCGATTTTAGATTCGAATTATTTACAAAATTGAATCAATGAACATTCTACAAATGTTACTATTGATCTAATGGAAGTTGCTCAAATTAAAGATTTATTAAATAATAATTTTTTACACTTTATACTAAAATATCCTCAATGACGGAACAGCCACGATCAATGGACAACTGGTAACCGGAACGTTCCTCGTTACATTCGACGACGAGGTAAAGATAAATAACACCCTATACCACAACTTGAAGAGCTACGTAAAAAAATCACCAGCCCCCGCTGCATCAACGGTGCTCGACATTATGGGTCACCAAGAGGTTCTGAGCTTACTATATACTATACTTGCAAAAATTAAATATAGAGAACCTACGTTACATTGGCGAAATGGAAAAGAAACTGGAAACACAGCTTACAATATCTGGAGTGGCCACGATCGCATTCTTGGCCATCTGCTTTATTATTTACAAGCTTTATCAGGAACGCCAGCGAGTCCGACATCAGCATGACCTTCAAGTTATCGTTGACAATAACTCGTCAACGGACCTCACTCACCACTCACTGCCACCGTCTGTGCTGCTATGCCTTTCGCATGAATCCTGTACTTCCCCGAATTTATTTTCAACATACATATACTTATGTAAGCAAAAAATTATAGTTTGCGCATCATTTGACGAAATTATTTGAAAAGTACTGGGCGTACCTCGCGTAAAGTGTTTATTGTATAGTGAGGCACATTTAATGAAAATGATTTACTTTTAAATTAATCATTAAAAATAGAAGAATGTGATTGAAATTTGTTAATAAATTAATTCTTTAATCTATGTTAAAGTTCAATCTAATTGAAAAACAGCTGACGAATTCTTAAGTTGCTTGTAGGTACCAAAGTATGAAATCAAAAGAGAAAGCTTATTAAATGATGATATTGAGAGGATTATCAACTTTGATTGGGATGTCTGCACTGACGAAGAAAGTGCTGATGAAATGGACGATATCTCTTTAATGCTAGAGAATAATTTAAAAAGTAAATTGGAAAGGGTGAAGCAATAGAATTTCAGCATATTGAAAATTTGATGGAAGAGAAATTATCCAAGAAACTAGTGTTGTGACTAATAATTGCTTTGAAAAAGTCGATCCCAAGACATTTAAGTGGAGAACAAGGCCATTTGGGTTGCAAGACTGGAGATCAAATGAAAAGGTATATCGGAAATTTATTAATAAAAGTACAGCAATTGAAAATGGCAAAAGAGTTAATTTGAACTATAATAAGCTTGTTCACAATACGTCCTTTACTCGACATTCTCAAACAAAGTTTGGGTAAACTTTCATAAGGAAAACATCAAAGCGTTGATCATTGCGTACAAAAGTAATCAAATTTAAATTTTATTATTTTATTTTAATTTTAATTTTTTATCAGGCAAATCGTCTTATAAGCAATACAACCCATATAAGCCTTCCAAAAGTTTACGCGCGCTGAAACATGTGGATTAGATTATGACTTTACACTGTATGTTGGTCAAAGCACTTGCCCCGACTTTAGATTGAGAATATCAAAAGATCTTCCAAAGGCAAGCTGTATTTTGACAATTGGTTTACATCAGTTAGTCTCTTCTTTGCATTGAAGGAAAATGACATATTTTCAACCGAAACTATCCGCAAAAATCGCATAAGCAATTGCAAACTTCTTACAGATACAGAATTTAAAAAACGTGGAAAAGGACCGTTTGATACAAAATATATTATGCGTCAAATGGTTTGATAATAAGTCGGTTTAACTACTATTTTAGTGTAAAGACTATCAACCAGTTGGGATGAGCAAACGGTGGAGTTCCAAAGAAAAAGTTTACATTTATGTTGTGAGGCCGGCTATGTGAGGCTTTTATGATACTTAAAGTATACCACAATATTATACCACGAAAATAATTAAAAAAAATAAACTAAATGATATTTTATGTATATTTATACAGTACTACTTTCAAATTATATCATTGGAAAATATACCAGATATTATTGTATGTACCACAATTCGATTTTTGTTGGTCGTGATAAAAATTTAAAATACACTTGATATGACTGCAAACATAACAAGGGTTGTAGAAACAAAATTATATCTCTACTTCTTATAGTCTTTGAGCTCTAGGTGTTAATACAAATTGACAGACAGATAGACATGGCTATATCATCTGATCATGAATATATGTAGTTCATAGGGTCGGAGATGGCCCCTTCATACCTTACATACATTTCCTGCCGGCACAAAGTTATAATACTTTTCTAACCTATGGGTAGCGGGTTTAAAAATTTGTTTTACTATGGTAAGTCGGGAACTTTTCAATTGGCCTGTTATTACTATATAGTGTTTTACTTCTCTTGTTTCTCTAATTTTAGAATATATTTAGTGCGTTTGTTCGCCACTGAACAATGTGTACCAAAAACGTACTGAATCCGTTCAAAAAAAAATATTTTTCTTTTGCTTTGCACGGTTTCGGCGAAATTATTAACTCGATTAAACTTTGTTTTTTTTTTTTACATACCCGAGAAGGGCTTTCCAATAGGGCTCTGCGCATTTACTTGATGTCGTTTCGGACACTTGAATGTGCATACTAATGCCCCGTTTCCACTGCACCAAAAAACTCGGTTCTTCTCGATTTTTACCGTTCAGTTCGAATGTTAATTTCGCCCCATGTAAAAACCCATAAGAAAAAAAACTTGGTTGCTCTACGTTCGCGAGCCACGTCGTACGACAAAGCACTTTTTGGGTAATCACGCGATATTTTATCAATGTGAGCTCACGACTCAACAAACAGCTGACAATTAAGTGCGCCAAAGCATGAATATAGAAATAAAAATATTTATTTTGCTTTTTAGAGCAAATCTCCAGCAATCTGGTGGAGTAGCATTTGTAGTAGTTGTTTGAATTGCAGCAGGCAATGGCAATGGCTATATTAAATTAGATCTTCCTACATTTTGTCCAAATATTTGTTAAGTTATTGAAATTTAAAAAAGGTATCCATTTTACAAATATGCGTACAGTTTTTTAAATTGTTATTTGAGCAGCTGGCTTTTCAGAGCGACCATATTAAGAAAATTACCGTTGCCCATATTTTTTGGTTCGTGGCCAACACGGGACTTGGGACGAACGTAAAAGATCTGAGTGGCAGTGGAAACGCGGCATAAGAACATAAAGGGATCAAACAAAGAAAAAAAATATCGTTATCATTCAGAGAGCTTAGTTGAAAATCTTGAGAGTTATTGCCTCGGCACCGTGGCATATAGAGATCTGAATATTTAACATAACAGAGAAGTAATACCCGAACACAAGAAAAAAAAATACTGTCAGCAGTCATAGCATCCTAACGTCAAACTAAAGTTAAAAAAATGTCATAATCTGTCGTCATTAAGATGATATTTCTAAGTTTTGATTTTTGACCTTTGTTGATGTCATATGATGACAAGTGTGATTGATAGCGTTAGTAACAAAGTTAGTATACTTTGCGCAGTCACACTGATCTAGTTTTTCCTCTCTTGTTGGTCACCCTGCCCACTTTTAGTGCCTTTCCTTCACTTCTTATGTTTTTCTATTCTCTGTGCGCACTACAAGTATATTTCAAACTGAAAAATAAAACGTGACTTTAAAAATTCAATTTTCTACAACTAACTAACTAAAATTCAATTTTCGACGCCACCCCGACGAACATTGGAAATTCGAGCCGGAGTCCTCTTCACCACACGACCCAAGCAACAGCAATTGGCACCCAAGATAAGTAATACACTTTTTTCATACATGACGCGTTCGCGCCATTTTTTCTTGTACCTTATATATGTACATATATGTGACACAGCATATAAGCGTTCCACCTGCAATTTTCGTCATCTTTTCTACTTTGTGTATATTTTGCACAGTATATATATATATATATATACTAGTCGACCCGGCAAACTTTGTTCCGCCCTTATGACAATAAATAAGCAGATTGTTTTTTTGTATTATTTCTCTTCACCTCTTCTCTTCACCTAAGTACCTTGTGATAGACGACATTTTTTGTTTTGTTATCAGGCGCAAAAACAAACAACGCAGATGGACTTTTGAACCGTGAACAATGCACGTATAATTGACCATGGGAAAAACATGAATGTTTTAGATTTACACCACAAACTTTTAAGGATTGGCCTTGTGATTTGTTGATGGTCATGGCAAATGCAAGTCGTATCGGAAATTAAATTCTTTTCAAATTCAAAAGGCATGTCGGTTGGGATTATCGGGATCCTCGGAATAAGAACTTCCTCACCTTTGAATTTTCCTATCATTATCGTAGCGTAAATTACATTGTTCATAAATTTTTTAATCACCAAACGTTGCACAGTTTTGGTTGGTTTATGTTTCGAAGCATTACTACGGAGCCAACCTTTAAGCGTAAATTGTTAATTTTTTTGAGGCCCAAGTCAGTCAGAAAGGCAAATCGTGTGACTTGTGCTCAAAAGAGAATCTCTCTGTCCGGGTCTATCCGCGTTTCCTTCAAAGGTCGGTAAATGATCGGATGACCTACATTAAACAGAAGAGCCTATGTTTAAATTGTTTTGCAAGAGGTCACCAACTCCGAGAGTGTACGAGTGCGCACAATTGCTTCACATGCAAGGGGCGGCACAACACTCTTCTTCATCGGGGCGATATGCCCATAATGGTGCCTTTTCATCGTCAATTTCAGCTACATTTCCTAACATACAGTCCACTCCGAATCAATCGGCAACCAACGTGCAGAATTATTTTGCCATTAACGTTCAGAATATCCTTCTCGGCACGGCGGTCATCAATGTATGCCATTTGGGTACTACACATACCGCGCGTGCACTAATCAATTCAGGGTCCGAAGCGACTTTCATTTCTGAGCGTTTATTCCAACGCACAAAGTCCAATCGGATCTCACATTGCAGATCCTCAAATGGCGATTATTTCGACCCGTCGCCAAACTGATTCTACTCCCGATGGAGGACTGAAAAACTGACCCCTCTTCGTCGGAAGGACTGACGGACGAATAACCTACTATTTCGTTTCTCTATTCCTCGTCTTGTGCTGTCCTGTGCCATGTGTCATTGACAATGTAAAAGAGGCTACTATAATAATCAATGTTTTGTTTCATTCCATGTAGTATCACATGCAGCCGCCGACCAGAGCCGCCCCGCTGGCACCAACTCCTTCCGGTGTCGCGTGTGCCATGGGATCTACCCACTACGGAAGTGCCTGCGCTTTCTCAGGCTGACAGCTGCCTGGCCCACCAACATTTCGGGCAATCGTACCGCAGAGCGGGAAGCTGCAGGGTGTGTCAGAAGGACCACCACACGCTCCTGCACTTCAAAGAGGCATACAGAGCTCGCCCCAGCCGTCAGCGACGACGCAACAAACTGGACCCGGCTCAGTCTCCGACTCCAGCACGGCCCGCTCCTGCTCGCCTTCCCACCATCGGCAGGCCTCACCTCTGGCCGAATGGGCGTTTCCAACTTCGCTCACATCCTTCCTACAGGATAAGGCTGTGAGCATTCTCCCGACGGCCAACATCCTGATCGACACCGGATGTAAAACATTCGAGATGCGAGCGCTGATCGACCCGTGAACTGCGACCAGCCGTATCAGCCCATCTTTGGCGACGGCTTATACGCTATCCGTCACCCGCGTTGGTACGGAGGGCGTGTGCACGGCGATCATCCGCTCGCGGTCATCCGACTTCCGACCTGTCAATGGCGAGGACTTGGAGCAGTTCCGCAGCATCACGTTTGCCGACGAACGCTGATTCCAGCCATCGATGGTGTTCCTGGTGCTCGGCACTGATGTGTATCCTCACATCATTCAACATGGCATCCTGCCGAGCACCAACGGTTTGCCAATGGCCCAGAACTCCACATTGGGTTGGATTCTGTCCAGTTCATGTGGAAAATAAATCCATTTGCAACTCTTTGCAAGGGGGGGAGGATGTTGATGCCAGATGATGGCAGGTGTGAACACTCAAAACAGCTGATTTAGTTTTTCCTCTCATGTTGGTCACTTTAAGTGCTGACTAATTTTTGCGGAAGATGACCTAGGATTACGCCGCTGTTCTTGATCTGTCAGCTTTGGAGGCCTACCAGAACGTGGCTTTGACTGAAGTGTGCAGGTTTCATTAAATTTTTTTTTTGACTTTTTAAATCATTGAATGCGTTTCAAAAACAAGTTCGACAATTTCCCGCAGAGATTTCCCCTTACGACGCAGTTTGAAGATCAGTTCCCTCCCTCGGGAGCAATTTAGGATGATTAGATCGAAATACCACCAGAATTCACCGAATAATTGGTTTAATCAATGCCAAAAATTTTTTAGTAATGTTTTATCAATAAATGGCTTTTTTTAAACTAATTTGTACGCAAACTTTTTCTGGTCCAACAACTGGTGTACTTTTTGTTTTTTGATTTTAATTAAATAAGTTGCTGATAGAAATAAATGAAGACTGGTTATATTTTTTCATAATAGATATGTCGTTGATTTAAAATAAATTAAGGCAATATCTTCAGTACAACTATTTTTATTTAACATCAAAATTGGGCGTTAAGTCTGTACGCAGACTTTTTCTGGTTAGTATACATACATACATACATATGAATGATCTCATATTTACCCTATGATCCCATCAATTTTGATAATACAATAAACTATTACACATAATAAAAAAATCTTATTTGTATTGCTATTTACCTGCTTTTGATGATGCTTTGCATTGCCGTTTGGTTTCTCGACGCATCCATTATCCATAGATTCGCTATGTTTAATCAATTTGGTATTTCTCAAAGACTCTGTTTTCGCGTATCCCTGAACAGTTTTTTGTTGCTCCTCACCAAGTGTCATGGTTTTACAATTGTTTCCTGTAAATTATCAAACTCTCATTAACTCAATAGTTGTTCCCGCCTTATATGTATATGCATATATGTATATATAAAGCTACATGTACATGCTTATTCATATGTAAAATGTCCATAAGCACGAATGTATGTATGTTGCTACACATAAACACATACATACATACATATGTATGCCATGAAAGAATTTAATTTATACACATGTATGCACGTTCATAAACAATGGTAACATTGAGTTAGTATGATTGTATGATATGCTTTGATGTTGCCAAACACAGAATACACATTAAAAAACATTTACATTCATCTAAATACATTTGTATTCTTCACAGCTATTCCTTTATGACGTCATTCCCCACCTACCTTACGAATTTATGCGTATAAGTGCAATTGTGAGGAACTTGTTCAATGGTGTGAATTAATTGTTCAACTGAACGAGTGTGTAAAGTCGACACTGTAGTCAATTATTATATTTACGTAAATGTAGAAACATATATTTAACGTTAAATATCGATAAAAAAAAAGATAAATCGGATGTTTTCGACTTCTTTCAGTAATTAACCCTATTTTCATTTTCTGTTTTTACCGGGCTTTCTCAATTTTCTTTTTCAATATATTTGAAATGTTTTATTTGGCTAATGTCAAATCTATAACAAAAACAATCGTCTTTTACACATTCGTGATCTGCTTAAAAATATCGGACGCATACATTAAAATATTGAATACTAATTTTCGATGTACGTCCAGATAGATCCACAACTTTAGCGTCCCATATCGATAAGAAATATCGGATAAAAAAACTTTTTATTTTCGCCTTTTAAATTAAAAAAGTTTAAATGCAAAACAATAGAAAACTAAATTATCTTTCTATTAAAACATGTTCGTCAAATTGCATGCAGTATTTATGCACTAAAATCATGAATTGGGGTAGAAATATTTTTGCCAAAATCTCGGCTTTGACGAGTTGTCGGCCAAAACGGTTTTTGAGTTCATTTTGCAGATGCATCAAATAACTGGAACCAGCGTGGAACCAGTCAGGCCAGAGCCGACTCAAATCGGAAATTTTTAGTGTTAAATAACACCCTTTGAACTTTGGTGGGACTTTATATATGTACTTGCAGAAAACAACTAAATGAAAAAACTATAACTATAATTTAATATTACAGTTTAAAAATATATTTAACTATATATTGATTTATTGTAATATATAAATATTCAAAAATTTTTATTCCTATTTAAATCGTAATTTTGCAGTTTACTTGACCACTGTTACGGGAAAACACTATGTTAACACTATCATTAAATTATTCTTCATATTTGCAGAACTTGTCAACTATGTCGCGCTATTTTATTCTATTCGAACCAAATAGACAAATATTTTGCTTTATGTTTTCAAATTGTTAACGATCTATAATTGTTAATCGTTTTAAATAATTATTAATCTATATTAGAGCATAATTGAAGAGCTGCAACTCTTCTTCATTTACAATTCTTCTTCATTCATACATAATATGTATGTATTACACATATAACAAATTTAACTCAATACCATTAAGAAAAAAAAACACAAATGAAAATTTAGTTTTGGAAATATTTGTTTATAATTGTAAAATAAATATATAAAATATTTATATATATATATATATATATATAATGAATCCTCGTAATCCTCGTAAAAAATATATATATATATATATTTTACAGGATTACGAGGATTCATTATCCGAGTCTTCCACCGGACTTTCGCCGAAACGTTTTTTGGCGCGTGGCATGATGATTAAATTTCACAACTCTACAACTCATGTCGATCCCTTTTCAATACCTTCTCACCCTCCAATACCCACGCAAAGTGTGGTGAGTTATGACGAACACTATCTGTCTCACTCATGCCCACAGCCAAACTACGTTGATATAATTCTATCAATTCTGTCATATGTCTCGCACGAAAGAATGGACAAATAGTAAGAAATAAAACAAGTGTTTATCAACAAATAATCGTTATAATTTGAATGTTTAAAATAATCTGCGACACGGCCTTCCTGGCCTATCTCACGTCCTCGTGAGTTTACAATATAAAGGTTTTACAAAATATATTCTCTTATTTTTTTTAATACAAATTCAAATTCAAGCAGGTTTCGCAAAAATACATTTTTGTTCTTCTTACAACGTTTGCCATGAGATCCAGATTACCACCAACTTAAATCCAAACAATTAAAATTATTAATCCTTTTCTTTCATAAGGCGATCATATTCTTCATTTAATTTAAAATCTTGATTTTAAAATCATGCTAACAACTAGCACACAGTCATTAACAAAATAGACTGGCCAGTCAATAAACAAGTTAATTTAGCCCACAGTTTATATCCAGACAAACCGGCCATCACAAATAGGTCGCAGTTTAGTTAATAAGCCGGCCAAATAACATTTGATCATTACCAAAATGTCAGTATTAATACAGCAAATGGCGAACCACATAACTCGGCCGCCCACCTCTACAGAAAGTCATGAAACATGGTTTTGATCCGGGCATTTACAATGTCTTTATTCTGTTACAAGATCACAGCCCTCACCGGCTTGATCTGTGGCATCTTCATGACTGGATTCATCATTCAGTTCTGTGATTTCTTCATCATCACACTCATCATCCAATTCTGTGGTAATCCCCTTCTCAGGTAGAAGAGTATTATAACTTTGTGCCGGCAGGAAATGTATGTAACAGGTAGAAGGAGGCATCTCCGACCCTATAAAATATATATATTCTTGATCAAGGTCAACAGCCGAGTCGATCTAGCCATGTCCGTCTGTCCGTATGAAACACTGGATCTCAGAGACTATAAGAGATAGAGCTATAATTTGTTGTTTGCACACAGATCAAGTTTTTTTTTTTTCAAAATTTTGCCACGCCCACATCCGCCTCCGCAAATAAAAAAAAATAACAAGCATAATTTTCAAGCTACAGCTGCGAATATTGGTGTATACAATAATAACTATAGTATTTATGATTTCTAAAATTTGATTGCGATCAGATAAAAGTTGTAGAAGTTATTTAAGAAATACTTTTGTATGGGCAAAAACGCCTACTTACTAGTGGTCTTAGTTGTTGGCCGACAATCTGGTACATTGTGCCGTCTATGGTATATTTTGAATGTGGTACTATATAAATATACCAAACATATAATTTGATAATTTTTATTATTTTTGGTATATTTTGAAACTAATACCGCAAAATTTTGCTTTTATTCAAAATGGGTAGCGGGTATCTCACAGTCGTGCACACTCGACTGTAACTTTCTTAGTTGTTTTACATTGTTTACCGCTGACCACCTAAATGACAATTTAGAAACAATAGACGACGTTTCTTCGTGTCGTTGTTGCTCAGCTAACAACCAATTGTCAGTAATCTCTGTCAAATTTATATGTTTTTCTACTGTACCTTTTAACTTAATGCGATCTTTTGATATGGGATTTCGTTCGAATATTAAACTCAAAAGATTGCATGTACGACCACCACCTATGGACTCTCGGAGTCAGTTCCGCTTTTGTGCGAGATGCCTTGAGCGAATTACAATCAGTAAAAACTACAAAATGTCGACCATGCAAGTAATGGCGAAAATGCTTAATAGAATCTACTGCAAGTGCTTCCAACTCATACGAGTGATTTCGCGATTCTGCTGACGAAGTCCGTTTACCAAAGTATTCGATAACTCGAGGCTCGTGCTCGACTTTGTACAACATTGTTGTCTCAGTTGAGTCACAGATTGCGGAGGCGGTAAATCTACAAGAGCTTGTATTTTTTAGGTTTCGGTCGAATTTTAACTGCTCTAACTTTGAAGCCCACATATTCTACACAAGATTTAAGAAAGGAGCATTTTTTGATGTTGAAAGAAAATCCTGCTTCGGCGAGTGCTTGTAAAGTAATTTGTAGTCTGTCGAAAGCTTCCTCCTTTGTGCGTGCAACTATCATTACATCGTCCATGTAAGCGATATGCGCATATGCATAAGTCAGATCACCTAGCGCCCTTTGCAATACAGAAGGCGCATTTTTAAGCCCAAAAGGCATAGCCAAGTATTAATACTGTCCTTCTGGGGTTACAAACGCTGTCCGTTCAATAGAGCTTGTAACATCGGACTCGCGAAAGGAGAGGAACTGGGTCTTATTATGTTTGCATCCAACAGCTCTTGAATGGAATATCTAACCTTTTCTTTTTCTTCCACACTCAATCGGTAAAAGCGCCTCTGAACCGTCTTATTTTGATCAATCAAGCGATTCTCTAGCTGTCCCGTAGTCACGCGGCTCTGTGGTATACCGTTTATTAACGAATTTGTATACCCCTGTAATATTGATCTTTTTCTTGTCCATGTAAATCGGTATGGACATCAGCCAGGTCAGGAGTGCATTCGGAGACTACGACAGGTAATACAGACTTTTCGTTAAACATAGTAAGCGCGCTTGATGTAATTGTCACGCCGATGCCCTGGCTCAAAATTTCCCGACCAATCAGAGCGTCGTATTTGAAATGATTATCTAAAACTACGTGAAATAAGATTTCAAAAGAACGCTCACAAATTAAAATATTCGCCAATATCTGTAAAATGCTGCAAACAGAGTTGCCACCTATACCCCTCAATGTTACTATGTTGTTTATTCCAGTGCCGGATAATTTCAGTGATTGCAGTCTCTTTGATGAGTGAGCACTCGGCTCCGCAGTCAAAGTAAAGTTGGAACGACTCACCAAACTGCAGCAACATTCCTAAGGGCTCAAGTACGGTGCATATGTTCACATCTTTGATGGTATTACTCTTGATCGGCGGACGCTCCTGACGATCCGGGCACACAGTAGATACATGTCCGGCTTTTCCACATTTATAACAGATCACGGATGATCGATCATTTGCTCCAATATATCCAGATTACGGGGCTGCTGACGCTGAGTTGTCTCTTTTTAAAGCGACATTCCGCCTTCTTGTGTCCGGGTTTGCTACAGTTATGACACGTGATGTGAGACATAGCCCCATCTTTCTATATGTCGTGAGAGCTTTCGCTTATCAGCCATTTCAATTAAATATTTACTTTCCTTCATTCTAAGTTTTTTAGTTTTAGGTCCAATGATGTCTACGTTTGTTAGTTGGTCGGGTGAAGAGTAAGAAAGTTGAAGCTGCTTCATGACGGAAACAGAGCATTGCTCCATTTCCGGATAAAGCGGCCCAATGTTAACCCCTATTTATTGTTCGATTTAATAATACTATGCTTAACTACTTTAAAAAACGACTCAATTGTCCCATTGCTTGGTCTTTTGCCAGATGAATCAATAAATATTCCAATAACATTAGTCCAGAAGGGAACATATACAATATACTTTTTTAAAATATTGTTGTTGTCGTTGTCAATCGAATAGGCGTAACCTAAGCAATTTCTAAAAAATGTTCTTAATTCAATGTTGTGCAAGCCAACTATCTCATCAATATTACGGCACATAATTTTGCAATAGTGACTTGTATTCAAAATTCAAATCAAACATTAGGAAAAATTGAACTTCTATTATATACATAATTAAAACAAATTTCATTATTATTTACAATGTCAAGATATTAAACTCTTTTAAAATGGCCCCAATAATAGCAAAACTAACATCAGTTATTAACTCGCACAAAAATCTTCCAATGTCATACGATGTATATATGATTTGAAAGTATTGCATGAGCTACGGGGAATACAATATGGAGCTTAGGGATATTAATGAATACAAAAATATTCTTCTCTTTACAAAGTGCAAAGGCTGCACTACATTTCCTGCGGCATCCATATGTAAAGTGCCTTGTTTTATATGGCTCAATAACATTAATATGTTCTTTGTCCCATAAAAAGACTTCAAGTTTGGTTGATAGGTACTGAATAAAATGAGAATGCCCTTTAGAAATTATACCGAAAGCATCGACAAAAGGATCCTTATTGAAATGAAATTTGCAGTTGTTTCCTGATATTAAATTTCTATGAAAAGGCAGTTTCTCATTTGTCATCTGGTCATTACCACCTAAAGCTCGAGTCATATTTAACTTGTTAATTTTGTTCACTCTATATTCAAACGCAGTACAGTTTTTTATGGAGTCTCTTTCCATAAATCTGTTCACAGCCTAGTATGTGTTACTTTAAGACTACTTGTTAGTACTTTAACCACCCCATCAAAAGACCCTTTAAATATAAAGCTATTGCAAGATGGATCCTTACAATAACCATACGCTACAAAATGTAATTTATTAATTCTTAGCTTTTTAAAGTATAAAACACACGCATTATTATGAGAGCTGTAAGCTTCTCTAATCATGTGCTCTATACTTTTTGAAGCAGAGAACTTGTTAGTTAATAAAGAATATATATTTTGAAAATCAAAAACCTTAAATTCACAATGTCAGTAGAATATATACTTGTGGATAATTTTATATTTGAACTTAATTTATAGCCTCCCTATATACAAATTCAAATTAGAATTTAAATGATCTACAAATATGTACATATATATCAAAGTTTGTTCTGCCAAAGTACATAACCATACTTTTATTAGCCAACTTTTAAATACAAACAAATCAAAATGTCTATCGCCAAAAACATTGACTTCACTTATTTTATTATTTTCGTCCATCGTCCAAAACTTGACTTCACGAAATCACCAATCACATTGCTAAAGCAACTCTCGTCTATCGCCAATCACATGACTTCACAAATTCTCTTCCGTTTCAGCAGACTTTTCTCTTTATGATTTACATCTAACTCTTCTGGGATTTGCACATCCGGTAGCTTTCGCAAACTGTGGGTACTTGTAACGTCTATTGTTCTATTATTCCTATTTCCTCTGAACTTTGGGTCTAATTTTGTTTGCAGTCTCTCACTGTTTTTAAGCAACACAAAGTCACCCACACAGGACCTAAGTACCTTAGTCTTACTTATATCAAATTTTGTTTTCTCATAACTAGCGGGCTCTTGCAAGTTCTTAGGAGCCAACTCCCTTAATTTAATTTTGTCAATTTCAGTTTCAGTATCACTAATAGGAATCAATCCGAGTGGACGCGCCACTTTACCAATTAAAAGTTCTAAAGGGCTACACTTAGTGCTACGATTAACTGTACAGGGCTAACTGTACATCCCCCAGTGCATCTTGCCACGATCTGCAACAGATCGTCTTAACAGCCGTCAACAGATTCTTTAGTGTACTCATAACCCTTTCAACTTGACCGTTGGCTCTACTTGCACCTGTTCCAATTAAATGTAATTATATCTTTTGATTAGAACAAAATTGCGCAAGCTTTGTGTCCGTGAAACTGCGCAACTGATCGGCAATTATGTTAGACGTCTTGGCAATTGAAGATTTCATTGTGGTTATGCAAGTATTCGCATCCAAGGAAAAGGTGTGGAACAGATAAACGTATTTAGTAAAAGCGTCGATTTGTACAATGATATATTCTTTACAATCACTTTTTCCGCTCAATTTTCCCGATACATCTATGTGGACCGCGTGCCAAGGAATGCTAATTTTGGAATTTGGTGTAATTCAATTTGAGGTTTTCCTAACGTACCCTTAGAAACTCTGCATGTAATACAGTGCTCCACAAATCTTCGAACATATTTTGTCATGCCAGAAAACCAGTAATGATCGTCCAGCGTCCTTGTCCAGCGTTTTCTGCCAACCAAGATGCATGATAGAGTCATGTACCTGAATTATACCTGACCAACGGAACATACGAGGAACTACAGGTAAACAACGAGTTTTTGAAATTCTCTGGATCTTTCTATGCAAAACATTTGATCTAATTTCATAAGTAAATCGTCATTCTTCAACTTAGTTACGATTTCTAATATTTCTGGATCCTTTTGTTGCTCCACCAAAATCCAGTTTTCTGATATTTCTGTTAAGTCAATTCGTTTCTCTTCTATTTTTCTTGATACTGACTTTTGACACACCGGATTCCTATATAAAAAGTTTACGTGTGCCATGCGTTTACCTTCTCTATATTCAATTTCGAATTCAAATGTTTGTAGAAACTCCCACCAACGATAAACGCTAGGTGACAACTCGACTTTATTTCGCAAATATTTGATTGAATTACAATCAGTAAAAATCACGAATTTTCTCCCATGCAGAAAGTGACGACAATGTTTTACTGCATTTACGACAGCCAGGGTTTCCAATTCGTAGAATGTGTACCTGGATCCACAGGAGCTAGTTGCTCTACTATATTCAACCACATGAGGCTTAGAGTTTATTCGGTGTAAAAGAATAGCACCATACCCAATCGAGCTGGCGTCGGTAAGCAGTTCTATCGGAAACTGAGGGTCAAAAATAATAAAAACAGGCTTGTTTGTTAATACGCCGTTTATTTTACTGCGAATTTCCTCATGCTGTGTTTGCCATTCAAAACTATTTTTTTCGGACGTGAGAAAATATCTTCAGCTTCATCAGTTGAGTAAACCCCGGAATAAATTGACAAAAATATGACGCTAATCCAATGAACTATCTTAGAGAAGCAACTGACTTTGGTGAAGGCAACGCCACAAGAGATTCTATCTTGCTTAATGCAATGCTGCTGTCTACATATGCGGATGACACTGTCATCATGTGCTCCGCTGTTCATCCGGCCAATGCAATAAATGAAACACAGCAGTACCTGCACCACTTCATTAAATGGTCAAAGAAATGGTGTTTCAAAATAAATGCGACCAAGACAGCACATGTGATATACACGCTGCGAGACCTAAACGAACGAGATAGGACGAGAACAATTACAATAAACGGTCATGAAATTAAAATGCAATCCAAACACACTTACCTGGGCGTCACACTTGATCGCAAGTTAACGCTGGCCACACACGTGACAAGACTGTGCGTAAAAAACCAGAGCAAGAGCCATGAAGTTGGGCTGGCTCCTTGGGCCAAACAGCAAATTGGCAAAGGACTGCAAAATGCTATTGGTTAAGCAGCTCATCATGCCAATTTGGAAATACGCTCTATCTGGGGCGCGCTCACCTCAAACTGCCAGATCATTCGTTTGCAGCGGCTGCAAAATAAAATAATTCGCAAGTCACTAAATGTATCTTGGACAATAAGAAACGAGTGCATTAGAAATACATACCAAAGGCCCAGATACATGGAGCAGATCGAAAAATATATTAGGCCACTGAGCACAGTTCTAAATGCAAGTATAACTAATACTACACACTTGCAAATGCAAGGCGAGCATCTGCGCATAGAACTTAATCAGACATATGACCAGCAAACTTTGCGAAGGCAGATTCGGCCGCTGTTACCGACGCTGATTCGTATCCAGGAGGAGTACGATGAAGCCAAGGCGAACGAGCAACGTGAACGCGAACAGGCACAGCGGCAGCAACAAACTGGCACAAAAACAGCTGCAAGATTAAAGGAAAGAGAAATTAATCAACTGAAACGCAAATACATACATGGAATACTCACCAGAGAAGCGATTATGGAGCACATATGTGGCCAGCCATTACAAATTCAAAAATTAGTACTGCCGGATATCTCAGCAGAAGAGCAGCTAAAGCTACGCAGAAAGCCGCCAGAACGTTTCTGCGAGTCAACTATAAACACGCTCCGCAAACGTTTTAGAGATGGACTTCTTACCAGAGACGACGCGCTGAAGATTACGAGAGGACAGCCACCTGCAATAAAAAGAATTATAGTACCTGATTTAACCATGGACGAGCATTTGGCGCATCTCGAATGCACAATGCAAACAAATGACGAGCTACAGACGGAGCAGCAGCAAATACAAATCATCTGCATTGAAGATTCGCCACCACAGACTAATTCTCAGCCACATTTTCCACTTACCCAACACGAGGCGACAGGTCCAAATTTGGTGCCGGCAACTCCAGACGAGACACTTGACAATGGCCTAGAGCTGGTGAGCAGACGGCTGGAGCGCCTTCTGGACGAAGAAGATCCGCCTGCTGAGGCATCGCAAGCAGCGCAAACTGCCAACAAAAAAATGCAGACGCAAGCAGAAAGGCCAACGCAACACACAAAGCCCAGCAGTGGCGTCAGCAAGCCTCCTAATCCTAGGATGGGCCGCCACTGCCAGCCTTGTAAGTATGCCCGCACTGGCCTCACTGCGAGTTTCTCTTTTTTCAGACGCGACGACGGCTGCGCACACCAGCAGACAGATGCTCCATTCGCCGCTCAAACTGCTGCTCTCAGCCAAGACGATGGCCAAGCAGACCCTTTGAAGCCCGGCAATCCACTGTGAGGCCATTATGGGAGCCTCTTAGCATCCAGAGAGACGACCACTGGGCCACTGCCAGCGTACAAACGCTGAACGATGACCAGCCAGCAACCCGTCCGTGGCGCCTGTTGCGCCCTAGAGAGCGCACTGCAACCCAATCCAGACGCGAGGCGGCCACCAGACGGCCACCCTGAGGACCATTCCGGATGCAGACAACTCCAGCCACTAAATATATACTGATTGACACTTACCGGCAACTCATTTCTGCAAACACCAATTTACATCCAATTGGTGAATGCAGAGGCCACGAGAGGCGATGCTCCAGTGGAGGCGACCATGCTGGATGCCCCCCGGCACCTTTTGGATTTTTTCCTGCAATATTAGATTTTTAATTTAAATTTTTGAAAATTACCTGTTGCCATGTTTATATTCATATTGTCTTCTTCTTATCTATGTTCGTACATGTCACAGTGTGACCTAATGTTTGTACGCAAAAAAAGACTCGTGTAAAATAAGTGTAAAGTACCAGTCTTGTACCGATTAATCGTTTGTGAGCCCGCGAAGGCAGCGCTATTTAAAATATGTATTTGAACCAAATGTAAATGTACCAAATTAGCAGCCCAATGTTAGCCATTCAAATTTATACGTTGCTATGTAAAGTAATATAGATAAATTGTAAAATAAAGGCCCTCCAGTAGCCGAGATCAGTTGCTGGAGGCGAGTCGTGCGCCCACGCGCCCAATTCGAACCGAAAAAAAAAAAGAAACTCTGCATGTAATACAGTGCTCCACAAATCTTCGAACATATTTTGTCATGCCAGAAAACCAGTAATGATCGTCCAGCGTCCTTGTCCAGCGTTTTCTGCCAACCAAGATGCATGATAGAGTCATGTACCTGAATTATAACTGACCAACGGAACATACGAGGAACTACAGGTAAACAACGAGTTTTTGAAATTCTCTGGATCTTTCTATGCAAAACATTTGATCTAATTTCATAAGTAAATCGTCATTCTTCAACTTAGTTACGATTTCTAATATTTCTGGATCCTTTTGTTGCTCCACCAAAATCCAGTTTTCTGATATTTCTGTTAAGTCAATTCGTTTCTCTTCTATTTTTCTTGATACTGACTTTTGACACACCGGATTCCTTATAAAAAGTTTACGTGTGCCATGCGTTTACCTTCTCTATATTCAATTTCGAATTCAAATGTTTGTAGAAACTCCCACCAACGATAAACGCTAGGTGACAACTCGACTTTATTTCGCAAATATTTGATTGAATTACAATCAGTAAAAATCACGAATTTTCTCCCATGCAGAAAGTGACGACAATGTTTTACTGCATTTACGACAGCCAGGGTTTCCAATTCGTAGAATGTGTACCTGGATCCACAGGAGCTAGTTGCTCTACTATATTCAACCACATGAGGCTTAGAGTTTATTCGGTGTAAAAGAATAGCACCATACCCAATCGAGCTGGCGTCGGTAAGCAGTTCTATCGGAAACTGAGGGTCAAAAATAATAAAAACAGGCTTGTTTGTTAATACGCCGTTTATTTTACTGCGAATTTCCTCATGCTGTGTTTGCCATTCAAAACTATTTTTTCGGACGTGAGAAAATATCTTCAGCTTCATCAGTTGAGTAAACCCCGGAATAAATTGACAAAAATATGACGCTAATCCAATGAACTATCTTAGAGAAGCAACTGACTTTGGTGAAGGCAACGCCACAAGAGATTCTATCTTGCTTAAGTTTGGGCGTATCTCCCCCGCCGTTACCTCATAGCTAAAATAGCGAATTGTAAATCTTAAAAAAAATCACTTCGAAATGTTAAATGATTAATTCTTTAATTTTAGCACGTACTAACTCCCTTTCGCTTGGACTAAATCTGTATGGTCGCCTTTGTAGGGTCTTAGTTGGTTCAATCAAACGAATATTCATTTCCCCAGTACTCACCCGCGTTTGCGGAGTGCCTTCAATAAAAGATTTTGAGTATTGTTTCATTTCAGTTTCAATGGCATCGAAATTAGTGGGTTGATCGGTTTCGCAAATGTTCACAACTTTAGTTTGGACAATCTTATTATTATCGTACGAAACTTCCGCTGAGAACCTTTGAGCCAATATCTGTCTGCCAATTACAATATTATTCTTCATGCATTCGTCTGGCACTACATGGAACAAAACAACCAACGAGTTACCGTCAATCATGATGTTTGATTCAATTTGTAGTACTACAAATATTGGCATTACCTATTCCCTTTAAAGAGATAACATTATGAATCCTAGTACCAAGTAGCTTATTAGATACGCTTTTTGTTTGTTCTGCCGAAGCTTGATTGTCCATTTCAGCGAAGCGCGTTCCGATGCTTTCACAGGCGAATTCTAGAGCACACTGCCCGCTTGACCATCTTACTGTCTACGTCTGAACCATCGAACCACACTCGGCAACAGCGACGATACGCAGTCGCCCTGCATTAACGGTTCTTCTCAAAGCTACAAAATGCAGACAACCAATCACAGCACAAATAAAGGATAATGCAATATTAACATGCATACTCACAACTACGCAGTGTCAATGTGCCGAGACGCACTTACAACTGTGCAGTGACAATGTGCCGATGCTGCATTACTTACTTTCCGACATATATTAAGTTCAAATTTTTAATACTTACACTTTAGCAAGGCATAATGAGTCTTGCTATTTAGTTTGTACAACAATATTTTGCAATCCAACATCGAAAGTGTGCTTCCGGAAATTAGACCCTCGGAAACTGCCTCCTGTATAGCAGCCTTATATCCGTAGTTGCTATAAATGCATAAGAAACATTGAAATTATTATGTTACTTGAATTAAATGCAGGGACGCTTTAAAGGCAGATATTGGGAAAAAATGTGTTGCTAAATGTGTAATAATAATTATATATTTATATATATGTATATGTATATATATAATTACAATACTTTAACACTTCGAATATATATATTGACATTAAAATTATAAACCACTATTATTCACTTTGAACACTTACTTTTCCAATCAATTTATATTTTCCCGGAATGGCGCTGCATTGTCACAAAAGCGCCACTGTATATTCATATACATATATACATACATAAGTATGTATGTATGTCACTGTATGTACTACTGTGTGTACTTACGATTTTTTTTATTATTAGGTGGCACTACAACCCATTTCGTTTTGGTTTGGTTTTGGCCGACCTCAGCGTCTCCGCTCTTCGCACGCCTCCTCCAATTGGAAATACCCAGTAGATTGAGGTCCTGCTGTACTTGGTCCTTCCATCGGAGATTTGGTCGTCCCCTTCGTCGTCGCTCGTAGTCGACTCTCGCTTCGAATACCTTCTGAGCTGGAGATTCTTCATCCATACGCACAACGTGGCCGAGCCAGCGCAGACGTTGTATCGTGATGCTCCGGACCACGTCTACGTAGTCGTACAACTCGTACAGCTCGTGGTTCATCCGAATGCGAAAGTCGTCCCCAATCCGAACGGGACCGAAGATCTTGCGAAGAATTTTTCTCTCGAACACTCCAAGCGCTGCTGCATATGTCATTGACACTACCCATGCTTCTGCGCCATATAACATAAGAGCACGGGTAGGATGAGTGTCATGTAGAGTGCTAATTTTGTTCGGCGCGAGAGGTCTCTATTGCACATTTGCCTACTCAGACCAAAGTAGCACCTAATGGCAAGTGTGATTCTTCACTTGATCTCCAGGCTGACGTCATTTTTGGTGTTAATGGCTATGCCAAGGTACGTGAACTCCTGCTACCCCATGGGAGTCTAGGCGCCGCGCCTCCCTGCTTGTCGACAGCATATACTTCGTCTTGCCCTCGTTTACCGCCAAACCCACTTTTCTGACCCTTTTTCGACTCCTTGTCTGAAAACTTGAAAGGTATTGAAAGGTTCGGAGAGGTTCGTTCCTACCTTGACAGAGCTAATGGTGCTGCTCAATGTCATCCTGCAAAGACGTATCAGCTTTGCAGGAATACCGAACTCAGACATGGTGGCATATAGGCGTTTCCTTGTCGGGCTATCGAATGCAGCTTTGTAATCGAAAAAGAGATGATGTGTGTCAATTCCATTTTCGTGGGTTTTCTCCAGGATTTGGCGCAATGTGAAGATCTGGTCTATGGTGGATTTAACAGGTCTGAAGCCGCACTGATAAAGTCCGATCAGTGTGCTGGTATACGGCTTCAGTCGTTCACATATTACGCTCGATAGGAGGCAGTCCATCAGCACCGGCTGCTTTGTTGTTTTTGAGTCGCTTAATAGCAACTCGGACCTCGTCATGGCTAGGTAGTGGTATATCCACATTGTCGTCGATTGGTGGTATCGGGCCGTTTCCTCCAATGGCGGGATTGGTGCCGTCATCGCCTGCTAGCAGCTTGGAGAAATGCGCTCTCCATAACCTCAGCGTGCACTGCGTATCTGTAACCAGATTTCCATTTTCATCTCGACAGTTAGATGCTCCGGTCTTGAAACCTTGAGTCAGACGGTTGATTTGATGGTAACATTTTCGAGCATCATTTCTGTCTTGCAACACCACGCATTCTAGCTTTTCTTGCACCCGTTTTTTCCGTCTAAGGAGTCGCCTCTCTTCCTTCCTTTTTTCCTTCCTTTTTTCCCTGTAACGTTCACACGTAGCTCGCGTTGCGCCAGACTGCAGCGTTTTTCTGTAGGCGGCGTTTTTTGCCGCAGCTGCGACGCGACACTCCTCGTCATACCATTGGCTCCGTGTGGGTGGGCACTTGAACCCAATGGCTGTTTCAGCGGCAGCTCGCATGGAGTGGGATATGTGCGCCCAGAGTCCGCCGGCGTCAACAGGGAGAGGAGCAGTTCTGAGAGGTGAGTGGAGTAAGCTGTTGCTGTCCGTTGTGATCACAGCCTAGTGACGTCAAGCTTTCGTTGCGTGATGGGGTGTACGTTTTTCGCTCGGCATAGCCGCATGCGTATCTTGGCTGCGACAAGATAGTGGTCCGAGTCTATGTTGACTCCACGAAACGTACGCACGTCCATCACGCTTGAGGCATGCCTTCCGTCTATCACAACGTGATCAATCTAGTTGCGCGTTTTTTGATCAGGGGACAGCCATGTGTCCTTGTGGATGTCGAGGTGCCGAAATCTGGTGCTACTCACTACCATGTTTCGCGCCGCGGCGAAGTCAATCAGCCTGAAACCGTTGTTCGAGGTGGTCTCATGGAGGCTGAATTGACCGACGGTGCGGTCAAAGATGCGTTCGTGCCCAACCATTGCGTTGAGGTCCCCGAGGATGATCTTCACGTCATGGTTTGGGCAGCGGTCGTATGTGTCCTCGAGTCTCGCGTAGAATGCATCCTTAACAGCATCGCCCTTCTGCTAAGATTGAAAAATCTAGCTTTGACGCGGATTGTAGCCAGCCGTTCACTCACTGGGGTGAAATTGGAGACGTGGTGGCGAAGTCTTCGGCTTACTACAAATCCGCATCCAAATTCGCCTTTCCGCATGGCAGCTGTAGTAGATATCGCAGTTTGCTCGCTTGGAGCAACCTTGTCCTGTCCATCTCATTTCCTGGATAGCGGAAATGTCGGGGAAATTTTCGAGGGCATCCGCCAGTTGGATAGAGGCACCTTCCCAATTAAGGGTTCGGACATTCCAGGTGCATATCCTTAAATCGTAGTCCTTTTTCATTTTGCGGTGGTCGTCAACATAAGGGGGGATCCTATCCGAGGCATTCGCTTTGGTTTACCTTGGGCTTCTTTTTTCCGAGGCGGGTTCCAAACCCTGCACTCAACCATTTACCGTCCGGATGACACGCTGCACACATTAGCTCACTATCTAGCGGATGCTAAGATAGCTACCTAGGCCAAGTTGACCGCAATCAGAACTTACGATTTGGTGGACATAAATTTACGTGGCATTTTCAATATATTTTTTACTTTCACTTTATAAACTTTTAACTTTATAAATCACTTGTTGTGCAGCAATTTAACAGAACATACAACATTATTCCGTTATTTTCCAGAGTTGCCACCAAGATTCATAAAGCGTGATAATATTTGTTTGGCAATAATCACTAAAATTTAATTTTCTCGAAAACGGCTTAAACGATTTGAATAAAACAAATTGCAGAGCATTCGAAATTTTTATGTTTATATAATAGCAATGACAAAGTCTAGGAAACCTACTAGTACTACTGTACTGTACTAGCTTCGCAGATGTTAATCGTTGTTATGCCAAATTCGATTTTCTCGAAAACGGCTTTATCGATTTGAATAAAACAAAAAGCAAAATATTTGTCTATTTGATTCGAATAGAATGTTGGAGATATATATGGGTAATAAATATAATAAATAGGTTTGAGCATGATCGCCATTTTGGAAAATTGGCAACGATTTGACTACTTAAGGTAACGCGCAAAAATTCAAAAAATTCTACTATTCTACTATAATGCCATTTTCTCGAAAACGGCTTAGACGAGTTGCATAAAATAAATTGCAAAGCATTCGAATATTTTATGTTTATATTATATAGTATGTAGCAATGCGAGCCTTCTCTGACAAAGTCTAGGAGAGCGTATAATCGAAAAAGTAGATGCATTTTGAATTTTCTCGGAAACTTTGATAATTTGCTATGTAGTATGTATATTGGGAAATGATACATAGTCAAAATGTTGAAAAATCTGCAAAACAAAAATTCGACGCTAACTTTGTACTAGCTTCGGAGATGTTAAGCGTTGCCATGCAAAATTCAATTGATTTGTAATTTGCGCAATAATCAGAAAAATTTAATTTTCTTGAAAACGGCTTTACCGATATGAATAAATCAAAAAAGCAAAATATTTGTCTATTTGATTCGAATAGAATGACATAGCGCGACAAGAATAATTTGATGATAGCGTTACATAGTCTTTTGCCGCTAACAGTGGTCAAGTAAACTGCAAAATTACGATTTAAATAAGAATATAAAATTGCGTATATTTATTAATTATACTAAATTAATATTTATGAAAATTGCGTATTTAAATGTATTATTAAATTATAGTTATAGTTGTTTCATTTAGTTATTTTCTGCAAGTATTTAAAGTCCTGCAAAAGTAATAAGGGTGTTATTTAATACTAAAGTCTTCCGATTTGAATCGGCTCTGGCCTGACTGGTTCTACGCTGGTTCCAGTTACTTGATCCACCTGCGAACTGAACTTGTTTTTGCGGGTTAACAAACGGCCAATTTTCTCAAAGACGGCCTAATGGATTTCAACCAAAATTTCTACATATATTCCTTATAGTTGTATCTACGAAGGTATAATATGCGACGACAAGAAGGCCAAAAAAGGTTAAGGTCATTAATCGACAACATTGATTTTTTGTGCTCATTTTGTATGGGGCTGGAGCTGAGGTTATTGTACTTTTCCCGAAATGTCTTGAAAACGGCGTAAACGCAATTTTTGTTTTTTTGAGGGTATATTAATTAAAACAATACTCTATAACTTGTCATAAGCCGATTTGACCGACAAATCGTCAAAGCCGAGATATTGGCAAAAATGTTGCTGCCCCAATTTTTCAATCACGATTTTAGTGCATAAATACTCCATGCAATTTGAGAAACATAGATTTAATAGAAAGATAAATTAGTTTTCTATAGTTTTGCACTTAAACTATTTCAATTTAAGACTAAATATTACGTAAAAAGACGAAAAAAAAGAGTTTTTTTTATCCAATATTTTTTTTATCGATATGTGACGATAAAGTTGCGGAGCAATATTGACGTACATACATTTGAAATATATTGAAAAAAAAAACAAGAAAAACACATAACTATATATTTTTTGATGTTTTTACATGACGCAAGTGAAAATATGTCGGGCTCCTTTTTTTTGGATTTGATATAGGCCAAATGTTATAGCAAGTTCACACCTGTGTTTATTTAGCGTCGCGTTAATTGTAATGATATTTAAAACTTATGTTCATTTTTTTTTCCATTAACATAAATCAAAAAATTAAAAAGATAAAAAATAACTTTTTAATAGAAATTTTTAAATTTCAGCTATTATTAAAAATAATCTAAATAAACTTGTGTCTGGTTGTCCCCATAAATTGTTTCTTAAGCATCTGGATACTGTGTAGTTGAATACGGGCACTTTTGACATATGTAAATGCTATCACATAATTATTATAGCGTTCGTTTTTAGCTGTGTAATTGATACTATTGGTCACAAGCGTTACGACACCGAAAAGCGAACTCAAAACACCTACATTTATTTCATGGCAAATATGAAGTGCATAACACATCCGAGTTTTTTGGTACGATGGAAACGAGACATAATTATTATATCGAACAAGAACTATAGTGTGAACTGCACTAAAAAACCCGTATATGAGCAATCATCGCCGCTGGAATCATCGCAGAAGACATACATCTCTACTAAAAGTTGATTGTGAAAAAGCGTGTTGCACGTGTTGCACGTGTGTTGTTTGCAAGACTGAAATAAGGAAATTTAGAGAATATGGGTTTCGGACGTCCTCAAGGAGGTGGCGGAAGAGGTATTTTTTGCTGTGGATGATATTGATTGACTACTTATAAATGTTTCAATCCCATCCAGGTTTTCGTGGCGGTGGATCCCGAGGAGGCGGAGGTGGATTTAATTCTCGAGGTGGATTCAAAAGAGGTGGACCACGTGGAGGTGGAGGCGGCGGACGTGGTGCCTTTGATCAAGGACCTCCCGAGCGCGTTATACCACTGGGCAATTTTAGTTATGTGTGTCAAAACGACTTAGTTTGCAAGGTGGAGATTGAAGACGTTCCATATTTTAATGCGCCCATATTTCTTGAAAACAAAGAACAGATTGGAAAAATTGATGAAATCTTTGGGACTGTTAGAGATTACTCTGTATCTATCAAACTGTCGGATAATGTATACGCAAACAGCTTCGCTCCAAGTCAAACTTTGTTTATTGACCCAGGAAAACTTTTGCCAATTGCAAGATTTCTACCAAAACCACCACAGTCCAAAGGAGCGAAGAAAAGAGCTGGTGGAAGTGGCGTAGGTGGCTTTCGAGGTCGCGGAACTGGAATGGGTATGCTAATCGTGATTAAAAAGTTTAATGAACAAAATTGTAATATATTTATTTATTTATTTAAAGGTAACCGAGGTGCTCGTGGCGGTGGTGGATTTAGAGGTTCAAGTCGTGGTGGAAACGGTGGTGGATTCAGTAGGGGTCGCGGAGGTGGTGGAGGACGCGGAGGTGGGGGAGGACGCGGACGTTGGTAATTTTATACCTTATTTAAGTCTAAGAAAATAAAGATTAATTTTCATGAAATTGTAAATGTTTATTTCAATCTTTTTATATAATCGTTTTTTGTGCACTCATTTAAATTCGCCACTATTGGTGAAATTTATTTTATAATTTAAATATGAGAAATAATTTATAGGCCCTTTATTTTGGTAATATTTAAATTAGTGTTAAGTTTGTAATCAATATGGTTGGTAGCCATGACTATATTGTCAAGCGATGAGTTGAAATTTCCTTTGTCTTTGATAATTCCATCTGCACTTCTGCTGTGCATAGTGTTCTTAATACTATAATTTTTATTGTAGCCAAATAATCTCGTATACGCTCTTTCTGGCCAAGGTTTAATATCTTCCTGTCGATTCATCTCAGCCGGATGTAGCAATTGCTAGTGAAGATGATAAAAATGGGAAATACAAGTATAAAAGTCAAGCAAACAAAATAAATTTAAATATTTGCTGCATACTGTGAAACTAGTATCTCCTTCGGTGAAGTCAACACTATTCCTAATGATCTCCGAATGGGGGTGATAAAAGTACTGAGGATATTGGCTCTGGGTTTGTGAATATCTTTGTGTGTTGCCAACCACTTCGCCATTGTGATTGTGGTGTCCAATATTGTTGTTTGTGGGGCTAATGTAATTATGCGTTGCACTATCAAATATATCTTCAACAATATTCAATGTACTGAACTCGCTTGGATAGATGTAAAAAGTTGCAATTAATGTGACGTAAACTAACAAGTGAAAGATTATACATGTCCAAATCAGATTGATCTGAAATTTAAATACAATTGTGTATATTCATAAGTATGCAGTTATTATATTTCAATAGAACTTTAAATATAAGAGCGTATTTCTGGGTTCGCCAGAAATTACATAAATTACCTTTTTCTTGCGCTCATATATTGAAAAAGTGGTAAATGGAACTAATGATATTGTTAAAAATGCTCCGCAAGCGACACCAGCTAGCAAACCAGCGAAATTTAATTGATATGGCAGTGTGCCAATGCCGAATAGTACCGTACATAAAAGTATAAACTTGATCAATGCCACATACGGCTTGTGCAGATGCTTCCAGTGCATTAATATCAGTAGGGAAATTAGGGCTGAGACTACGCCGCAGAGTGAAGCAGATGGTCCCACCTGAAGATTAACAATAATAGATAAAACATACTTATATGTAGATATATGTCCATATATGTATATGTAATATTACGAGTCCAAAGTTATTTTTAAATTAAATAAATATCTTGAATATAAAATTTCTTGCAATTTGGGAAATCTAGAAAGATGTATTTCATACTTCATATTTCGACTGTTGAATGTTTGTTAATTTAATGATTGTCATGTTATAGCTTCTATAAAATGAGCGGTCAGGTCACGAACGAAATCGGTTATGATACTTACTTCCGGACGATGTGGAGCGAGCACTGCACTTGTGAGATTGCCCACTAACCCAGATGTTATGTATACGATAGCTGTTCGCATTGTTCCAATTAAACGCTCCAAATCGGCGAGAAACAAATGCTGGACTATCAGAGTAATTGCCAGATGCAGGATACCGGCATGCATGCATAGCGAAGTGAGTAGTCTATAAAACTGATCTGGAATTTCTACTGAGAAGAACGGAAACATGCCACAAACGTTGTTCAAGCAAGATATCTGCCGAGTACAAAAAATGGATACATTTATTGAATATATATTTAGGGATTCAAGGTATTTTTGATGTTTACTTGCGAGCAAAGTGATGCTTCTTCATGAAAGTAACCACTGACGAAATCACAATATTCTCGTGTCGTTATGCGACATTCCCCATAAAGACCAGTACAGCAGGGATGTCCAATTACTTCACAAACCATATGCTCGGCAGTATGATCTTTGTAGCGATAGCGTTGCGAAAATGAATTGGTTTTTCGGCATATAGGCCATTTGGTAATATCATCAGGCCACTCGTATGGTGCAATCGACGCAGGCGCGTCACAATATTTGGGATCTAAGCCGCACACTGATCCTGATATACGACCGCCAGGACCGGATTCGCCGGGTGACCATTTTTTCCAAGTCGATATGGATTTCTGTAAAAATGTGAATATTAAGATTAGTTAAATTTTGTTCTAATTTCAAATTATTCTTATTTAGTTGTTTACATTGAACTACAGTTTTTGAGTGTCTACAGTTCAAGTTAAATAAATCAATTGTTTAAATAATGGATTATCTAAATTAATTTTGAGCACAATCAATTTTAAAATAAATCAATAAACAGAAAATTTGGCTTGTTTTGTTGTTATTAATAACTGGATTGCACAGCCACTTGATTGAGCATACTACTGTGAGCAAAAAGTAAGGTGAATTTGTTTGTAAAATGAAAAATCTTTATTTATTCTTCTAAATCAATATCATGCCCTTCAAAGTAATCCCCTCCCGATAAAATACACCTATGCACGCTTTTTTTCCTATCCTCGAAACATGCCAAATAGTACCTTTTCGGTATAGCCATCAGTGCTTTCTTCGATTTAGCTTTTATCTCCTTAATCGACTCGAAACGCGTTCCCCGAAGTGGTCTCTAGAGTTTTTGGAATAGCCAGAAGTCACACGGAGCCAAATCAGGCGAATATGGTGGTTGCGGAACGATATGCATAACATTTTTGGCGAAATGGTCAAGAAAAACGTGTACAGAAATTGGTCGTTTTTGGTACCAAACGAGATTTGATATTTCGTAGGTCCAAATTCTCCTTCAAAATGGTTTTCACAGATCTTTCTGATATTCCGATCATATCAGTAAGGTCTCTAGCAGTCAACCTCCACTTCATTGACATGTTGTTCATCTGCTCGAAGTCATCAACACGTTCTCGACCCTCTTTGAAGTCTTTACCACTTATAAACATTTTTTTTGTGACATGGTAGAATCACCAAAGGTCTTCCGCAACATCCTCAACGTTTCCGCAGCCGAAATTTCATTCGGCAAACAAAATTTGATGACACTTCTCATTCAGACATTGTAAAAAATCGAAAAATGCACTCTTGGTCGTTTGGAAAACACAAGCGTAAATATTATATATGTATTTCTGATAATGACATTCATATGAAATTTGGACCAGATGTAATGAACAGTCCTGCCAACTCAAGAAAAAAAGAACTAGGCCGAATTGTTAGGCCCGCGAAGTTTAAATTGAAAATTCACCTTACTTTTTGCCCACAGTAGTATGTATGTATAAAGAAATCACTCGCAATGATATACATATGTGCAAAAGTGAATCAAAACATAAACTTTTTGAATTCGATGTGAATTTCGATGCCACATCGAAATGAGTCTCAAATACATAACTTACTGCTGGATACAGGCCGCGTATGGAACAATCGGCCTGTGAGCTCTGAACGCATCCAGAATCATCGTTTCGTATGCAACACGCGGTTTCACGCTCCTGTCGCTTAGTTTTAGTAAGAACGTCCATGATTTTCATATCTCGGCGCATACAAGCTGCAAACTTTGCTCCCATATGAACCAAATCATTGCTGCGCGGACCTATCCAGAAATTGCGGGGTTCAACGTGTTGTACGGTTTGAAGACTTAGACTGGTCACTAAAACCTGGCCAGTCTTTTGTTCGGTTCCAAACCCAATCGGTGCAATGCCATAGCACACGATGGACAGGAATAGTACAACAATTTGAACAGTGTTAATCCAGTATGTAAAAAACGGTCGATGATCGGTGCGATCATCCAAATCATTGACAGAAAAATATTTAATTCGTCGCATTGGCGGACGCCGGGAATTTTCCAAAACACCATCCAGTAACTGTGCATTGATTCTAGTAGCCCGATTAGTCGACGGTGCAATAAAATTGGAGGCACGAATCGGATGTGGCTGATTCTGCACCGAATTACTTATATTTATTTGATTCGTTTGAGTGATATGTGCATCATGGGACGAACCTATAAAATGCACATCATTATTGGCCGTATTTAGTGCAGAGGTTCGCCAACCATTGTGATGACGCTCAGTCATATAGACACCAACGCTAGCATCTATGCCTAATCCCAAAGGCACAGTTTTATTTGCTGTTTTCTTCCGATCCATATCTGCACCGATGGTTTCATCATTATTAGTGTTCGCCACTAATGTTGCTTCACTTGGATTATCAAAGAATAACTCATCTTCAATGATTGTAGCTATCATACTGGTGCAATCATTCACATCAATATCCATTTGATGATGCCGTTCAACTTGGTCACTATGATCTACATCTCGATCTGACCGACCATGCACGTGAATTGGGGCAAAACTACGTGACCATTGAGGTCGTTTATTACTACTTGTACAGCCCCTATTACTAATCTTGTTTGTTAGCCTAGTGTTAAAGATGTTGATAACATAACTAATGCCAGTTATTAACATATGCACAACCGTTGCCTTACGCTCGATATAGTCTGCAGCATCGTAATCGTGATTAGCATTTAATTTATCATGCCAACGACAGGCACCATAAAGCGTAATATCGTTGTATTGAGCATCGCGAGCTGGCAAAATATCCGGTGGTTTGGCATAACCATCGGCAACATTGCGTTGATTGCCTCGACATCCCATTCCAGCAGTACCACTTGCATCACGATTATCATTTGAATTGGTTCCATTATACTCTAGCTCTTGGTTGGTCTTTAATAAACCAAAACGCCTTATTGCTAATCGTTGTTGCCGTCCGTACCAGAGCATGAAGTCGGCCGCTTCAGAACTGCTCTCTACGCCAAAAAAACGAGCGATTTCGCGTCGCATATAAATGCTAATACGTTTCTTGCAGGAATAATGATAGGTTTGTTGTTGCGATTGCTGCTGCTGTAATGAGGGCTGCTGTTGCTGTTGTGGAGGCTGCGCTAAAACTTGGAACTGTTGTTGTTGCTGATGTTGCATTTGATTTCGTGGCGAGCCTACAATGAGTTGGGATGGTGCCATTGTTGAAGACGCATACATTTGATGAGAGTGCGTTTGACGTTGCAATGTGGGTAACTTGTTCGTATTGTCAGCATGTTTTGTTTGCTGATTAGGAAAAGTGGCGTCGGTCATTTTCGTATTTGTCAACTCTTGTTCATGATGCTTAATTTTCGATAAATCATTGATAGGTGCCATTTTAATCGGGACAAGTGGCATGGCCACTGGAACTGGACTAATCGGCCCAGTAGTTTGCGTCGTTTGATGCACTCCTGTTGTTCGGCGAGCCGTATTACAGTGTAAACAGGTTGTGGTGTTATCCTGATTTTGACTTTGACTAATTGTTTGCTGTATAACGATGACAGAGTCGCCTTCATCTGACTTAGCACGCAGCTTGTTGCACGACGAAACGCTTTTTGTGGTAACCATTGGGGAACAGATGTTAGGTGGTGGTGTGGGTACTGGTGCTGTTGCTGTTGCTGTAATGGATACAGCAGATATGCCCGATGATGATGCTGGCGATGGTGATGGGCATGGGCAATTTGGGGAAGGTGATGACAGATTGCTATTATTAGTTCCATTGTATGTTTGCGCACTCTTCGAGTGCGCTATTGATTCCTCAATAGGATGGTGACAACACTTTGTGGCTCGATAATTATGAGGCAATGGCAATGGCATATTCAAATAATGCGTCGAGATTGGAAATGAAGTTGAAGTTCCTGCTGCTGACGATGACGACGCCACTGATGTCGATGACGATAAAGGCAAATCTGTATACAGCTCACTGGCCAAAGGAGGGGTTGGTACATAGCGCTTAACCGGAGTGTGCACCGTTGAGCCCAAATAACTGCTGTATGCTTCACTACATTGTACTTTCGCAGACGGCAGAAAATAACGAGTTTTAGATGGTGCTGTTGATGATTCCATTCTATTGGCCTTTGGATCTCGATAACGATCTAAGCGATATTTCGAGTTAGGTGACATAAGGCGCTGGTTCGATTGCTGCCCTTGATGTAGATTATATTTATTTTGTCTGTTATTATCGCCAATCGCTAATGCAAGAGTGCATGGTTGGGACTTGGCGTTGCCTGAATTACTATTGCATAGTGATGTTGAGTTTGACGATGGTAACGGATACATATGACTGTGATGACCATGCTGATGATGAAACTGATTTAAATTCAGTTGTTGCATTTGCTGATTAGCTTTATTGCTCTGCGATTGAATCTGGGTATAGTTCGATGTCAGGCAATCACTACTTGGAGCTGGCGATGGTGGCGGTAGACAGCCCGCAATTAATGTATCACCAAACTTTTCGAAGGGCGGCGGTATAGTTAGCCTGGCTGTCTGTGGCAAAAATATATCATTGGGATGTGGACTGAAGCGTCCAGTTGATGGCAGCTTGGTGGTAGCTCCATCATTATCGTCAACTGCCGCTTGCGATTTGAGGGACAACTGCGTTTGATAATTCAGCTTCTTTCTTTGCCCCCCACTACTAGCAGTATTTAAACTAATCACATTGGATTCATTGCTATTAAAACTTCTGCGTTGATTCCCGGCGAAACCATTTGATGATTCACTGTCAATGGAGTTCATTTAAAAAGCTGAGATGGTGGTCTTTTAATTTTTAATATTCATCTGAAATACAAAACGTCACGTTTCATTAATGACTGCTTTTATAAACAAATGTAATGTTAATTTCAATATCGATGCAATAATAAGTTTTGTCAAAAAAGAATTCCATTTCTATTTTTTATAGTCTCTGATATATAGGTGTTCGTACGGACAGACGAACATCGGTATGGGTAACGGGTATAAAAAATATATGTTTGATATATATATATATATATATATATAATATATTCAACAAGATCTTATTGTTATGAAAAAATCTGACACTTCTGCTCCACAATTAGACCAAAAAATCGAATATCGAAAGTAATTGTAAAGCTAAAGTGGCGATTTTTGATGTTTACAACAATAATAACTACAGTCAATTTGATTCTTTATTTAATGTTAGCTTAAAGAATTTGTTAATAAAATTAATTTCCATACACATATCAAACATTGAACTAGGCGTAATTGCGACCTCAGTTTACTATTAACATATAAAATAAGTCTGTGCTTCTCTGAACATTTGATTTTTTGATGCGGTTTTTATATTTGAGCTAAGGAACCTCTTTCAGAGTTATTTTGAAAAAGTGCGCGTTCATACCTGGAGGCATCTCCAACCCTTCAAAGACGATTGCAAAAATAATTAGGGCTTCATTTTAATATTTAAATGTTGAACATTTTAAATCATAAAAAATTAATGCGCGATTAGAAAAAATATAAATCGCATTAAAAAACAAGAAAGTTACAGTCGAGTGTGCTCGACTGTAAGATACCCGCTACCCATTTTTAATAAAGGCAAAATATTACGGTATTATTTTCAAAATATACCGAAAATACTAAAAAAAACCAAATGGTATATTTGGTATATCGACATAGTACACCATTCAAAATATACCATAGACGGCGCAATGGACCAGATTGTCGGCCAAAGCAACTCAGACCCCTAGTAAGTAGGCGTTTTTGACCATACAAAAGTATTTCTTTAATAACTTCCACAATTTTTAGCTGATCGCAACCAAACATTAACATTACGCTTGTTTAATTTGCGAGGGCGGAAGTGGGCGTGGCAAAAATTTGAAGCAAACTTGATCTGCGTACAAACATAACAAATGCTGTCGAAACAAATGCTGTCATACGGACAGACACACAGACGGACATGGCTAGATCGTCTCGGCTGTTGACGCTGATCAAGAATATATATACTTTATAGGGTCGGAGATGCCTCCTTCTACCCTATGGGTAACGGGTATAAAAAACAAAATATCAATCGGGATTTGAGCTCGCGCACCACAATATGTTGGGCTTGCAAACTATCAGCAGAGCCAACGCAGTCCTTTCGCAGGTGTCGTTTAACTGCAAAAAATCTAAGACCCGAGCAATTGTTGTTGCCTTTTTCTTCGAGACTTTCGTCGCGCCAAAACAAAATTGACGTGCGCTAGCTTATTGTTTGCGAGGCAACTGCACGTTGCAAAACTTCACTTGCATACACATACCATATTGGTAATACCAATTTGGTATTACCAATTTGGGCGAGCATGTATATACGTAGACGCATACATACAAACGAAAGCACAGCGCATCGAAATATGCTCGTGCTCATCGTTCCGCATTCGATCTGTGACTGAACTGAGTGTGTGACTTACGCTGCGCGTTGCGTTAGATCTTCGAATTTCGAAATGAGCCGAAGAGACTCTGGGCCCCAGAGTCTGGGGTTCTAATCGCAGCGCTCAGCTCTTCTGTGGTCGCAATAATACTGTTTTGAATGATATGCTTTGCTTCAAGAGCTTGGAGTATCTATGTATTATATGGTTAGTGTTAGGGGTCTCAGTTGCTGTGGCTGACAATCTGGTATATTGTGCTGTCTATGGTATATTTTGAATGTGGTTATATATCGATATACTAAATATACCCTTGATATATTCTTAGTATTTTTGTAATATTTTGGTATATTCTGAATATATTTGGTTAGCAGGTATCTCACAGTCGAGCACACTCGACAGTAGCTTTCTTACTTGTTTTATGTTAAATAAAAATTTGTTTTCATAAACTATCATTAACTCTTCAGTAATTTCACTTGTAATCATTAAAACATGTTTTTTTCTGGTTCCTTTTCTCATTTGCTCTAAAATATTAAGAGATTAACAGCCGTGCTCTGGAATTCACTTTCCGTGTTGAAAACGAAAAGAATAAATTGGTGCTTCCGTTTGCTTTTTTACATTTTTTCGAATTTCTAAACGAGCAAGTTTGTCTTGTCGAAATCAAAAGTAAATGCCTTTTGCTTCTTTAAATCGGATCTTATTTGCAAAAGGAAAAAAAAAGTTGAATCATTGGTTTATTGTCGTTCTTTTAGGCCCGCCAGAAGATCAATTCGGTATGTAAATATTTTTAAAACGATAAAACGAGCAAATAAAATTTTGCCGTCGGCAACAACAATTTTTGTTTTGGTGAGCGATCGATTAATCCGACACCATGAGTTATCGCCTAAGCTGCCACACTTTTGGTGGAAGGGAAAAGAAAGTTAAAAATACTTGTATAATGAAACGCATGGCATTAAATTTGCTGAAATTGGGTAAATATGTTTTTATAAAATTAATTAATAAAAAAAGTTGTTGAAATCATCGGAATGAAATCGATTAAAAAGCATCCATTTTCTATGTGGGGAACAGCTGATTGTCGTTTCACTGTTTTTTTTAAGTAAGTTTCAAATCATTATTTCCAAAAAAGACAAAAGGCAAATATATTTCTCTCAGGGGAAGCAAAAATCATCTATGCAGGGTAAAATTATCCTTATTTGAGTTCTATCCACTCAGGAAAGTCATTTTTCGCGTTGTTTACTTCTGACCAAAACACAAGTCAGCTGTTTCAGCAGTAAGAAGTGAAACGTTCTGAAAGCAAAACGATGACCAAAAACTTGTGAAAACCGGAGCACCAAAAAACGGAAATCTCGATTTTGGTCCCAAAACGAAAACGAAAAGTGTATACCGGAGCATGACTGACATTCTCTGCTAACGCCTAACCTAATTAAAGTCAATATTTTCCTCTTTTTTTTGTAAAATTTGCTGTTAACTTATTCATATTAATTACAAGATTTAGCCACTTAACCATAGGGTAGAAGGGTATTATAACTTTTTGCCTGCAGGAAATGTATGTAACAGGTAGAAGGAGCTACATATCTCCGACCCTATGAAGTATATATATTTTTGATCAGCGTCAACGGCCGAGACGACCTAGCCATGTCCGTATGAAACACTGGATCTCAAAGACTATAAGAGATAGAGCTATAATTGATATAAATCGAATAACAAGCGTAATTTAAAAGCTAGAGTCGCGAATTTTCGTATATCCATTAATAATTGTGTTTCCTGATTTGGTTGCGATCAGATAAAAATTGTCAAAGTTATTAAAGAAATAAATAACTTCTAGGGGTCTTAGTAGCTTTGGCTGGCAATCTGATATATTTCGCACTCTATAGTATATCTTGAATGTAGTACCATATCATTATACCAAATATACACTTTGCCATATCATTTTAGTATTTTTATGCTATATTGTTTTGGTACATTTTGAGAATATTACCGCAATATTTTGGTTTTATTCGAAATGAGTAGCGGGTATCTCACACGAGTACACTCGACTGTAGCTTTCTTACTTGTTTAAAGGAGGCATCTCTTGATCAGCGTCAACAACCGAGACGATATAGCCATGGCCGTCTGTTTATCTATCCGTCCGTATGAACACCTAGATCTCAAAGATTGTAAGGTCTCTGTATAGAAATATCCTTTTTTTCGACAGCCTACTTTCGCCCTCGCAAATTGACCAAAATCAAATAAGAAGCGTAGTTTTGAAGCTAGAGTTGCGAATTTAGGTACAGAAAATAATAACTATAGATTTTATGATTTGTGATCGACAGTGATCGGATAAAAATTAAAAAAGTTGTGAAAGAATCGGCAAAAAATCAGATAATAATTGTAAGTTATTTAAGAACAACTTTTGTGTGGCCAAAAACGCGTACTGGAATCGGATATTAGTTTCTATGAATATAGTATATTTTATACTTTGTGGTTTATTTTAAATGCAGTACAATATCGATATACCAAATATAGCATTTGTGTATTTTGGTATTTTGTGGTATATTTTCGGCATATTTGTAGAATATGGTTTTATTGCAAATGGATAGCGGGTATCTCACAGTCGATCACACTAAGTTGAAGCTTTCTTCCATGTTTTTGTTTTTTTTAAGTGTGTTTTAGTGGTTTAGTTATAATTTTACCAACTATGATACAATTGTAGAAATCAGACAGGACAAGAGAAGAAACGTTAGTGTGGAACCATTGCTCTATTTTCTTAGAGCACAAATATTGTGATTATGACCACTAAAATGCACTTCCAAGCTAAAAAAAATATATAAAATATAAATATGTATGTTTACTACTGATTATTCGATGCGCAATGCGCATACAATTGACCTGTTTACGTATTTCTCAAAAATAAAATGATATGTTTTTATTGTCTCAGGTATGAGAAACCCTGATGTATCATTGTAAAATTGTAAATAAAGTTAATTTTTTTTTATAGTTGTAGCGCACTTTAGTTTTACAAAAGTGGTTTTCGATTATTCGATGGAGTCAATGTCAATATGTACATACAGATGTATGTATGTAAATGAATTACATCCATTTGGCATTTTAATAGATTTTATAAACTCGAAAAGCTTGTTCGATTTTTTTGTTGTTTGAGATTTCGTCGCACTAAGTCTTACGATTGTTATGGTACTCTTGCTAATTTGTTAATATACACACATGTTTGTTACTTTATGGTGAAATTATTTGTTTACTCATTCGAGTAACACAAGTATGTCACAATTTTCCAAACTATTTCAATTGTGCACATCTTTTTGAAGTTTGACTTAACGCCTGTAACTGACTAGTTATAAACAATTGTATGTATGTATACGAATGTGTGTGTACTTTTAATGGAGCCTTTGTAAATAAATTGTGAATATGTTTTTCTCCTTGCCTTATCGGATTTTTTAGAAATAAATACTAAACATTATTACCAGCACTAATATTAAACAGATACATTAAATTTATATTATTACCCGATTTAACTCAACTTTTAACTCGAGTGATTTAGTTTTCTTTTAGTGTTGGTGCAAATGAGATTTGCAGGAAAAATTCTCTACTACATATGTATATATGTATACGTGCAAGTGTAAAATGTACATTATCTTACATACATATAAGTACATATCTAACGCGCATGCTCACACTTGTGACGTCGTTCCAAGAAATTTAACCATAAAAGTAGTTATTCTTTTTAAAGAAAACATCAAAGGCTAAGCAATATTGGGAAAACACACATCATGAAGGCGACACACCACGAAGGAAATTTTCGTATAAATATACAATCTGGCTCAAAAAAAATATAATAAGTAAACAAAAAAGCTACAGTCGAGTGTGCTCGACTGTGATATACCCGCTACTTATTTTGAATAAATCCAAAATATTCTCAAAATATGTCAAAATAATAGAACACAAAATTCTCAGAATATACCAAATGGTATTGTCGGGAGCAGCAGACAGCGAATGTTAATGCAATGCTGTGACGGCGTCTGCTAGCAGCGCTGCTTCTGCCGGCAGCACTACATGCTCTCTGACATTAATGTCAGACTAACAATTGTTAGTGATCGCTTGCATTTCGATCGGCTAATTGCTTACGCACTTGAATTGTAATTCGCTTGTAATCGTGTCGGTGGCGAAGCTTGATACTTGGTCAAGTCACATATAAACAATAGTTTGCGCGTAAAAGGTACGAAAAATTCTTAATAGTTCAACATTTGGAGGCCCCGGCGAGATACATATAATCTCGCTTACTGTTGTGAAAGCAATTGATTTGCATAAATAATTAGTGAAGTGCCTAATAAACAATAACAATTGGTAAAACATTTAAAGTGCAAAGTGCTCTAGAGGTTGAAGACCCATACATATATGTACATATCCATGTTCACTTTGTTTATAAATGATCTTCCTTCTGTTATTGAGCATTCCCGCGTACTTATGTACGCTGATGACGTTAAGCTTTGCCTGACATTTAATGATAGTCTGGCGATGTCTCTGTTGCAATGTGACCTTAATCGTCTAGAATCTTGGTGCAGAGTAAATATGTTATATCTCAATTGCAATAAATGTAAGTTTCTTCCCACGTAAATAACTATGTTTTGTATGATACTTCTTTAGAGCGAATTGAAGTTGTGAATGACTTGGAGGTTCTGCTTGATGCAAAGCAAAAATATGATAAACATATTCTGTCTGCTGTAAATAGGGCCATGGGTGTTCTGGGATTTATAAAACACTGGTCGAAAGAGTTCAACGATCCCTTCATTACCAAAACTTTGTACGTCTCACAGGTTCGTCCCATCCTTGAGTACGGATCTCTTGTCTGGAATCCCCAATATAGGGTTTTATCAAGATAGGATTGAGTCGGTGCAGAAACAATTCTTGTTATTTGCTCTTCGTAGTTTAAATTGGAATCCTAATATTAGATTATTACCTTATCGCAGTAGACTTTTATTACTAAACCTTTCTTCTCTAATTAATGGGGAAATAGAATCTTTGGAGCTGTTAAGTCAAATTAGTTTTGCATTTCCGGTCAGGATCACTTGGAATTTTCTTCATCTTCTCATTTCACGTAGAACTACTAACTTTGCTTGCCATAATTCCTTCCGTATTTTGTGTGTGAATTATAATAATCTCAATAACGTAGTTTGCTCTAGTAAATCTATTCCTCTGCTTAAAACCTTATTATTAGCACATTTATCGAGTATTTTATTGTTATTTATCTTATACATATATCCTAACATATTTTTAATTTAATTTAATTAGCTGTCCAGCGTCTTTTAATATTTATTCGCGGTTTTCGATTAATGCATGCTGTTCACAAATTAATTTTGTTTTGTCCGCGCGTCAACAAGCCAGTGCTTGGTATCGCTGGGCCACTTGTTGGTGCTGCCGTTAGTACGTCAACGTCCAAATAAAAAGTTACCTGCGTTTGATTCATCTAAATTAGCAGTACGTTTAGAGCTATTGGAACGTGCTCAAACTTCATTTGACTTAGACTTAGAATGCGCTAGAGGAGGTCCATTATAATGAAATCGGGAGTGAAACGCGGGAAATGCAGTGAAATCCCGTATTAGAGCGCATTTTGACAATCGTGAGCATCAATTGATTAGGTCATCTACATTGCGGCAAGAAGAGACCATAGATACTTCGTCACATGGCCTCGGGGCTAGTGCTAATAGACGTCGTCTTCCCGAGCTCAAACTTCCCACGTTCGGTGGAGGTTACACGGAATACGCAAGTTTTTGGTCATTGTTCGAGTCTGTCATTGACAAGAATAATGACTTAATGACATTCATTGTTGCATTTCGAGACATCGCAACGAGCTTCGTCAGCTGACTCGTCTGCCGCTCTGTAGCCTCAAGCTTCTACCTATCTTGCTGCCCAATGACTTCGTTCATATGCTGTGCTCTTCGGTACTGTTGTTGTTTTGCTCATGAGTCGTGCTGGGTCGTTCGTTCCTTGTCGTGCTCTGCTTGATTCTGGTTCCCATATGATGACGTCCCGTTTAGCCCAACATCTACAGTTGAAGCGGACACGATCCGATGCTATGGTTTCTGGCCTCGGGGATAAAGACGTTTCTTTAGAAGGATGCACAGTAAATATTTGTATGCGTTTTTGCATCACCGTCTATTCTGTCAATCTTCAAGCTGTTGTGGCGTCAACAATCACCAACAGCCAGCCGAATTTTCCCATTGATATCGACGGTTGGACGTTTCCGTTCAACATTCAATTAGCTGGTCTTGCCTTCAATCGTCCGCAGCGCGTGGAGCGCTGATTGGTGCAAGCCTGTTCTAGGGCTTCTTATGTGTAAAACAAATTGGCCTTGGAGATGGATTGTCCATTCTTCAGAAGACCCGCCTTGGTTGGATCGTTGCTGGTGATGGTGACCAGAGAACCGCAACGAGGAAGACATTTTTGCTCATACTCGAGTACTGATTCAGTACTCTGTTTGATTTATTCCGTTTCCTTCGGGTATATGTATTGAACTTTTCGTTTCCAACTCTATGCCGACGAACAAGATTCAAACACGAGTAATCGGCCCATGCATGATTTTTTACGAACGCAACCAATGCCCGAAATTCAATCATACTTAAACATGATTGATTTAAATGTTCGGTTAAATTGTGTTCATGTACTCGTACACTCGTCGAGTACACATATGGCTGGTGTATTTGTGCTCGCATATACACATATATATATATATATGTATATATATTTCTGGAAATTTATACAGTTTAATAATAGTTTTAAATTCAATTTTTAAAAAGAAAATGAAATTAGATAATTGAATTTATATGAATTAAAATTATATTTTTAAATTAGATTGATTAAAATCAAAACAATTATACTCGAGTAAAAATACCTTGAATTCTGACTTAGCAACAGTCCAACCCGATGAATCGTTAGCAACAATCGCATCAAAGAGTTTGATGCAAGCCGAAGCAGCCCATACATGTACTTGATTGTGATTGACGAGCGAAAACTTCAGCTGACGCTGGAAGTACTTGAGTTGAATCGAACGCGACTAATGGTTTGAATTGATTTGATTGTAATTTGGGTGATGAGTATTCGCTCATACTTAATCATACTCGTTGCAGTTCTCTGGTGGTGACGGTACAATGCACACAGCATTGATGGCGGCGTTTCTGATGACAGTAACGTTCAAGCAGATGTCAACCTATATGAGTTTGTTCGCTGTTTTTAGGAAGTCGAGAGCTGCGAGTATGAGACCACAAGGCTTAGTAAGGAACAACAGGATTGCGAAGAGCATTTTCGTAAAAATGTTACTCGGCTACCATCTGGGGAATACTCCATAAGATTACCAATGAAGCCTAATGTTGACTCTTTAGGGGAATCTTATAATCAAGCTTATTGTAGCGGCATCCTGCTCTTAAGATGCAATACTCATCACCACAATTGCAAGATTTTATGATCCTTTAGGATCTTGGACCAATCATGACAAAGTCCAAAATATTCCTACAGCAGCTCTGCAAGGATAAGTTGACTTGGGATGAGAGTTTGCCTCTGCACCGATACACAGCCTGGGTAGAAATGTGCAGCAGCTTTAACTCCATTTCCAGTCTTTTATTCCCGAGAGCTGTCCTTGCTGCTGGGTGCCGGGTTGAAGTTCATGGATTTTGTGATGCCAGTGAAGAGGCCTACGGCGCGTGCGTATATGTGGTGTCGAATGCCCTTCTCAGAGTCAGCTGTTGTGCTCTAAGTCCAGAGTCGCACCACTCAAAACTATATCGGTTCTCAAGCTGGAATTATGTGGTGCTTATATACTGGCCAAGCTGCTTCATGAAGTTACAGAAATGGGTTTTCTTGATGGTGAGTTCTTTTGCTGGAGCGATTCATCGGTGGTACTCTCGATGATCCATACAAGTTTAACGTTTTTGTGGCAAATAGCGTAGCAACTACTCAGGATCTTACCGTCAACATACCTTAACGCATTTGTCTCAATGCAGCGTGTATATGCGTTTGTGTTTAAATTTGTTAATCGCATAAAGCATCCAGGCCTCAACGTGGTAACTGTCAACAAAGGCACATGGCTGCTACTGCAATGGTGCAGTTGTCAAATTTATGGAGTGATGTGAAGGAGATTCGCTCGAAAGGCTTCGTCAAGAAATCGAGTTCAATCGCTTTTTTTGTTGCCTTTCATCGACCAATTTAGACTTTTGCAAGTTGGCGGACGGCTAGCCAATTCCACTCTTCCCTACGATGCCCGTCATCTTATTATATTGAGCATTATTAGCAAAAATTCGTTCAGGCCATCCTTCCGAAGATACGTGTTCTAAATTCTCATGCCTTTGTAATAAGTACAGTGGACTACTGCGCGCCGTTTTACTATAAATCTGAAGTTCGAAATAGACCCCCAATTAAATGCTAGATCAGCGTATTTATCTGCTTTGCTAGCAAGGTGATTCATCTGGAGTTAGTGAAGGATTTAACATCTGCTGCCTTTCTGGGAGCGCTAAAAAAGATTTGTGTCACTTCGTGGGATTCATTCGCAATTCCAACGTCAACGAATGCAGACGTGTATTTATTTCACTTTGTGCTCCGGAAGACAACCAATTATAAAAAAAAAAAAAAAAAAAATCCGATGTCAATCAAAAAAACGGCGAAAAGACGCTTAGTGCGATGAAAAGTCGCAACTTACTTTTATTTTGTGTTTAAAACTAGTGCACTTTTGTAACTAATAATAATACACATATAAAATCAACATAAAGTAAATAAGGTGACGAACCAAAGCGAGCTTCAGTCGGAGCACCAACGTCAGCTAGACGAGCGTCGGCGCTCTCTTAGCAATGCATACTTCACTTTCGTGTCGACATATGCAGACGAATCAGCAAAAACAAAAGCTTCTGCCGATCAACTGCGAGCGTTAACCCCAACACCGAAAAACGAACTCAAGCCTACTCTCAACGAAAGGGCGCACTCTCTCTCTCCGTCTGCGTTACCGACAACGCAAAGCGATGTAAGCGATAAATGTGCTTCCTCCCTTCCTTGCTTTGCCTCGCCCCAACTGCACACATGTCTGGCCACGGTTACTAGCACAGTGACGTCAGTAGCAACTGTAAATGCAATGACAACAACAACAACATCAGTTTCGTCTGTATACCCGATACCGTCGATCGTTCTACCTGCTGTGTCAGCTGAGTTATCAACTGCAGCCAGCGCACTGGCTGCACTGACAAACGCACCAAATAAAAAGCAATGATCGACCATAAAGACTGGCATGCATCGCTACGTAAACATTAAAAGAAAACAAAGTCCACAGGGTTCGAAAGTGGGTAACGTCGCAAAAATCAATCGGGTTTCCTCCAATCAAGGAACTGTGCAGAACCCTAATACAGCAAATAGATTTGAAATTTTGGCTGACATCTCCAACGAAATGCCTTCTACAGTCACGGATGCGGACAAAAGGAAAGCGAAGCCGCCTCCGCTATACATCCGAGAGAAAAATTCTAACAACCTTGTGAACACAATAATCGATCTTATTGGTAAAGATAGCTTGCATGTAATCCCCTTGACTAAAGGAGACATTCATGAAACAAAGGTCCAAGTGAAAAGCGAAGAAAACTTCAGAAAATTGACGGAGCTTCTAAACGCCAAGAAAAAAAGTTACTATACTTATCAGCTAAAAAGCCAACTCGTGCAAAACTGCAAGGCTGATGTGTGCCTCTACTAACAATAACTTAACCAAATTCGTCATGCAGCTTTCAATGAAGGACTGCAGGCTAATGCTAGGCATTTTAACTGGTCACTGTCTGTCAGCTGTCCATGCTGTAATGCTGGGCATCACGAACAGTGATCAGTGCAGGAAATGCAACGAACCCGGGGTTAAGGAAACACTTGAGCATCTTCTCTATAGATGCCCAGCGTTATCCCGACTCCGGTTGAAATATCTTAATTCGCCGTGCCACAACGATCTTCGGGACGTTTCACGGCTACCTCCTAGGATGCTGCTGGATTTTGCCAAAAAGGCATCCATACTGCGCGATTTCTGAGACGTTGTTAAGCTACCGGTACAGCTACGGACCTCCACTGGTCTATGCTTTGCCCCGTACAGGTGCAGTCGGTCCTACCTAAACCTAAACCTATCAGCTAAAAAGTAGCAAAGGACAACAAGTGGTCATAAAAGGCATCGAACCAGATGTTAACACTACTGAAGCAGAACAGGCACTAAAAGATAAAGATTTCAACGTAAAAACCGTTATAAATATCCGCAATAGAAACAAACAACTGCAACCTCTCTTCAAAGTGGAGTCGTCCCTGACTCCAAGGCCCTCAAGAAAAACGAAGTAGTACATCCCATCTACAAACTTCAGTTCTTACTGCACCGCAGAATTACAGTCGAAGAGCTGCACAAACGTAATGGCCCGGTCCAGTGCGCAAATTGCCAAGAATACGAACACACTAAATCTTACTGCACACTCCGCTCTGTATGCGCAGCTTGCGGAGGACTGTATACATCTGCTGAATGTAAAACACAAAAGGACCCAACCACTAAAAAATGTAGTAAGCCCTGCTTGCAATGACCAATCACCACCAAACCCACCTTACCAACAAATACAAATTCCAAATCCGAGGGTATTTGTTCTATAGTACAAATCATCCTGATGGATAGGCCCATGGAGGCACTGGAATACTGATTAAAAACCGCATTAAACACCACTTCCACAATGCGTTTGCAACTAGCTATCTGCAAGCCACATCTATCATTATACAGTTGGATTGTCACAATATATATATCCGATATCCGAAGCCCAATTTATTGACTACTTCAACTCGCTAGGCAACTACTTTATAGTAGCAGGAGACTATAACGCTAAGTACACGCACTGGGGATCTCGCCTCGTGTCCCCGAAAGGAATACAGCTGTATCAAGCAATTATAAAACCTAGCAACAATCTAACCGTAAACAATCTCGAGACAGTTTTGGCTTCAGCGGCTCGAATCGCAACACCACGTAGGCAAAATATAACACATAACACCAAGCACACGAATGCAGAAATAGAGCAGCTAGTTCTGGCAAAGCGTCGCTCCCGGCGCGAATGGCAATTATCTCGATCGCCATCTGCAAAACAACAGTTAAAAGAAGCTTCGCGTCGACTCACCCAGGCTCTACGACAAGAAGAAGACAGATCCCAAAAGCGCTATATAGAGCAACTATCTCCAACCAGCTCAAAATTCCCACTTTGGAAAGCTCACTCAACACTGAGCTCACCAACAGTAACGGTTATGCCAATAAGGACCCCTGCAGGTTGCTGGGCCCGAAGCGACAAAGACCGTGCCGACACATTCGCTGCCCACCTTCAAAATGTTTTCCAGCCAAATCCAGTACCAAACCTGCCTAATATACGTTTGCAAACAGAAGTGGACTTATTTATATATATATATTTCGAGTATGTGAAGTCATAAAAATTATAAAAGAGCAGCTAATAACTCCAAAAACCCGTATCATATCATACTTAAGAAGACACAATAGTATCCCAGCACATCAATTCGGTTTTCGCGAAAAACATGGAACTATCGAACAGGTGAACCGCATAACATCAGAAATTCGAACAGCATTCGAGAATACTGCACTGCGGTATTTTTGGACGTCTCTCAAGCATTAGACAGAGTATGGCTTGACGGCCTAATGCACAAAATCAAAATAATGCTCCCTAATAGCACGCATAAGCTCTTGAAGTCATATCTTTACAACAGGATATTTTTTAGTGAGATGCAATACCGTCATGTCAGCTGAACATTATATCGAAGCTGGTGTTCCTCAAGGCAGCGTTCTCGGGCCGACCTTATATCTACTCTACACTTCTGATATCCCTACGAGTAGACAACTGACTATGTCTACGTTTGCCGACGACACCGCGATCCTTAGCCGATCTAAATTTCCACAACAAGCTTCAGCGCAACTTGCGGCCCATCTAGACGCTGTAGAGAAATGGCTCTCAGACTGGCGTATAAAAGTAAATGAGCAAAAATGTAAACACGTAACTTTTACCAATCAGATGAAGTAACGTATCTTGGCGTGCATCTCGACAGACGGCTCACCTGGCGCACGCCTCACCTAAGGCTGAAGGCAAACAGACAGAGTTGGCTTATAAACTCCCGCTCCCCCCTTAGTCTGGATTACAAGGTCCTGCTCTACAACTCCGTTTTGAAACCAATCTGGACTTATGGCTCTCAGTTGTGGGGGAACGCCAGCAACAGCAACGTAGAGATCGTGCAGAGAGCTCAAGCAAAGATCCTGAGAACTATCACCGGGGCACCGTGGTACTGCAGTATGTGCATATATTGGGAGAACACTGTACCGAATAAAAACATTTAAACAGCAACACTTTGTTGCTTTACATAGTATGCGCACATCTCGAGGGAACACTGTTCCAAAATATGAATAGTTAATCAGCGACGCTTTCGTTACAATTAACTGCAATACTTTGTCGCTTTACATTCCGACTCGAGTGCATGCATATGTATATGCACATAAGACTCTCTCTCTGTTGCCAATATGCTTTGTCGCATATTCTTAGAATACATAATATAAAATTTAATACATAACTATGCAGCAGCTTCGTTGCCGGCATCGACGGCTTCACCGCGTGTTTTACTAATTATGTACTTAGGCTAGATCATGCTTTGATTTTTTCCAATAAATCATTATCAAAGTGAAAACCAAAAGGCACAGACGTGTCCGTGTCTTAATTAAATAATATTCTGGACACGTGCCGATTTAAACAAGTTGGTACAGTCATCCCACATGGTGACCAAGACGGTCATCACCACAGTACGTTCGGAGTGAAAACATTCAAGGAGACTTGAATATACTTCCCATCCGAGATGAAATAGCACAACACATGGAAAATTACTACATCAAGCTGTCGAACCATCCAAATCACCTCGCTAGAGCACTAACATTAGTATGCAGCCGTTCCCGCCTTCGTCGTAACGATCGTCCCATCCAGCGACAATTGCTAGGACCGCCTACCATAAATACAGTTTAAGAAACTGTTAGTGTCGGGAGCAGCAGACAGCGCATGTTAATGCAATGCTGTGACAGCGTCTGCCAGCAGCGCTGCATCTGCCGGCAGCGCTGTATGCTCTCTGTTAGCGATCGCTTGCAGTTCGATCGGCTAATTGTTTGTTACTCTTGTTTGACTCTTCAATTGAAAAACGCTTGTAATCGTGTCGGTGGCGAAACTTGTACCTACTCAAGTCACAGCCAAATTGTCTAAAGTGGTGGTTACATATACTTACATATGTACCATATAATAAACAATTGAACTTGAACTTTGCGTGTTTTATTTATTAACAATAGACGTGCAAATAACGCTACTAAAAAAAGCTTAGTAGTGCAACATTTGGAGGCCCCGGCGAGATACATATTCTCGCTTAGTGTTGTGAATGCAATTGATTTTGCATAAATAATTGTTGAAAATAACTAAACATAAATAAAAATAATAACAACAATTAGTGAAACATTTAAAGTGCAAAGTGCTCGAGAGTGCGAAGAAATATATATATACATATGTGCATATGTATATACATATATTTAACAAGCGGAGCATTTCTATTCTTGCATTCTCCGTTGTTTGCGCATGTTCGCCGTTGCTCCGTGGCTTGCGCACCCTCTCCGCTCTCCGCTGTCGCAGCTGCGTGCATTGCCCTTTAATCTTGCTGCTCTCTCTCTTATGCTCTCGGGTTGTGTGATTTAAATCAGCTAATAAACTGATTAACTTTGAACTGCTGCTGTGCGTAAGCAACTCGCGCGCGTTTGTGATCGCGGTTTGACGCGTTTTCCGTGCTGCGCTTCACTTTGAGCTACTTAAGCAACTAGCGCGCGTTTGTGATCGCGATTTTGACGCGTTTTCTCTGGCTTTGAACTGCTGCTGTGCTTAAGCAAACCGCGCGCGTTTGTAATCGCGGTTTGACGCGTTTTTCTTGCTGCGCTGCACAGTAAATTTGACATACAAAGTGAGCAATTGCCAGTTAGCAAAGTGCGGTTAACTGCTGACAATGGAAAACTCGATAAACGAGCAAGCGACTACTGTCGAAAATCGCGCGCGGTTTTTCAAGCGGAAGGTTTTATCGCTTTATGATAGCCTTGTGAGACTCGATGCGTCACTTTCTGAAGTTAAGCTAGCTGCGTTTAATTCATCTGAATTAGCAGTACGGTTGGAGCTATTAGAACGTGCTCAAGCTTCATTTGACTTAGCTCAGAATGCGCTAGAGGAGATCGACTATAATGAGATCGGTAGTGAAACGCGGGACAATTTCGATGAGCGTTTTCTTGAAGTGAAATCGCGTGTTCGAGCGCAATTTGACAGTCGTGAACGCCAATTGATTCGGTCGTCCACATTGCGGCGTGATGAGACAATCGATCCTTCGGCTAATGGCCTCAGTGCCCGCGCTAACAGACGTCGTCTTCCCGAGCTCAAACTTCCCACGTTCGGTGGAGGCTACACGGAATACGCGAGTTTTTGGTCAATGTTCGAGTCTGTCATTGACAAGGATAATGAACTGGATGATGTTGAGAAGTTCCAGCATCTATTATCGTGTTTAACTGGTCCAGCGTTGGATGCAGTTAGATCGTTGGAGATATCGAGGCTCAATTATCGTGTGGCTCTGGACATCTTAGATAATCGGTTTAACAACAACCGACTTGTGTTCCAGTCGCACATTAAGGATCTTTTGGGTACCAAGAAGGTGGAGACAGGAGCATCCGTGGCCACTAAACTTCGTGAGTTTAGCGATAAGGTAAATGTTCACATGGGGGCATTAAGGACTCTGGGCCGTCCAGAGGATATTGCAAATAGCATTCTTATTTACGTGCTGCTGCAAAAGCTGGATGTGGAAACCCAGGCGGCGTGGGAGGATAGCAGGGCATTGGACAATCCTGCCGCCGATAAAGTGCCGACTGATACTGAGTTTTTCACGTTTCTGGACGAAAGATGTCGGAAGCTGGAAAGTCTACAGTACGCTATGGTCATTCACTCAGCAGGCTCACAGTTGGGAAGGAACTTTAGCCATAACGGCAGCAGGAAGGCGTTTGTGGCCCAAGCTAGCTCCAGCAGAGCAAATGTTTGTGTGTTTTGTGACGCGCCTGGTCACGGCATATATTCCTGCCCCATCTTCGCAAATTTGTCTCCCTTCTTGAGGCAGAAAGAAGTGAAGAAGCTCGCTCTCTGCTTTAACTGTCTAAAGAAAGGACACCAAACTCGATCCTGCACATCTGGCGCTTGCCGTAACTGTGGTGGGCGGCATCATTCTTTGCTACATTTTGAGACATCGCAACGAGCCTCGTCAGCTGATGCGTCTGCCGCTTTACAGCCTCAAGCGTCCACCTCTCTTGCTGCTCAATGTCTTCGTTCTGATGCTGCACTCTTGGTGTTTTGCTTAAGAGTCGTGCTGGGTCGTTCATTCATTGTCGTGCTCTGTTGGATTCTGGTTCGCAAATCCACATGATGACGTCCCATTTAGCCCAACAGTTGCAATTAAAACGGACGCGATCAGATGCTACGGTTTCTGGCCTCGGGGACACAGACGTTTCTGTTGAAGGATGCACAGTCAATGTTTGTATGCGTTCTTGCATCTCCGACTATTCTGTCAATCTTCAAGCTGTTGTGACGTCTACAATCACTAACAGCCATCCGAATTTTGACATTGACATCGACGGTTGGGCGATTCCATCTAACATTCCGTTAGCTGATCCAGCCTTCAATCGTCCGCAGCGCGTGGACCTGCTGATTGGTGCAAGTCTATTCTACGGCTTGTTATGTGACGGACAGATTGACCTTGGAGATGGATTGCCTATCCTTCAGAAGACCCGCCTTGGTTGGATCGTTGCTGGTGGTGGAGACAGCAGACAGCAGACGGCATTGATGGCAGCGGAAAAGGTTTCTGATGATAGTGACGAACAGCAGCAATGCCAACGGATGGGAGTCGCCAATGGTGTACAGTGCATGTCCAAGCAGATGGACAAGTTGAGCTGTCAGGAGAAGTCACAGACACCGCTTGCCGAGACAAATGCCGTGCCGCAGCAGATGCAGCGCAGTTACGAAGAGCTGCAACAGCAGTTGCACGACAGCGATGTGGAATGGACGCAGCGTCAGCAGGAGTTGGAGCATCATTTGCGTCACAAGCAGGATCAGCTGAATGCCGCCGAGCAGCAAGTGCTGCAGCTGCAGACACGCATTCGCGATCAGGAAGCGCAGGAGCGGATAAAGGAGCTGGGCAAGGAACTGCAAGCGCTGCGCACCAGCACCGAGATGAAGGAGCGTGATCTGCGCGATCGTCTGGCGTTGTTTCAGGATGAGGTCAGCGCGATGCGCACTTCGTCGCAGCTTTGCAGTCCCAGCAACCACAGCAATAGCAATGGCAACCACAGCAACCGTCTCAACGATAGCAGCGGTGAGCTGTGCCGTCTGACCAACGACATGGAGAGTTTGCGCTGTATGCTGGATCTGAGACAGGCCGAGATCCCGACGCTGTCCAAGCAGAACGCAGAGCTGCAGCGTGAGAACGACGACCAACGCAGTTTGAGCAATCGTGAGCTTCGCACGTTGATTTGCCAAATAGCGGCAATTCTTAATAATCATTCATTGCTATCAGTTTCAGAGAATCCTGACGATTTGGATGTGCTGACTCCCGCTCATCTATTGTTTGGTGGTCCTCCAACCGTGATTCTGGAGCCCGACCTAACTATGCTGGACTACAATCGGCAGGATGGTTGGCAGCGTGTCACTCAGTTGCAGCAGGTCTTTTGGGCTAGATGGCGGGAGGAGTATCTGACTCTTCTCCAGCAAAGATCGAAGTGGCGCACTCCTGATCGTCGTCTGCAAGTCAACGACTTGGTCTTGGTGAAGGACGAAAATTTGCCGCTAGCCCGTGTCATGGCGCTCATCCCTGGCAAGGACGACGAGTGTCGAGTTGCCGAGTTAAAGACGACGTGTGGCAGCACCCGGAGAGCCATAAACAAACTCTGTCCACTGCCCCTGAAAGATGATGTTGAAAGATAGGCTTTCAACGGCGGGAGTATGTCGGGAGCAGCAGACAGCGCATGTTAATGCAATGCTGTGACAGCGTCTGCCAGCAGCGCTGCATCTGCCGGCAGCGCTGTATGCTCTCTGTTAGAGATCGCTTGCAGTTCGATCGGCTAATTGTTTGTTACTCTTGTTTGACTCTTCAATTGAAAAACGCTTGTAATCGTGTCGGTGGCGAAACTTGTACCTACTCAAGTCACAGCCAAATTGTCTAAAGTGGTGGTTACATATACTTACATATGTACCATATAATAAACAATTAATTTGAACTTTGCGTGTTTTATTTATTAACAATAGACGTGCAAATAACGCTACTAAAAAAGCTTAGTAGTGCAACAGTTAGAATACTGTAGTATTTCTAAGATTTCAACACATTTTGTTAATCTCGTAAGAGAAGATTCAAAATATAAAAAAAAAACGTCGTGGGAGGCCCAATCAGGTTTGGTCCGATAATGCGACTAACTTTGTCGGGGCCAAAAATGAACTTCAGGACGTTAAGAAACTTCTACTCAGCGATCCTCACAAAGAGTCAGTTCATCGTGTGTGTCTGATGGACAATATCAAGTGGAAGTTCATTCCTCCTCGTTCCCCGCATTTCTACTCTTCATCTACTGTTTGGTGGTCCTCCAACCGTGATTCTTGAGCCCGACCAAACTACGCTGAACTACAATCGGTTGGATGGTTGGCAGCGTGTCACTCAGCTCCAGCAGGTCTTCTGGACTAGATGGCGGGAGGAGTATCTTTGCCTCCTCTTCATTGGCCCGTGTCATGGCGTTTATCCCCGGCAAGGATGGCGAGTGTCGAGTTGCTGAATTGAAGACGTCGTGTGGCCGAAGAGCCATAAACAAACTAGATATGTCTACTGCCCCTGAAGGATGATGTTGAAAGACAGGCTTCAACGGCGGAGGTATGTCAGGAGCAGCAGACAGCGAATGTTAATGCAATGCTGTGACGGCGTCTACCAGCAGCACTGCTTCTGCCGGGAGCACTGCATGCTCTCTGACACTGTTAGCGATCGCTTGCATTTCGATCGGCTAATTGCTTACTCGCTTGTAAATCGTGTCGGTGGCGAAGCTTGGTACTTGGTCAAGTCACAGCCAAAAAATATTAAGTGGTTACATATATGCATGTACATACATATGTACCACACCAATGAACTATAAATTTGAAATCGCGTGTTTTATTTATAAACAATAGTTTGCGCGTAACAGCTTAGTAGCTCAACAGGTATATTGATGTGTGAAATACCAGATTGTCAGCCAAAGCAACTAAGACCCCTAGTAAGTAGGCGTTTTTGCTCATACAAAAGTATTTCTTTAATAACTTCGACAATTTTTCTCTAATCGCAACCAAATCACAAAGACAATAGTTATTATCCATATATACCATCTATGATTCTGCAGTCGGGATTGCATTTAAAGCTAACTTAACAGCCTGCGTCATCTTTTAATATGGTGCATAGTAAGCTTGAAGAGCTTGATTTTGACCAAATTGGAAGCGAGTTGAGAGACAAGATTGATAAAAGTCTGTCTGCAGAATTATGTGTCGAGGCGCCAGTCGCATACGCCGGCGAGCTCTACATTTAGAGAAGCCTAGCCAGAACAGCCGACGGCACTTGCAGGAGCTGAAGTTGCTGACACTTGCTAGTGGATAAAGGGAGTATGCAGATTTCATCGTAGTGTTTTCGACAATCATTGACAATAATTCAGATCTCATTATTTTGGAGAATTTCCAGCATTTTGGGTCGTATTTTCCGTGCACTGGAGATGCCGTGCACCAATTGTGTAGTAGCGCCAGAATTGTTGTACAAGCAACAATAAACGCCTTGTCGTTCAGAGGTACATCGAAGATATCGTGCGCATCACAATTGCCATCTCTAAAAATGTATCCCCTCATCTGTATCTTAAAAAAGTAAAGAAGCTTGACTTATGTCACAACTGCTTAAGAAATGGGCACGTGCTTCGCTCTTCTGGTTCAGACATTGCTCCACTTGAACAATTTGGTTCCACAGATGCAAGGCGTGTTAACGGATCAGCAAGCAAATCCTGGTGCATCGTCAACTTCTCTCGCTGCGCAGAATGCTGATCTTGATAATTGCAAAATACCAGCAAACGTATGACTGGGCGATCCGCAGTTCTTTAAATCGCAGCGTATTGATTTGCTTCTCGGGGCTACTCTATTTTATGATTTTTACTGCGTTGGGCAGATCCAGCTTGCGTAAGCGCTGCATGCTCTGCAAAAAAAACGCGGCTGGGGTGGATCGTTTCCGGCGGTGCAGAGCAGCGGCAAGGATGTGGTGTGCACTTTGCACAATCGGTTGATGACAGTTTGGAGCATTGAATTGGGGGCAAGCCAAAGATAAAGGATAAATAACAACCTATCAGAAACAATGGGAAAGCTTCGACAGTCGATATGGAGAAGACAAGTTTGTGCTCAACAGTGATGATGAAAAGCTCACTAAGCGGTGCGACGAAATCAAATTCTTTCATCGACCATCAGAATGGCGACGTCATGATTGACATTGGAAATCAACGGAGTCAAACCGGAGTTCACTGGCATGAACAAGGAAGAGCTGGTCAACTATACTAACGATCTGTTCGGGGTGTGTTGGCGTTGCTTTTTTGAACTTCTGGACTATTCGGGTGGCAATGCTTGTGGGCCCTATTCTCATTTTGATCGGAGCACCCAAGTATGCTGCCTCTCAACCCTTGCAGTGGCGAAAGCGTAATCCTCTTTCCAGGTTCGGTTTTGTCGACACTGCCAAGGCAGAGGATGTGTCGTTAGCTAGGAAGCTCTCAGCTACTAGCGTCTTTTATGAGCCGCCCGCCTAGTAGACTTATGAAGTGAACAAAACCGATGTCGAGGCCCAAATCAAACGTTTGGTGGATCTCTACAAAAGCAGCGAAGTGAAGGCTGCGTCTGCTGACAAAATTAGATGTTAAGAGCCCGTGTCTTCCAACAGGGGGAAGCACGTTTGGGTAAGCAGTAGCCACCATAGAAACTATGAGACAAAGTAAATGTAAATACCCTTTTTATACTCGTTTCGGTGGCCTTTTCAGTTTAAATATTGTAATTTTGATCACTCGCCTATTATATTTTTGTTTCAGATTTTTTTCCCATTCACTAAAAATTTCAATTGAAATGATAAATTTAAAAGACACTTCTTTTTTGTAACGTTTAACACAGCACACTAGTAGCATTTATTATGAAAAATGGAGCACAAACTAAAATATATTTGTATCATGCGAAAGTGATCTCAAATCCTTTTAAACTTCCGACAAAACATTTTGCAATAACCATAAAGATTTCCAAGTTTTGATCTAATAAAGTGTGCGAATGTAAAGTATCAACACGCTTAGCCGATATGCAAGCTTTAGAATTACCAGAATAAGTTCAAAAACCTTTGATAACCTGCCTGCTAATGGTCTGTCATCTTTACTCTTCGGAATTTATTTTAAAAACATCAATAACCAAACCCAACTAAAAATAATCCAATTTGATTTTTGAGCAGAGAACTGCAAAACTCGATATTTTTTTAATTTACTCATATGCGACCATTTTCATTCAACGCAACTCACTGAATAAAACACACTGATCATCTTGAGTCTTCCGTTCAAAATTTCCCATTAAATTCAACTCAGCGTTCAATAAAATGAGCATGTGCTGACGAAAACATCATTCGGTTCAATTTGAGTTGATCGTGTATGAGTAAACGATTAGTGACAACGATTGCGTGTACAGTAACAATATCTATGCGAGCCTCTTACGTTCCACGAACTGCAGCTTGTTTTTGTTTGCAAGAATAAAATCATAGGAGATAATTTTAGTGATTTGAATGTTGTTCTTGTTCAAAACAATTATTGTTGAACAGAATAAAGCAAGTGCCCGATATCATTATATTGAACACGAGTCGAACAAGAAATCGCACGCACCTGAGTTGATTTAAATCAACAACGGAAATGTGAGCGCATGCAAGTTTGTTCGGCTGATCCGAACAGTGTGATTACTCGGCGCGTATGAAAGTTTTTCATTCACCCGAACCCGCTCTCTGTTTTTATGAACGCTACCTACATATACATATATATAGCTGTAAGGTAGAAGGATATTATAATATTGAGGCGGCAGGAAATGTAGGTAACAGGTCGAAGGAGGTATCTCCGATTGTATAAAGTATATAATCTTGATCAACATCAACAGCCGAGACTATCGATGTCCATGTCCGTATGAAACACTGGATCTCAATGACTATAAGCGATAAAGCTATCGAATCGAATAACAAGCGTAATTTTAATAATAACTATACTATTGTAATTGTGATTCCTAAAAACTTGGTTGAGATCAGACAACAATTGTGCTTTTTCAACTCCATATTCAAACGCATGACAAGTGTCTTTCTTGTGAAAAAAGTAAAAGTGGATAAAAAGTGAATTCAAAAAAATTAAAAGTGTTTACTTATTCTGCGACGCCACTCCTACAAAACATTGGTCCTTCGAGCCGAAGTCCTTCCACTCGACTTAGCAATAGCGATTGGAAAAACAAGATAAGTAATACACTTTTACATATATATAATATATATTCTAAGTGTCGTGTTTGCGCACAAATCCATTTACATTGTCTGGTGTTTATTACTTAGATATTTGGCATGCAATTAACACACATTCCTAAACTAAGTTAAACTACCATGAACCCCCACTAAATTGTACTTAAATCCCAATAAATCAGCAACTTGTAATCAATCAAGTGCCAATAATACAGATTCACGCTGCTTCTCGTGTTTTTTTTTTAATAATTGTTAGTGTTAATTCCTCCGCTTGCTTTCTGTCGGCCTTGTTCACTATCCTGTGGCATAACCGAATTTCCCCTATTATTTATGCTTTGCTTATCGGCTACTTGCTTTGTTGTGAGTCCCTGGCACAAAAGAGACTCTAAAGTGATTGCCGAAGCATAGCATGTCCGAATGCCAAAAGGGTGATAAAAACTCCAAGCTCTTACTCAAGCTCCCAACCGCTCCACCACGTTGTCTGTCGTCCGCTTCGCCCGCTGCTTCTGGGCTCTTTCCTACAGCTCAGCTCCGTATCAAAATTGATCGTCCGTGTCCGTCTGCTACTTCGTCTGCCAAAACTCCTTTATTTCTGAGAAGACTTGCCACGCGCTACAGCGACGTTTATAAACCTCCAAATGCTGTGCATAGTCAGGCAACCACACGAGCTGGCCAGGCGAAACTCAACAGAACCCGTATTATGACTCTCAACACTTTCGCCACCGTCTCTGACAGACTAGTCCAGTTCAAGAGTCAGACCAGAGTACCTGCAGCCGAGGATAACAACGATCACTGTTATTCAGTGTACGAGCGATATCTCGCCCGTGTGAAGGGGCAAATTACCTAAGTATCCGGGTCAGTCAGGAGTGACGCATCCGGGCTTCCTATGTATTCCGGTAGCTGCCGGCTCCCTCCAGTTAACTTTGAAGTTTTCCATGGGGATTACTTGCATTGGCCAACTTTTGGTGATCTTTTCACTGCCATCTATGTCAACAATCCGAGGTTGAAACCTGTTGAAAAATTTTTCCACCTGAATTCCCCGACTGCAGATGAGGTCAACGAAATCATTGCCAAGATTTCGCTCACAAACGACGGTTTCGCGTCGGTTTGGAGTGCTCTCCGTGAGCGCTTTGATAACAAACGCTTGCTTGACCGCTCTCGAGCACTCTGATATTTCCGTCTTCACTCTATTCGCAGATTCCCCCAAGGCAGGACTTGAGCACGTTCCTTAAAGAGAGTTATCGGTCACTCGAGGCTATTGAGGACGTGAAGCCGATTTCCAACTCGCAGAACTCAACTGCTGTACCATCTCGTCCACAGTTCCACAAAATTCAAAGCGAGTTACGTCTTTTGAGGCCCGGGTCACTCAGAATGGCAAATCGTGTGACTTGTGCTCAAAAGAGAATCACCCTATTTGGGTTTGTCAGCGATTTCTCCAAATGTCGGTCAACGATCGGATGACCTACATAAAACCTTTGCTTGAGCTGTTCCGCAAGAGGTCACCAACTCCGAGAGTGTACTAGTGCACACCATTGCTTCACATGCAAGGAGCGGCACACGACTCTGCGTCATTGGGGCGATAATACCCACAATTGTGCCTCTTCTTCATCCACTTCAGCGACACATTCCAATATACAGTCCACTCCGAGCCAATCGGCATCAAATGTGCAAAATTACCTTGCCATTAACGCTCAGAACATCCTTCTCGGCACGCCATTTATCAATGTATGCCATCGAGGTACTTTATACACCGCACGTGCATTAATCGACTCGGGGTCTGAAGCGACTTTCATTTCTGAGCGTTTACTCTATCGCCTAAAGTTGCTTTTCCAGTCCGTGCAGTCCCAAGTATCGGGGAATCACGCAATTGCATGTGTCGCATGGTGTCCTAAAGGATCTACTGGCATATCCTTATTTCTACAAAGATTGACATTTTTATCGGCGCGGATATCCTTCCGTCAGTCATCCTGAGCGGTTCCCGTCCAAACATTTGTGACTCACTCTTTGGACACCTTGGAAACCGGCCCCGTTTCCCAGAATGTGCTGACAACTGTCTCTGCGTTTTCGACGAGAGTCGCCATTCAAGCAGACGATCAATTCCTCTACAACGAGGGTCGGTTGTCCAGAATCGATTCTCTAAAGGAGCAGTACAATGCCGTTCTACAGGAGTACATGGACCTGGGTTACATGACAATTGTCTCACCGCAGGCGGTGGTCACGACTAATAATTTCTATCTGCCTCATCATGCCGTTCTTAAACCAAATGGCAATACAACGAAGGTGCGGGTCGTTTTCAATGCTTCCTGTCCATCCTCAAATAACATAAGTCTGAATGATATCCATCATCCAGGGCCCATCCTCCAGTCGGATCTTTAATGCGGACATAACGAAAATGTCTGCCAGCAACTCGCTGAAGATATATGCTTGCAGTATCCTCTCGCAAGCCAAGTTATTTCCGGACGACGGACTGGCAAGGATAGATACTAAAAAACGGACCATTACGGAGTTTATGCTTGCACGCAGATCAAGTTTGTCTCAAAATTATACCACGCCCACTTCCGCCCCCGCAAATCAACAAAAATCGAATAACAAGTGTAATTTTAAAGCTAGAGCTGCAAATTTAGGTATATACAATAGCACCTATAGTAATTGTTATTCCTGAAGATTTGGTTGCGATCAAATAAAAATTGTGGTGCATTAAAGTACTTTTGTATGGGCAGAGACGCCTACTTACTAGGGATGCTAGTTTCTTTGGCTGACAATCTGGTATATTGTGCCATCTATGGTATATTTCTAATGCGGTACTATATCGATATACCAAATATACAATTGATATTTTTATTTTTCTTACGTTTTTGGTATATTTTCAGAAAAATACCGCAATATTTTGCTTTTATTCGAAATGGATAGATGGTATCTCACAGTCGACCACACTCGACAGTAACTTTCTTACTTGTTTTCTGGTATTTTTGTGGTACATTATTTTGTTATATTTTGAGAATATTACCTCAATATATTAGTTTTATCTCACAGTCGAGCGCACTCGACAGTCGCTTTCGTACTTGTTGAGCTTCAAACAAACGTTTCCAAATAAATTAGTAATTTTGTTTTTACTTGCATATATTTATATTCAGAAAGTCTCTATATATACATTCGATTTTTCTTTAACTTAGAATGGGACAATTTACATAGACAAATAAATGAGTATTTATTTACGACCTTAATGTTGACAACTATGCCGAATTTTGTAAGTTTTCTTAAACAATAAATTAAAAACTAAACAAATTTGCAAAAAATTATTTTATGAAATATGCCTATAATCCTCCAAATCTTGGTAAATTGTGCAGTATTTAATGAACGAATTCAAATATTCATGAATTAAAAAGAAAAAATCTGAAACGATGAAATCTGAATGCATAGTTTAAAAATTCTAAATACAAAAAATGTATGAAACAAATTAATATTTTAAATAGTACTTAAGGTGTTAAGAAGCTGTAAGATTAAGAATCCTTAATATAATACATATCACATGTTCTAAAGTACTAAACCTATCATTGAGCCGATTAAAAGAATCAGCACAATAATTCACATAAAGAATGCATAATAATCTCAAGCTATGGAAATGTTTAATTATTTTTATCCTAATACTCTCTTTTTTGCGTATTGCAGAATTCTTAATCTAATACGGTATAATCCGTAATTCTATATATTAATTCATTAAATTACCGTACAATTATGAAAAGTAGAGAGATGGCACTCCATCTCTATTCTTAGAAATTGCACTTAATATTATAATATATTATATTACTATATATAGAATGCAAATTCAGCATAAATTTTAGCTATAAATAACTAATTTGCATTTACTTTTTAAATGTATGCTAAGTCTTAGAACTAAATATTAAATTGTAATATTTTCTGTCTACAATAAATTTAGTTTCCAATGTTTACCAGACTTTATAAATTATTATGTATTCTGTACAGTTCAGTCCAATAATGTATATCGATGCAGTGAAAAGTCGCTTACCTACAAAACAGACTTCAAAAATTTCTACATAAAGTTCTTAATGAGAACATCATGGGTTTTTTTTCAACTTAAGTCTATTATATAAAAATCATATTTTTAAATATTTCATAAAATTAATTATAATCAAAAAATTAATGCGAATGAAGTAATTTTCATAAAAAATTGAGACTTTTCGATCATTATTATTAATAATCATTAAATAGGCAAATAAGAAATTTATGTATAATTTTAGCACATTAATATATGTTTTAGTATTTTCTCGATGTACGTCGTCTTTATTAAATTTTATTCGTTGTTAAAAAAAATGAATGCATTGGAAACTAAAATGTCAAGTTGAAATCGTCAACTTTACGTCTCAACTTTTCACAAAATGTGTATTATTTTATTTTTTTAAAGCTAGTGGTATTTGTAGTATATATATAGTATATATATATTCAGTTCAAATAAGTAAGTAAATCTGGTTATTCGTGGTGTATTGGAAATGTTTTGTAACATTGAAAATTACATTAAGAGATGTCAATTCTTGTCAGCAGTTTAATGTATCCTCTCCGTCAAGAGTGCACGCAACATTTTCAAGTTTACGCGCTAGATACATTTTTTTACAATTTGGGTCCGCATCCAGGGCATCCATAATCTAAAATGTAAATGTTAATCACAAAAAGGTGCATTCAACATTAAGGAATTTCCACTTACCTGTTCTCTATACTTGGTTATATAAATATACAATTCCTTCAAAGCAGAAATTGTATCAAATTCCTCATTTTGTTGTACAGACAATTGCTGCATGGCTGTGCTCATTTCCTGATCACTTATTTGGGGCAAACGCGCCACGTCTCGATAAAATTCTTTAACCATGACTCTATAGTTTGGAATATCCTGTAAACGATAAGCCCACAGTCGGAACATAAATATCATTTATATCAAACTTGAAAAAGGCGTACCCTTTGTTTTAGTTGCTCATATCGACATGTACACATATATCCAAAAATTGTGATCTTAACACATTTATTGTACTCTTTACGTCTATCAGTGAAAGAGTCTAATGTTACTGTATACATTATAAATAAATAAATAATTTATATACATAATAGAACAGCAAACTTATATTCAAAAGCAGTAAAGCAAAACATATTAAAATATACCAAATCAAATTATGTATGTATATATAAATAAATATATAGAAAGCTACAGTCGAGTGTGCGATACCCGCTACCCATTTTAAATAAAATCAAAATCATACGTATTATTGTATGTACCAACATTCGAGACTTTAATATTTTGTACCAGTTTTAATTTGTATTCGAATTTTGAAATAAGCCAAGGAGGATCTGGTGTTCCAATCGCAATGATGTTGAACATGATATGTTTTGCTTCATTATATGGTTAGATCTGCTACATTGAAAATATATCCTATAATTCAACAGCCAAAAGTATAAAGACCTGACAGCTGTCGCAATGGGTGACAAAAATCTTAAAAAAGTGTTATTAAAATGAATTATATAAGATCTAGGTGTTTATATGGACAAACGGATACGGCTATATCGTCTCGGCTGTAGACACTTTATAGGATCGAAAACGAATCCTTCTGCCTGTTAAAACTATTTCCTGGCGGCATAAAGTTACAATACCTTTCTAAACTACGGGTATAAATATGGAATCGAGCACAAACCTTTGCAAAAAGAAGCTTGTTTGATGGTGAGTCCTTGCCTAATCGATGTTCAGTGGTAGAGCACGAGTCCATAAAAGTCTGCGCTATGACACTTAAGCAAGAATCCACAGAATATGTTTTGTTGACATCGAAAATGAAGTCCGGATTTTTGATAAAGTTTACCCAAAAACGCAAAGGCAAACTGTTAGATTTCCAAGCGTGCAGAATGTCTGAATCAGCAATTTCGTGACGTCGAGCGGCTTCATCAAGCAGATCAAATAACCATTTAACCGCCGGCGGCAACTCCTCATTTACAGTTAGGATAATGGTAAAGAAATCGTCGACGAATTTCTGAATTGTACCTTTTGTAGCGAGAAGACGAGTCAGATAGACTTCCGGAATTGTTTTGTTTGCCCGTTCGCTGCTGACATTTCCAATACAATGTGTTGCCGATTGGCCTGAAGATGTCAGAACACCAGATATGGAAGAATTTTTAATGTTCATGTAATGATCGGGAATCACCGGCTTAACCAAATGGTAGAGTCTCGGTTGTTGAAGTCCAGATTCAATATCATTGTTGATGATGATATGACTCTGTGAGTTATTGATGTAGTAAACTGTAAAGAGAGGGAAAGATATAAGTAAAGCATAAAAATTCTAATTCCTGTATTCAATCTGTTACCATTTGGACTGGTAATATATAATATATGATATATAATATATAATACATATATGTATATTATACATATATATATTAATATAATAAATATTAACTACTTGAACTATCAATGCACAACCCAAATGGTAACAGATTGAATACAGGAATTAGTTCAAGAATTAGTTCCTGCTTGAGTCAAGGATAAGGAATTGAAAGATTAATATATTACTCACAATTGTGATAAGGCGCGATCTGTTGTTTCCCATACGACATAGTATAGTTATCATTTTGACGAGCAATAAGTGACATCACAGCCGATTCCTTAACACCATAATGGTGGAGGGTATTTAAACGTTTCCATCCGGAAATTGTTTTTGTGGTAAGATCCTCATCCTGCAAAGTTAAATGGCCACCACGTCCATGACGCCATTCCAAGTCCACTTCGTGCACCGATGGACGCATCGAGAATGGTGTATTCTTGAAAATTGCATCCAGTATCTTCAGTTTAACCTGTGAGATAGTGTCCCAATCATTGACTCGACACTGCACCTTTTCATCCAAGTCATCTTGCAGAATGTGCAAAATAACCACAGAGTGTGCAACTTGTTCGTGCAGTAAACGGTCTTCAGAAAGCGAATAGCGAGCATCATGAGTTATAGCATCGACAAGGCCCTTTTCAACCTGATGTTTAATCGCCTTGAATAGCAAAAATAAACTGGCACCGGCATATTCCTTTAAGTAATCGTACATGCAGATTGCTAAATAATTTGTCAACATTTTCTCTACAACGCTTTCGGTACGACGTAACATTAAATGCGGATATTTACTGCCAAGCGATTTGTCAATGAGTCGCAATAATAAAGATTTTAATATTTCAGTGGCATACTCCATTTTATTCATTAGTACTATCATGAGCAATGAAGCTACATTAACACGATCCCGAATTGAGAACGAAGATCGTTGGGCCTCTAGCGTCTCTATAAACGTTAACAAAAAGTATTTATTACTGATTAGCTGTTCGAATTGCATCATAGCGGCATCATAATTGGGAGCTTCGGATTTTTTGGTGCATTCAGTATGGGATGGTCTGAGACACCGGGAAAGAAAACTTTCATAATATAATTGATATGATCAAGAGTGGGTATGCCACTGCTTTCTAGATCAGCCGTTAAATCAGTCATATCCGTTTGCAGTTCGGCAAATGCTTGTTTGCACTCGGAGCGAACGTTACTTTCGAGTGTGATCATCTGTATTTGAATTCGTTTGTACTCGCGCTCGGCTTGGGTGGATTTGCGACGAAATATAATTAGCACCACCACCAAGATGACAATTAACAATAATACTGCCAAAATTATTCCAATTATCAGATGTGGTATTGAATGCGTTTTATTTAAATCATACTTAAGAGATCCAATGACGAAGCGAAGATTGCGACCAACTTTTACAACCACTAACGGTAAATCATTTGGTTGATCTATACCATTCTCATCCGTTGCTGGTGGCTGACGCTCGGGTGGAATGCAAAGTAATTGAGTGAGTGCTAAGCTTGTAATATTACATTGTGCTGTACCAATGGTGACATTAACATCATACTCATCCGCTGCAATATTTAAAAGCTCTCCCTCAATCACAAGAGTATCGCCTTTATACAGTTTGATGCCATCATCATTGACAAATGGCAAATATTTCGGATCGTTCAGATATACAATAGTGCTACGAATATCATGAAAATATTTATTCAAATCTCGCACCAGTTGCACATTATCCATGACAAAGCTCATTTGTAGATTCAATTGGGTTTCGTGTACTTTTACAAAGGCAGCCGACAAGTTTTCTAGGTTATCCAAGTGGTGATCCCCCACAAAGTATTTTTCATTATAATAGGAATTTCGTTTTTGCTTCGATCTAGTCAAATTGTATTGTGCTAAAACCGAATCCTTTTTTGACATCCCATTTTTAAGCAATTGAAATTGAAAATTTACTGGTGGCGATGGACACTCCATTTGATTGTTATTGATCACGGTGCAACTGGTTTTGTTAACGCGAACATTTTCATAAAATACTTCCAATTCTGGGTTCTGTATGGAGTCAAGGTGCATTCCATGCACAGTTAATATACGTCCACCACTGACAAAGCTGCGGAGCGGTTTAATTTGCATAATACGCGGATCCTGTGTGTAATTGAAAATAGAGCACGGCATCGAAGGCGCTTGCCAAAATTCTCCAAAATTATTTTGGGCAAGACTCACTAAATGTGGTTCACTTTGACAAGTAAATGTGCGATTCGCACCGTCGATGACCAGACGCAGTGAGCGGATAGGCTCAGGCTGGGTAGACGCCGATGTGGTGCAGGACAATCGAGAAGATGATGCTTGTGTCAAATTTATATGACACTCATATTCATCAAGAAATGCACGAATGTTGGAGCCAATGTTTAGATATTTTCCAAGTAATGACAATTGCGTGCCACCGGATTTTGGGCCCACCATTGGATATAACCCAGTCAATAGCACATCCTTGAAATGGTACTGCACACTGGATTCCGTATAACCCGCTTCATTGGCCACTTTAATTGGCGCCGACATCTCACGTAAAGCGGCCCTTGTGCGGCATTCAATCCGCACCGATATTTGATAGTTAACCAAATCGCAGGGTACGCTCCCAATGGTGATTTTGCCACGCACATCTTCCTCGCGAATGCCTAAATTGCTGCCTTCGATGGTGATTAGAGTACCGCCCTCTACAGGACCAGTCAGTGGTTTAATAATGTCAATTCTAGGACGGGGGCATTCATTTTGTAGTAATGCATTATTGTGGGAGTTAGATTGTGCGGCGTCGGAGCTAGAGCATGTTTCATTGTAGACACAGGAGCTTCCACACCAGGCGCATTGGTATTTAGGATCACGTGTCACACATAAACTGCAATCAGCATGCTCCCGATGAGAGCCCAACACATCGCATTTATACAAAATAATTGTGGCTGTATCCACGTAATGCTGACGATTCCAGGTAATGTCCACTTTAGCCTCATACTCATGAGTATTAGTCTCGTAAAAATATGGAGTTTTCTCGCATACGACAATCTTGTTAGACTCAATATGTGCCGGCAGAAGCATTTGGGCGGCTTCGATTTGAATTGTGCACAAATAACCGGCATGAGCACTTTTCGGTTTGGGTAAATTGGCAATCTCGAAACGTATTTCTTTCGGCACACGCACCGGCAATAAGATGACATCGCGTTGTCGCTTCAAGTGCGGACATTGCCCTTCTGAACTAATAGCAATTTCCATATTGCGACACTGCTCCGACTGGTGAACGCATTTGTTGTCAAATATACACCAATTGCAGCCCCACATGCTGCGCACACAACGTTGGCAGTTACTGTGATGCGAGCAATCGAAGAATGCAAACGAGCGCGACACAAAATCTTTATTTGTTTCGGAGCTTCGCACAGAAAGCGGCACGAGTACATGATCTGTATTGCCAACAATGGATGGCCGTTGATCAATTGGAGGAGTCGCACAACTCAAACCATTTTCGAGTATCTCTGCATCAATAGGCGTTGAGTTGCCAAATACACAGCGATATTTGGCATTGAATGGTTCGGGTAAAGTTCTTATAATTAACTGCACTTGGCTCAATTGATTAATAGGTATTTGATCGGGCACAATTGATTCAAAATCAATGCATTGCTGTCCGCTGCCTAGGGACAGCCACCGCGATGCGGACGTATCACGTTGGCAGGTAGAACGAACCGTACAACGTTTCTCCAGGGAACACCAGCCGCAAAATGGATCACGACTCTCCAAACAGGCTGAACAATTTGTATACATCGAGCAATGCTCAATGCGCAATTTGGTGATTGTACGTAAAGACAACACATATAGGAAATCCTTTTTGGGTGACATCATAGTGTTGGGCAAAATACGATTACCCGGGTCAACAACAATCTCGCCATATTCACCCGGCTGTTGACCTGACAACAAAACCTTCTTTATAGTTCCTATTTCGGTGCCAAGAAATGCCAAAGAATGTTGCTGATCAGTTGTTGTTGTCGCTGTCACTGATGTGATCGATACATTATCGTAATGAAATAATGCCTGAGCAGATATCGGCGAAACACCGCTAATTTTTAGTCCCACACTACAAAAGTTGTATATGTTACCCAATGAACCAACAATTGGACATCGGCCATCATTGATTGTGCCCGAAATATAGCCAAGATTACGATCCTTTATTGTGCCATTAAAGCACATATGTATATTCTCAATGAATACATCTTCAATATCCTTCAGACTATAGATGCACATGGCCGATTTATTTTGAGGTTGATCGCTAATCTCTTTGGATGGCGAAAAAACTGTGACCAGTACATGGTCATCTCGTTTGATACCCATTTGATGAGCTAGCTTTTGACTGGCATGCGTGATTTTTGCATCACGCAAAATATTGTAATCAACATGCTCATCGGTGGCCGTGCATTGTATAGTTATTTCTGTATAACTATCATAGTTGGGATCCGTTATACAAATTCTTGCCAGTCGAGTCACATAACCGGCTTCCTCAGCCAAATGCGATTTTTTTTGTACAAGCACAAAATAGGCATATTCTGATGAATTGAAACCATACACGTAATCAACAAGAAAGTGATCACGATACTTTACGTCGATGTTAATAATCGACTGTTGAATAGAGAATTCTGCATAATTTAAATCTTCGAGTCTGCGCGATGATATCGCTGGCACATCATGGCGATAGTCACCGACATTGGTAAATGTAGTGCCCACATAAAGAATGTCCTCTTCTTTCCACGAATAACGTGCTGGTCCAACAAACGCATATGTTGATGCGTACTCTTCATTCGCAGCTAGCGGAACAGCAATGAACTGTGCTGCGGCTGGAAATCTCATAAGGTTGTAGATTTCACATGCACCTTAAAACCAAAAAAAAAATGAATAGATCAAATTAATAAATATGTATTACTAGGCGAATATTTAAAAAAAAACAAGAGAGTTTGCCATACTTGATTATGAGCAATATCATATTCAATGTAATTATAATTAAACATAATCTACAATAATATCGGAATTTTCTCAAAAATCAAAGATAATTACACTTTGCAAATATATGGTAGTGATTTTTAAACCCCTCGCTGTAATGTCTCTGAACCTCTGAAAATTTAAAGTATCATAGAGTCATAGCAATAACGCAATTTTTCAAAACATGTTGGAAAATAAGATTAGAAACAGCCAAAAGGACCATCGCCATCAATTGAAGAGTTAAACATTCAAAGATTTAAAAACAGTTCGAATATCGATTGTGTTAGTGAAAAATGTTTTGAGTTACCATTTGAGTTTAGAATTGGTACCGAAAACAGAACATTTTATTAAAAAACAGACTTTGTAATTTATAATAAATTAGTCATAAAATACCATTTTAAATAATAGACGAGATTAAAACCAAATTCAAATATAAAATATGTGACAGGCATATTATATGTTGTTGGAAAATAATAATGGGAACTCATAAAAAAAAAGTTTTAATTACGGTCCCGATATTTTTTTCCCCACATAAAGTCTTAGATTTTAAACAACTTATCATTCCTTGGAATTCATATAATTGTTGCTCCCATACCTGCGCTTTTTAACTTAATGTATGAGAAACGTGCTGGCTTCAACGGTCGTATTGGTAGTTAGATTTGTGAACATTGCAGGATGGGTTGGTTTATTAGGCAACGCGAGCTTTAGAGATGTATTCGCGGGCTTCATTTGGATTTTTGATTTCGGTTTTGGATAGTGAGTAAGATTGTAAAGTTCTTGACCGATTCTCCGAAGAAAAACAAAGACCAATTCGAAACTTTCTAATGAACTTTTTTTCCCTGAAGGGGTTTCCTTTTTGTCTCTACCACCTGCTGGTGAACTAGTGTTATTTACTTCACAGTCTCCTCAACTCTCAATAGTTTTTGAAGTTAAACATAACGCCATTGCGTCGTTAAATGTGGACGTTCCCACACCTGCTCCGATTTTGATGTCGGGAAGTTGGGGATGGTTGAAGAAATTCAATCTTCACCATTCTCTGTCGAAATCATCAGTCTGTCAGCTATAAAAGAATTACATACAGCCTCTACTTCAGTTGTCCACAACACGTTAGTTGCGGTAACACCGCTAAAACAGATTTTTGTTTCAAGTCCAGTGTTGAGGTGGACAAATTTAATTTTTTTCTTACGAGTGGGAAATTTCATCTTTTAAAATAAGTGTTTCTGCCGAACAATTTAGTACGATTTGATGCAAAAAGTTTTGTCTGGAATCCCTAATAATAGCAATAATTCTAATTCTAGGCCTCTTTCTATGTCTGCCAGTTCAAACAAGAAAGCTACAATCGAGTGGGCTCAACTGTGCTGTACCCGCTACCCATTTTGAATAAAATTAAATATTATTTAATATTATTAATAAATACTTTTAAAAATACCAAATGAATATACCACAAAATAACAAAAAACCAAGTTAGAAAGCTACAGTCGAGTGTGCTAGACTATGAAATACCCGCTACCCATTTTGAGTAAAATAAAATATTGCGGTAATATTCTCAAAATATATCAAAACAATATATGTATAAAAAACTTAAAAAAAGATATCAAATTGTATATTTAGTATATTGATGTGGTGCTACATTCAAGATATAATATAGAGTGCAATATACTTCACCACATTGTCAGCAAAAGCATAAAAGACCCCTAGAAACTAGGCGTTTTTGCTAAATTGGTTGCGACCAATCACAATTTCTAGAGATATTACTGTATACACCAAAATTACGCTTGTTATTCGATTTGAGGGGGCGGAAGTGGGCGTGGCAAAAATTTGAAACAAACTTGATCTGCGGCAAACATATGTAACAAATGCTGTCGAAAATTATAGCTCTATCTCTTATAGTTTCTGAGATCTAGGTGTTCATACGGACAGACAGATATACATGGCTAGATCGTCTCGGCTGTTGACGCTGATCAAGAATATATAAACTTTATAGGGTCGGAGATGCCTCCTTCTGCCTGTTACAAACATTTCCAGTCGGCACAAAGTTATAATACCCTTCTACCCTATGGGCAGCGGGTATAAAAATAAGACAGAATCTAATGATCTTGTTGATTTATTTGTGGACTTTTGCAAACGACTTATTCTGTTTCATGTTCTTAAAATATTTTTTTCTTATCCTCATTGGAAAATGGATCCACTCATATCTATCGAATAGAATTCAGTATGTTTATTAAAATAGCTTTGTATCTAAAACTGTCCATGTTAATTCAGATTTGAACCACGATAGTCAGTTTGGTCCTCTATTGTTTGGGCCACTTTATTCATTTTTGTTGGCTGATGACCTCTTAAGCTTTTCTTGACATTCAATGATTGTTTTCCTCACGGTTGCAGTGACCTTAATAGTCTACAATATTGGTGCACAATAAATTTGTCAAATCTTAATTGCAATAAATGTAAACTTTTCACTTTCTTAAGGGATTCTCTCTGACTATGTATTATATGATACTTCTCTAGAGCGAATAGATTCCCTAAATGACTTCGGTGTTCTGTTTGATGTAAAATTAAAATTCGATAAAAATATTCTGTTTGCTGTAAATAGGTTCATGGCTTACTCGGATTCATAAGACGCAGTTCGAAAGAATTCAACGATCCCTACATCACAAAAGCTTTGTATATCTCACTGGTTCTCCCCATACTTGAATATGGATCTCAGTACTTGTTATGTTTGCACGCAGAGCAAGTTTGCTTCAAGTTTTTATCACGCCTACTTCCGCCCTCGTAAATAAAAAAAACAACAAAAAAGAAAAACAAACATAATTTTGAAGCTGAAGTCGCACCATTTTTGGTACATACAATATTATCCATATATGCCGGGTCCTAATTTTTTTGGCTAATAATTTCTTTTATATTATATTTCATGGTACATTTTGAGCAATACCTCACTTTTTGGTTTTTATTGAAAATGGTTATCGCGTATCTCAGAGTCGAACACACTCTTCTGTAGTTTTCTCACCTATTGTGGAAAAAAAAGGTAGGAAACCAAGAATATCACAACTTACAATATTTGTTGACAAAATATGTCCTAAAACAAATAACTATTTTCTATATACAAAAAATTTCGAAAAAACGTTTATAAACGGATTGAAGCAAATTTGGAGTCTTAAAAATTGTAGTTAAAATATATAATACTACAAAAAATGTAGTACCTTGTATTAGTTCAAGTAGTCAATACATAAAAACCGATTGATGTGTAAAGTTTTGATTGTCTAAATTTCACGACGATCTATTTAACCTGTTGCTGTGTCTATATTCAGAGAGTTTAAGTTGCTGTGGCTGGTCCGTATTATATTATTTTATTGCGTCTTTTTATAAACTTCCAAAATGTGGGCTGCTCTCGTTTGTTAAAAAACAGAATTCGTTGAGTCAAAGTTATTTCTAAATTTATTTTGGTTTTGAATTTTGTGTAACTTTGAATGCGCTATTCCTTGAAATCGAATGTGTTCAATTCTATTTTGGTTATTGTGCGATATAACATGATTATTAAATTTTCAAACCGGAAAGCACTAGATCGACAACTTAAATAAAAAAAAATAATAAAACATAAAATGCATACCTTGTCGAATACTTCCGCACGATATGAGGATGCCGTCATTATGAGCATAACTGACAACTAATATTTTATTAAAATTGTTTACTAGAGTTGTCTCTACATCATCTGGACAACCACCTGCGTGACATTGAGGTGCATCGTGTTTGGGCCCAGTCACCGCCTCTGACAGAACGCGCAGATTTTCATTAAGCTTTAGAATTTTATTAGTGGCACCTGCGTACATTACATTGTGGATGTAATCAAATGTCAGATGCGTGAAATAGTTTTTCGATTGTGAGTTTGATCCAATTCCTGACTTGTTTGATACAGCAGACGTTGTACGATTAATAAAATTGATCGGCCTCGCAGTTGATGTGGTGGTGCCAAAAGATTCATCTCTTAACGTTCCTCCACCTTTTGCAAGCGTTGGCAAAACAAATTGTGCAATAATATCACTGGATAGGAACTCCTTGGGTGGAACCACCGCTGCTTGTCTGTCTAGTTCTATATGCGAACGAACGTCTCGGACACCGTTCACAACTATGCTGCAGTGCACAACATATAACATTTGGAGAATAACATAACAAGCATTCATCTTAAATATATTCTTTTAGCCAATATTTCGACGTTTAAGGTGAACTCAGGAAATAATTTTTCATTTAGCTAAGATAGTTTGATACTGTTTTATCCAGAATTTAATCAAGCTTTTATCACATTCTTGTATTCATTGTTACATTGTTCATTTTTGAAGATAAAAGCATATTTTAATTAAATACGAACTTTTTCTAATATACACTGAATTTCACACACACACGCACCTAATTGAAAAAGGTATACATTCTAAGAGTCGCTTAACTATCGATTGCAATTTTTAATTTATCGATAATATTGTTATTTCAAAACCTGTTTACACTGCATACACAAGAGATGCCACTATACATATTTACTTACAAGTTGAAAATACAATAGGTTGAATAACAATAGAACTTAAGCTAAATGATATTTCGGCGAAAAAAATGCAAAAAAAACTGGTGTTTTCTCTTTTTATTTAAAAATATTTTTGGCAAAAATAAAAAAAATTTGTTTTTGTAAATAATGCATTTACATATACAATTGCGATAAGCAAAGCCATCTACGATAGAATTTTCGAAAACATGTTGTGTCCGGGCGAAATGTTGTCTTTGGTGGTAATGTCAATACTTCGTGTTCGATGCTCTGTTCGAAAAAAAATTAAAATGATTTTCATTCACTTTCACAAGATTTTTTCGATTTGCAAAACGAGAAAATTTGACTTGCCGAAATGAAAAGTAAATGCCTTTTTCTATATTAAATCGGATCTTATTTGCAAAAGGAAAAAAAGTAGTTGACTCATTGGTTTATTGTCGTTCTTTTAAGACCGCCAGCAGATCAATTAGGCTTGTAATTATTTTTAAAACGACTTATATCTGACCCTACCTCAAATTTGGATATCAAATTTTGCCGTCGGCAACAACAATTTTCCTTTTGGTGAGCGACCGATAAGTCCGACACCATGAGTTATCGCCTAAGCTGCCATACTTTCGATAGAATGAAAAAGCAAGTTAAAAATACTTGTATAATCAAACGGATGGCGATAAATTTGTTGATGTTGGGTAAAATATGTTTTTAAAAATTAATTAATTTAATTTAATTAGTTGTGCTAAAAATGTATAAAAAAAATTGTTGAAAACTCCGGAATGAAATACATTGAAAAGGTGGCATCCCCATTTTTTGTGGGAAACAGCTGATTGCCGTTCAACTGATTTTTTTAAAGAAAGTTTCAAATCTTTCTTTGCAAAAAAGACAGAAAGCAAATATATTTCATTCAGGGGAAGCATAAATAAACAATGCAGGATAAAAATATCCTTATGTGAGTTCAATCCACGCACGAAATTGGACATACAAAAGACATTTTTTCGCGTTGTTTACTTTTAATCAAAACACAAGTCAGCTGTTTTAGCAGTAAAAAATGAAACGTTCCGATAGCAAAACGATGACCAAAAACGTGTGAAAACCGGAGCACCTAAAAACGAAAATCTCGGTTTTGATCCCAAAACGAAAACGAAAACCGAAAGTGAAAACCGGAGCATGCCTGATTAAGTCGGATCTTACTTGCAAAAGGAAAAATAGTTGACTCCTTATTGACGTTAATTTAAGACCGCAAAAAGATCAATTGAGCGTGCAATTATTTTCAAAACAACTAATTTCTGACCCCACCTCATAATTTGCAAATAACATTTTGCCGTCGGCAACAACAATTTTCGTTTTGATGAGCGAACGATAAATCCTACACCTCGAGTTATCGCCTAAAGTCCCATTCCTTTATTGAAATGAAAAAATACTTATCATGAAACGGATGGCTTTAAATTTGTTGAAGTTAGGTAAAATATGTTTTTTAAAAATTAATTTGTTTAATTTACTTACTTAAATGCTTAATTGCAAAACAAATGTTGTTGAAATTACCGAAATTAAATCGATTAAGAAGGTGGCATCCCCTTTTTTGTGGGAAACAGCTGATTTCCGTTCTTCTGATTTTTTGTAATGTAAATTTCAAATCTTTATTTGCAAAAAAGACAAAGGGCAAAAAGATTTCTTTCAGGGGAAAGCTTAAATTACCTATTCATGATAAAATTATCCTTATGTGAGTTCTATCCACGCTGGAAATTGGACATACGAAAGGTATTTTTTTGTTTTGTTTACTCCCGACCAAAACACAAGTCAGCTGTTTCAGCAGTAGGAATTGAAACTTTCCGATAGCAAAACGTTGACCAAAAACTTGTGAAAACCGGAGCTCCTAAAAACTTAAACCTCGGTTTTGGTCCCAAAACGAAAACGAAAAGTGAATACCGTGGCACGCCTATCTTCGACTTTTGCAATTCAACATGTTTGCCAATGGATGGCAATTGTGGCACGCACATCATTTGTAATTAATTTTTCTTGAGTGAAGACGTACACGTCAATTTAAAGTGTCAAAGAGATTTTTGCAAGAATTTATTCGTTAAGCACTGTTCTCATATGAGCAAAATTTCGAACGTGCGGAAAATTAATGTATTTCGCAAGTTTCACAAATTTGAGACCGTTATTAACATTATTGACGCTAAATGTGGCAGGGAAATGTTAAACAATTATTCCGGAAAGGTGGATATATGTTAGAAGTGGAGAACTATCGATGGCACTATCGGGACTATCGATGGTTGGTTACTATCGACACGCTCTCGATAGCGGCGCTCTCTCGATAGTGGTCAATCGCTATCGTCGATAGTGGTCGATATTTTTTCAAATTTCTTTGTATGCCCGCATCCTCGGTAGAGTCGGCGAGGGTCTTCAACAAAACAGGACAAATCATTTCAAATAGGCGTACAAAATTATTGGTTGAAATAAATATATAAATAGCAGTTAAGGTAAACATAAAAATTAAAAAATCATGTTTGAATAATAATTATTATTTTTAGATAAAGATTGGAAAACCAATTTCATACTAAGTGGCTAGGTGCATTGACACCCGAAATGCACTCATCCAATTCTGCAAGCTCTGCAAAGTCTGCAGCACATCCGCCACATGCCCTGTCCCAGCGGAATATCGATCGTGGGACACTTGCGCAACCATCACCAACGTGGGATCGCCAACAGCGACGGCAGCAGCAGTAGCTGCAACGAGTCTTCATTATTAAGTTTTAAAATTGTAATAAGTTAGTCTTAATCAGAATCTCTATAAATCAAATTGTGTTTTTTTTAACAATCACACCTAAATATTTATTATATTGATTGATTCACTTGTAACAAGTGACTTGTTACAGTTTTGTTGTATATACATATGTACTTGCAACATTGAAGCAGATGCACTTGATCTACATAGAGTATTAAATGAATGCAGCTATTAAAAAATAAAGATGAAATCACATTAGTTTAATTTAATTTTAAATTTCATATACTAGGTGGGCTGAAAAGTAACCTCCTTGACCACCGGAATGCGCTGCTATCGCAAAAATGATTTTCGTACCTTATAGTCCATTCATATTTAGGTAACTATGTTGAAATTCATCGCGATACAGCCCTTAGTTTTTTTTGACAGCTGATAGTTGTTGACGCGTTTGACATCATGTTGACCATGGAAAAAAACGATTTTCGTTTCTTCATATTTTTTGAGAGGCAAAAGAGCGTCGGAAACTAAGCAAGTAGTAGTTGCGACTCCAAAATAATAATTAATTCGATTTCTCTTCACGAGAAAATGTCTCAGATGCTTTCTTTTTAATTATTTTTTTAATCTCATCACTTTGGAGATAATTGAATGAAACCTTTTAAATTGTCCGTTAACTGTAGTATTTTATGGTGGATTGTGATATCTAATTGATCTAGCATTATATGGAATTTCTCATTATCTATTACAGCAAACTTAGGAACTCCATAGTAGAAAATAATATCTCTAAGCCTCTAAGGTCGAATGTCATCTACTGATTTGGAATGTATTATGCGTGCCTGTGCTAATTTTAAGAATTTATCTACTGCTAAACTAAACTAAATGACCTTTGGTTGGAGATATCGATGTTAATAATGTGGTTATGGGTTCTTTTTAATTCTGGATAAAAGGAATATATTTAGATTCCTTACAAATTTTACATTGCTTTACTAAACTGCTTATTTTGTGTCTCATTCTAGGGAAGTAGAACTTTTCTGCTAATTAAATTCTATTTTTCTCAGCATTGCGGTGTGCTCTATTATGGATTTTGCGGATTTCCTTCTTTTGTATAGATTCATTTGCGAGGTCTTTAATCATTGATTAAGAGAATCGAGTCTTGACATTTTTAAAGTATATATAATAAGTTGTATTTTTCCCATTATACACTCAGTTGTTTGAATTTATAACCGAAGGGTTGCCTTCATGTCGGCGGAATGTGGGGATTGTATCGAGAATTCAAGTCGGATTTATTTGATTTGTTAAGAAATATTTGGTTTTTAAAAATTAATGGCGAGTTCCTTACTGGGTATTAGCTCGTGACTTGAGCTTTCGGCACTAAGCAAGTTTTTTTTACGTTTTTGGATTGCATATTAACAAATTAATAATTTGTGGTTCATTAAGACGCTTTCCAAATTACCGTGACATTCTGCTGAACGACCAGTCTTGTGTTCTCCAGTTGGCTGCAACAGAATAGTGGCGCAACCAGCAATCCACAATACCCTGAGCGTGACTGAACATGGTTGTGATTCTGTAGCATCATGGGAACTTGACATCAATGAAGTAGGAGTTAGGGTGCTGCACCAAGCGCTTCAGCTAGTGCTTGGGTATCTCCTCAGCGGGCAGATGCTACAATAAATATTTTGCTAGCGGCATGTTTATACCCGCTACCCATAGGGTAGAAGGGTATTATAACTTTGTGCCGGCAGGAAATGTATGTAACAGGTAGAAGGAGGCATCTCCGACCCTATAAAGTATATATATTCTTGATCAGCGTCAACAGCCGAGACGATATAGCCATGTCCGTCTGTCCGTCTGTCCGTATGAACACCTAGATCTCAGAGACTATAAGAGATAGAGCTATAATTTTTTTTTTCGACAGCATTTGTTATGTTTGCACGCAGATCAAGTTTGTTTCAAATTTTTGCCACGCCCACTTCCGCCCCTGCAAATCAAAAAAAATCGAATAACAAACGTAATTTTAAAGCTAGAGTTACGAATTTTGGTATATACAGTAATAACTATAGTAGTTATGATCCCTGAAAATTTGGTTGCGATCAGATAAAAATTGTCGCAGTTATTAAAGAAATACTTTTGTATGGGCAAAAACGCCTACTTACTAGAGGTCTTAGTTGCTTTGGCTGACAATCTGGTATATTGTGCCGTCTATGGTATATTTTGAATGCGGTACTATATCGATATACCACATATACCGTTTGGTATGTTTTTAGTATTTTTGCAGTATATTTGGTATATTTTGAGAATAATACCGCAAAATATATTGCTTTTATTCAAAATGGGTAGCGGGTATCTCACAGTCGAGTACACTCGACTGTAGCTTTCATACTTGTTTTTCTTTCAAATCTAACACGTAAAATGGGTTATTGAATTAATTTGATTTGTTGTTATTCTCGAATGTACGTCGACAACGGCTTTGTCCTTTCCTCGATTGTAAAAATGATTACGAAATCGTAACCGTACTCTTCTGGGTAAGATTTACACCTTTTAATTCTTGCGTTTCCGTTCCAATTTCTCAAGGAGTGTGTCAAGGATTGATGGTCAGTGTCTATTTTGAGTTTCGCTTTTCCATACTTGTAATTTTTAAGAACTTTTAATTACCTGATGATCAACATTTCTTCTTGATAGGGCCGATCCTATTGCTAATTAGCATCTGTCATAGCATCCGCCGTCAAGTGAAATCTGAATAGCGAAAAATCTTATCCTTAGAGAAAAGACAGCTTCGTATTTTGTTTAAAGGTTTCCAATGCTTCAGAATCAAACGTAATTAATTTTGTTGGTGACCTTTACCATCTACCCCTCTTAAAGTATGCCTACTTTTGCTTTAGTACTTTCTGATTTATACGCATCCAAAGACGCTTTATGCAAACATGTACTCACTTTTGCTCTCCACTGTACATAAGTTTGAGCAACGAAGTCAGTCTTCGTTCGGCAGCTGTAAGAAAAACTACGTGTAAGGAAAGAAGAAAAATGTTCAGAATATCGCAGATGCACATTAGAAATCGATTTGCGCACAGCCGCACAGCGTTCGTCGCCAGAAGTCGCAAATTTGGGCGACAGTAATGGGATCGACAACGACAGTAATAGGATTAACAACTACAACGCTCAGCACTGGCTCATGCATATTGCTAAGCGCTTTGTGATCAACTGATAACATCATTCGGACCTGGAGCGTTTAAGGCAGGTGTGCGACGAAAGTTTTTAAAACGGAGGAGAAGATCGTTTTGCCACAATCCATTAAACTTGACAGCGATGAGCTTCTGGACCACATTATCGAAGGCATACCCTTGCTGAACCTGCGCAACCAGGTGCGTAGGCGATAGTCTCATTTAATTTTTGAAGAAATCATTATTTCCAGCAAATGTATCAAATAAATAAGTTAATAATCATAATGTCGAACTTAACTAAAATAAATTGAACACATTTGAAAAAATATCTTGCTTTGTGTTGCAGAAAAAAAAAACAATATAATTTCGAATTACTATAATAATAGTCGACGAGTCTATGAGATAATAAACGATTTTGGGTCAGTTTTTCATGCCCACATGTAGCATAGATTTCAACCTAGACACCCTGAAGTATTTGGATGATATAAAAAAGGAAACAGCGCAAAAATTTCTGAACAATCGCGTATGGTTAATCAACGTAAAGCAGAAAACCCTGCTGACACTGGAAAAATGAAGCTAGTTTGCACCATTTCACAGTTGGCGATTTGGTCTCGATAGCGGCATTTAATTCAAATTTTGAAATTTAAAAAGCGTTGATTTTTTTCACAATTCGACAACAGATGCTTTGATTAGATTTAATAAAGCGTTTTAAAAGCTCTCAGCTGTGAACGGACAAGCACACCATATGATTTTGCAAAAAGCTCTACAAAATTATTTCTTTTTGCGCGCATTGATTTCGAGTTCCTCGGAAATTAAAAATTTTTATTGAATTTATTAAATGCTTGGCTTTGTATCATCTTCAAAGTATGTATTACAAAAAAAATCAAAGTTTGTGACCGGTCAATAAATGTGAAGCTCATAAAACGTTAACAACGATCCCGGATTAGCGTACACCTGTCTTTCGTGGAGTCGAACTTACCCGATTCAGGTGGATTCAGTCTAATTCTTTTATTAGCCGAAAGTGAGAATCAGAATCAGTGCAAAATGTACATATAATATGAACTGCTATTACCATTACCTGCTAGCCTTCAAACTATACTTTTTAAGCACATTGCCAGTAGCAAAAAGGTATTTTTATACCCGCTACCCATAGGGTAGAAGGGTATTATAACTTTGTGCCGGAAGGAAATGTATGTAACAGGTAGAAGGAGGCATCTCCGACCCTATAAAGTATATATATTCTTGATCAGCGTCAACAGCCGAGACGATCTAGCCATGTCCGTCTGTGTGTCTGTCCGTCTGTGTGTCTGTCCGTCTGTCCGTATGAACACCTAGATCTCAGAGACTATAAGAGATAGAGATATAATTTTTTTTCGACAGCATTTGTTATGTTTGCACGCAGATCAAGTTTGTTTTAAATTTTTGTCACGCCCACTTCCGCCCCCGCAAATCAAAAAAATCGAATAACAAGCGTAACTTTAGAGTTACAGCTGCGAGTTTTGGTATATACAATAATAACTATAGTAGTTATGATTCCTGAAAATTTGGTTACGATCAGATAAAAATTGTGGAAGTTATTCAAGAAATACTTTTGTATGAGCAAAAACGCCCATTTACTGGGGGTTAGTTGCTTTGGCTGACAATCTGGTATATTGTGCCGTCTATGGTATATTTTGAATGCGATACTATATCGATATACCAAATATACCGTTTGGTATATTTTTAGTATTTTTGTAGTATATTCGGTATATTTTGAGAAAAATACCGCAAAGTATTTCAAAATGGGTAGCGGGTATCTCACAGTCGAGTACACTCGACTGTAGCTTTCTTACTTGTTTTTTAGTACGACACTAAGAAGTCATCCCAATTTTTTCCATCATCCCATCATTTTTTAGATAAAGTTTATATATGATTTTTTGTTACTTGAAGTTAAAAAAAAATATAAGTAAAACAAAATTTCATCTATTTTAGTTTAGAAGTTATTAATTGAATGCCACTAGCGAGACCAAATCGCCCACTGTGCCTCTGTTAGTTTAGTTACTTACACTGTTAGGAAGAGAAACTGTTAACCTTCCAATGGTAAACAGTGTTGCCAACTCTTGGTGGTCATTTATAGCAGAGAAGATTAAGATACGTATTTGGGACCTCATACCTAAAACTGCATTTTTTTTAGCTAGATGCAAGTTGGTCAAATCTCTTTTAATGTAGTGCTTAAATTGGGGATCTTCCAACCAAGCATCACGAATTTTTTGTTAATACATTTGAGTCATTTCTTTCGCAAAGCATAGAATTTACTTATTATCTTTAGATAGATCACAGTGCAATAATAATTAATTTGAATGCAGAGACAAGGTAGCATTGCGACGCGAAACGAACTTGAGAAAATACTACAAACAGTACATAGAATTTTAGCATTCGGTCACGCTGGGCGGTAGACATGGTGTATAGCTACATACCATATTGTCAATATACGATTTCCGAAAATTGCTAGTGCATTAAATTTTGAATAAATGTAATCAAATACTAAAATTATTTAAAATATCTAAGGAATAGCAAATTATTTCTGTGAAATAGCCAAAATAACAGGCTCCTGCTTCGACCGACTAAACTAATGGTCGTGAAGGTTTTGCAAATTTAATCGCCATAGTCGCACTGATCAAGTTAATAGTTAATGTCTTTGGAGTGTTATTTTTTCCCAGTCATCGCTTTATGTGAACCGTTCAGTTAGTAACGTTTTGCACTCTGGATACTTGAAACTGTATCCACCCTGCTCGGGCGCCAGTTAATTATATGTGTTAAAAATAATAACAAAAAATATTTAATTGAGGTTCCTGGAATCTGTTCTTTATTCATTCAAACTAGAGACTAAAGACTAATTATAAAGCTGACCCTATAGCTGCGAGTTTTAGCAACGGCGTTGGCTGCGCTGCTTTCAATTGGTGATTGGGTGGATTTTGCGAAGTTCTTGGATTGGCTTGCACCGGCATGTGGCGGATGTGTTGGGCAAGTTGGTTTTGGTCTTCTTAGAATCTTACGGGTATACTCGCTGAGTTTGTATATTCGACGCGTAGGAATTGGAGTTCCTAACATTTTGATTACTAACTTAAACAGTTTGACATTTAAAATTGGATAATTTTATGACAATTATTGAATAAATAATAATTGTTTTACATCTTCTAATAATTATAAAATGAAAGAATAATTTTGTATATATTTTCTATAAATATTTTTTTATTTTCTTTTAAATATTTCTTTAGTTAGTATATATTCTAATATAAAAATGGAAAACAATTTTATTTTGTAGCTAAGCTCTGTTCCGATATGTGAAAATCGTGAAATCTTGTTTTCCGCACAATTGCGTAAAAAAAATGGTTTGGAAAATTTTTGCTGCGACATTTCGATTCGCAGTTCCAAGCAAAATAAAATTTGAAACGTATCCATACTCCGATAGTCGATATCAATTCAGCAGTTCCACTAGCAAAAAAATAGACAACTGTTATTCCGCACTCATATCGGCAAAAAGAAGAGAAGCATCAAGATGTATAATTTAAAAAAATTATAAAGAAAACGTCTGAGGCATTTTCTTGGGAATATAAATACCATTAATATTATGGAGTCTCAAGACTATATATTAAATTTAAAATTAAAAAATATTGCAACCAAGTAGCAATAATACGTGCTTGGGCTATTGTCACCAGAAATTGCCAATGAGTGTATTTTTTTTTAATAATTGAATTTTTGGTTTTTACTTTTTCTATGCCAAATTTAGGGTCATAAAGGTTGCCAAAGGTTGTCTACGGACAGACTGACATGGCTAGATCGTCTCGGCTGTTGACGCTGATCAAGAATATATATACTTTATAGGGTCGGAGATGCCTCAAAAGCACAAACTTGTAATACCCTTCTACCCTATAGGTAGTGGGTATAAAAAATAGTTGACTCATTGGTTTATTGTCGTTCTTTTAAGACTGCCAGAAGATCAATTAGGCTTGTAATTATTTTTTAAAACGACTATTTTCTGACCCCACCTCAAATTTGGAAATAAAATTTTGCTGTCGGCAACAACAATTTTCGTTTTGGTAAGCGACCGATAATTTCGACACCATGAGTTATCGCCTAAGCTGCCATACTTTTGGTGGAATGAAAAAGTAAGTTAAAAATACTTGTATAATGAAACGGAAGGCATTAAATTTCTTGAATTTATTGTAAATTTTTTCGACAGCATTTGTTATGTTTGCACGTAGATCAAGTTTGTTTCAAATTTTTGCCACCACCATTTACGTTCCCGCAAATCAACAAAAATTGAATAAGAAGCGTAATTTTAAAGCTCGAGCAGCGAATTACAATAATAACTACAGTAATTGTGATTCCTGAAAATTTGGTAACGATCAGATAAAAATTGTCGAAGTTATTAAATAAATACTTTTGTATGGGCAAAAACGCCTAGTTACTGGGGGTCTTAGTTACTTTGTCTGAGAATCTGGTATATTGTGCCGCCTGGGCTATATTTTGAATGTGGTACTATATCGATATAAAAAATATACAGTTTGTCATTTAGTATATTTGCAGTATATTATATTGGCATATTTTGAGAATACCACAATTTTTTCTTTTATTCAAAATGGGTCGCGGATATCTCACAGTCGAGCATACTCGAGTGTAGCTTTCTTACTTGTGTCCTTTTGCAAATAAGATCCGAAAAGGGCATTTAGTTTTCATTTCGGCAAGACAAACTTGCTCGTTTTGCAATTCGAAAGAATCTTCTGAATGTGAATAGGGGAGCACCATTATTTCAAAACGAAAACGAAAAGTGAATACCGGAGCACGGCTGTAAATATATACATATATTTTATGTGATCGGAGATGCCTCTTTCTATTCTACTCACAAATCCAAACTTGTGACTGTCTAAAAACAGACGTATAATGAGTTTATAAATATAAATATAAATATGTTCAGTATATAAAAATTTTATTTTTGTTGTTGACACATTCGAAATTAATGTAATTCGTTTGGGAAGACAGATGTAAATAAGTCGCATAAGTTTGAGTATATGTCCGTATGTATGTTAAAACTATTCTAAATTATACGTATATGGCTTATTAAGAACTACTTTCATGTAACTTGGAGACACTGGGATCAACTAGCGGATCCTTCATTATGATTTATTACAATACAAATTAATTAAAACTATGTGCATCCGTTGTCATTCATTTGTTGTTCAACCATAGTTCGGAGGACGGAATACACAATTTATATTATATTCCCACACCTACTAACCTCGACAGGTGGGAAAATCAAATTTACTGTTTTTTTTTGTGTGACCGTTACGCGACCGATTATATATTCATACCTACTAAACATCCATAGCTGGGAAAAAGTTTATTTATTACAAAAAATGAATAAGCAATATGCTATTGTATCATTTGCAGATATCGGTTCTCTTCCAGTAGTGAGCTTAATGATGTTGTCATATCATTAATGATCATGTTGGTGCTGGGACGCGGATGTGTAGAACTGCTTACATCTGGCCATATCAAATTGCTGTTGCTGTGGCTATTATTGCAAGCGAGTGTTGACGAATTTGTCTCCATCCAATTTTGACAACTTTGCACATATTCTAAAGTTCGCTGATAAGTATCTGAATGCATAGATGTTAGATTACTCACAGCTTGTTGCTCAAAAAATTGTTTTGGATCTGACATTGCCATAGTATCAGGAGCAAAAGGATTCATCAGCAAATAAGAATTGTGATTCTGATTAATCGATTTCGATTCAAATGTTGCTTTAATATTTGTGGTCGTTGGTGACAATTGAGATTGACTGACTATCCTGCATTGTATCTCCACGTTGCCATTATTCAGTTTTTGATCGTGAGGTCCTGCTGCGGTAGGTGAAGGCTGTATAGGTAGTTCAGGCATGCTTGTCATTGAGGAATCGATGATCGGATGCGTCTTATCATTTAGTTGGGCAGTGGTTGGAATCACAATAAATCCTGGATTTGTTACGTGAGGACTACTTGGCGAATCAATTGTGGTCTTGCGGCTACAGATAACAGTATATCGATGAGACTGAGATAAGATGGCAGATTCAGAATTTCGTTGAGCATATGTAGGACAACTAATTGTAGCGGTAGCTATAGCCGATTGATGGCATTGCAACTCGTTTACTGGAGCTTGTTGGTTGCTACTTCTAAGTGTAACGGATGATTTTATACCTGACATTGCCTCATGCATATCATTCTCATGATATTTCTCCGTTTCCTTAACCAAATTGAGATACTGCAACATTTCATCGGGTAGTATCAGTTCTTCAACTTCATCCAAATTTACCTTCTCATTTGGATGATAATCGACGGTTGAACTATTCGATTTGGTCACATCAGTGAGAAGTTGACTGTCCTGTCCAGCAGAGTCTGCGCATGCTTTTATTTTATTTCGATTCTGGAAGCTATTATTAATTGCAAATGACGAGAGGTTCGATGTAGAGATGTTCTGAAATTTTTGTTGGGCTAATATTGGTTCTGACTGTCGTCTGGAATAATTAGAGTCGTATTGCGTATGACTCTCGCCATCATATAGTGAACAGTAAATTGAATTTGACATTGGGCTGGGACACTGTAAAGTGTTTGGCACCGAATTACGTCCATGGAAATGGGAGGCACTTGATTCACTCGATTGTAAGCGTTGCAAATGTGTGGCAATCAAATGCGATGACGGCGGTGGTGGCAAGCTAGTACCATATGGAATATCTGATATATCTGTCATTCGAGCTACTTCCCCACGTGGCGCGTCCATCGCTTGAATGTTAACACTGTTAGTATTTGTAGATGTTTGTGCGTTCGCAGCAACGCCATTTGACATTTGACTGGAGCGCCGCGAACAACCTGGTGAAATTGGATCGTAGAGCGATGTCGGATAGGATGTTGTTGGTCCGGTAATATTATTATTATTATTATAAATGGGACGGGGTCGCATTGTCGATATGGAAGACCTTTGTGAAGATTGACTGCTGCGACGACTTGGCATGCTGCAGTAATATGTGCTAGCATTCGAATTTTGACTATCGCGTCTTAATTGCGACGGGATAGACGGATGTTGAATGGAGCTGTTGAGTGATTGCTGCATAAAATGAGTATTATTCATTTGCAGCTCAGTAAAATGATCAGACGAATATTGACCCGAGATCACAGGTTGAGGCGTTGGTGTTGTCATTGCTGTACCGGGTTCCATTTTGAGCTCAGTGATGCGCTGATTTAGCTCGGACATACCAATTGGTCGATTACTCTCAGGTATATTCGAAAGCATAGAAGTGCCAGCCGAGTGAAACACTTTTGATTGCAATCGGCTGCGAAAACGCTGACGGACATTAGCACACGTGGATCCTCCATTGCCTATATTAACCATGGCACGCAGCACAATTGGCAAATCGGCAGCATCTATATCCTCGTTATACGGCCAACTCTCATCATCTTGACGATAAGAATGCATTAGACAATCATTTGTTAGTTGTCCAGGAGAATTGACATCCGATTCAGACTTGATGCTAGGGCTAGAAACACTAATCGTTTTGCCAGATCTCAAATCATCGCTGCAAGGGCTGGAATCGATATTTTGCTCCTGCAACTGAATGCTTAGATTGTGATGATGCTGATCAGTCGTCTCCCTACTACTATTTTTATGCTTCTCCAGCCCTGAGTTGACATCATGAAGTGGTAATCCCTTGTGCTTCTTATTCGCATAGAACTCGGCACCGTGCACAGTCTTCACATGTTTTCGCAATGAACTGGGATCCGTGTATCGTTTGGTACAGCCAGGTGCTTTGCAAATATAGGGCTTCTGTGAAGTGATAATCAATAATTAATACAGCTTATTTAAATGAATATCTAGATTAATTTGACAGCATTTTCGTGAAATCCACGAATCGAAGTTACAAAAAAACAAAATAATTTTAGCCTAGACAGAGATTATAAAGCCGAGTTTATAGAAGCTACAATGATGCATTCTTTATCGAGGGGTATATTCAAGGTATTTGATACAAAGTATATCTCTTTTATTTCGATTGCAAGTAATAATAATAACATTCGATAATAATGTAACACTTTAATCATGGTCGATTTTAATCAAAAACTTAACTTACCTCATTACTATGCGTTCTGTTCTGGTGCTTAGCTCGATCGCTCGCATTACTAAATGCCTTGCTGCATCCGGGATATTCGCAAGTATATGGTTTCTCGCCAGTGTGGGATCGAAGATGAGTTTTCAAATTCTCCAAGCGAGAGTAAGCTTTGAAACAGCCTTCAAACTACGTGTTATGAAAGAATTTTTATTATATGAAAATTAAAAAATATGTAAAAATAATAAGTAACAAATAGATTGTGAAATTCAGTTTTTAAAACATTTTATGCTGTCATTCTGAACCTTTAAAAATACTCATGTATGTTAAAACTGCGAAATTAAAAATGGCACTACTTTGAAAAATTCTACCACTAAACAAATTTTACTAAAAAAAAAACCCAAATGCACCCATATCCTTAAAACTTTTACTTTAACACGCTGTTGAACGCTTTGAAGGAACAATCTCTCCACTTTCTAGCTTGGGTCATAACAGTTTCATGTTCGGGGTACATGCAAAAGACTAACAAACCGATGAACAATTTAAAAATAATTGAAGTCAGACTTTTATACTTTTATGTATGTATGCTATGTAGGTATCTCCCAATCTGGACTGATGCTCCTTTACTCAACAAATCAGATCCCGTTTCTTTCCCAACAACTCACCTTTGTCCGCTTTAACCAATCCAACTGCAATAAAATTCTTAATCAAATTTCTCAAACATAGTAACATCTTTCATTCTATATAAAGTTAACCTTAATGGCTATTTAAGTTACATATACTCACATGTAAATACATATATTTGTTGCTATTCTAATCTATTCTAAATTTATATATACAAAATTAAAATAAGAAAATTATTTACCCTCATGTAACCATGTATCTTTTCAAAACTATTATAATTACTTTTTTTCTTTTCATCTTATTCATCATTGTTAATTCATACCTAGAATTTGAAGTGTTAACTATATCTTTATAATCAATTTGTAAAATTAAGAATGTTATTAGTAGCCGAAGACCTAAGTTGTCATGGCTCTTCTCCTAGTAGGCTAAGATTTTTTATAAATTTTTGTCTACTTTCATAAATAAATAAATAATAAATAATGTAGGTATCTCCCAATCTGGACTGATGCTTTAATATCTTTGTTTTCTGATTTCACATACATGTGTACATGTGCGATGACTTAAATTGTTACTTACAGTGCATTTGTGAGGTTTTTCTCCTGTGTGGCGGCGCATATGCACCACAAGCATGTACTGGGCCTTGAAAGGCTTTTCACCGCGCGAGCAATCTTCCCATCGACATACAAATGCCTTTTTGTTGCTCTGAATATGATCGTTGTTAATATGTTTGACGAGCTCATCCTGCGTGCCGAATTCAATATTACAATTACACCAATGGCAATGCGTTTCGATAAAATCGCCTGGTTCATCCTTAATATCGGTTGTGTCTGCTGTTGCGCAATCATAGTCGTTTAATTGGTGATCACGATCGAATGTGTGGCTTTCACCACGGTTAATAGCGTCAGCTAGCGTCTTGTTTGCTTTTTGACGCCGTTCGGTCACATTTGCCGTTGCGCTGTCTGCTTCGACTTGGGCAACGCATCCTGAAGTAGATGACGGTTGCTCGAGTAGCCTCTTACTGTTATTAATGCTGCTATTTTTACCTAAACAATTTATCTTTGAGTTGCATCGATCGTCGTAATTCTAGAAATGAAATGGTAACAATATTATAATTTATTAGCTTACAGTATGTTATAAATGCATTAAAGTGTATGCCATTTGAAAGTCTAAAAATTTCGATAGATAATAGGTATATTAACATATTTGAAATTCGGAATATACAATACGATTGAACACCATTAAAAGATTTAGCTACAAGTCGCCGCTACCCATTTTAAATAAAAGCAAAATAGCGGGGCATTCATTTTAAAATATACTAAATGAATATACCGCAAGTACGTATGCATATGGTATGTATATATCGCGATTCCAGCTTCAAAATTAGGATTGTTTTTATCGATTTGGGTCGATAGAAGTGGGCGTGGCAAAATATTGAAACAAACTTGATCTGTCTACAAACATAACAAGTGTCAAAACAAGTAAGAAAGCTACAGTGGAGTGTGCTCGACTGTGATAAACCCGCTACCCATTTTGAATAAAATCAAAAATAGCCCAAAAATACTACAACACAACTAAAATATACCAAGTGCTATATTTAGTATATCGATATAGTACCTCATTTGAAATATACCATAGACTGCACAATATACCAGATTGTCAGCCAAAGCATCTAAGACCCTTAGTAAGTAGGCGTTTTTGCCCATACAAAAATATTTTTTAATAACTTCGACAATTTTTAACTGATCGCTATCAAATTTTCTGGAGTCACAACAAATATTGTTATTATTGTAATACCAATTCTCTAGCTTTAAAATTACGCTTATTATTCGATTTTTTTGATTTGCGGGTGCGTAAGTGGGCGTGAAATTTGAAACAAACTTAATCTGTCTAAATAAAATTAGAGCTCTATCTCTTATAATCTCTGAGATGTAGTGTTTCATACACACAGACGGACATGGCTAGATCGTCTCGTCTGTTTACTTTATAGGGTCGAAGATGCCTCCTTCTACCTGTTACATACATATCGTGCCGGCACAAAGTTATAATACCCTTCTACCCTATGGGTAGCGGATATAAAAATTATATCTCTATATACATATGGCTATATCGTTTAGTCTGTTGATTCTGAACAAGAGTATATATACTTATTTTAAATAATAAATTAATTAATAAATTAAGTAAATCATATTAAAATGGACCGCTGGCTGGATGGCTGAGGCTATATTGGCTTTGTAAATAAACCAAGGCAACTAAGACTCGACTGCAGCTCCTGTTACTGTAAAAATTCGAAACTCACTTGATCCGCATTCATCAATAACAAGTGCTGTCGAAATTGTAGCTATTTATATCTCTTATAGTGATCGACAAATGTGCAAGCACACAGATAGACAGGACATATCGTCTCAGATATTTACATTGATCAAAAATATAAATTGTTGTGGGGTCGGAGGTATTTCACCCTGTTACATATATTTCCTGCAGACACAAAATTATTTTTTGTGGATATCGGGTATAAATATATTAAAGAGCTTATTTAATTTGTTGAATTCGAAATGTAGTATACGGTATTCTAAATCAGAAGTATATACTGTAAACCGTCTGTTGGACCGTCCTTATAAACACATTAAATATGTATATGCATTGCATATGCTTAAGTAGAATTAAATAATGCTCAAGTTTTTTCAAATTCCATATTCGCCATTATTGGTAACTTCCGTGAACATGAATTTATTCTTTCAGGGTACTTTGTGCTCACAAGGGTAAGTGTTCGTTTTATACCCGCTACCCATAGGGTAGAAGGATATTATAACTTTGTGCCGGCAGGAAATGTATGTAACAGGTAGAAGGAGGCATCTCCGACCCTATAAAGTATATATATTCTTGATCAGCGTCAAGAGCCGAGACGATCTAGCCATGTCCGTCTGTCCGTCTGCGTGTCATTCCGTCTCTCAGAGACTATAAGAGATAGAAATATAATTTTTTTTCGACTGCATTTGTTATGTTTGCACGCAGATCAAGTTTGTTTCAAAATTATGCCACGCCTACTTCTGCCCTGGCAAATCCACAAAAATCGAATAACAAGCGAAATTTTGAAGCTAGAGTCACGAATTGGTATATACAATAATAACAATAGTTGTTGTGACTCCTGAAAATTAGGTTGCGAACAGTTAAAAATTGTCGAAGTTATTAAAGAAATACTTTTGTATGGCCAAAAACGCTTACTTACTAGGGGTCAGAGTTGCTTTGGCCGACATTCTGGTATATTGTGCCGTCTATGGTATATTTTGAATGTGGTACTATATCGATACAACAAATATACCGTTTAGTATATTTTTAGTATTTATGTAGTATTTTCGATATATTTTGAAAATAATAGCGGAATATTTTGCTTTTACTTAAAATGGGTAGCGGGTATATCACAGTCGAGCACACTCGACTGTAGCGTTCTTACTTGTTTTTAATTAGTTTTATTTTTTAACTACATTTTAAGTCACGTATGCTTAGTTCTTATGGGAAGCTTCAGTTCCATGTTGTTTTCAGCTCAAGTGCGATTATAGTCTTTTGTGTAACTAAGAATATATTCTCTTTTCCATAACTTTAATTTACCTTGTGTTCATCCACAAAATGTGTAATATTTGAATATAATAAATACAACTTTATTAAAAAATACAAAAATAATAAAGCTGACGTCAAGTGTGCTAGATTGTTGAATATTGCGTAATTACCCACCTGTTTTGGGCCGTTTGGTTTAACTGTAGTCTCATCTAGAGTTGCGCTTATAATTGTCGAAGTTGGCGTCGATGTTTGGCTGGTACTGCCGCCCAACGTTAGTTCCTTTGAATTTGCAGAGACCGGCTCAGTAAGGCCGAGAGCAACATGACTCATCGAATAACTTGCTGCTGCCGCGGCCTGTTGAGGCGTTATTGCTGGTTGCAAGAGTCCTGCGCTAGCGCGTAGCAAATGCGCTTGCAGCTGTTGCAAATGTGGTGACATATGCGTCATAGGACTGATTGTGCCAGCAGATAGATGACCGTATGAACCTCCACTTGCGGCGCTGCTAGCCCGCGATCCATTCATTAGCGTGGCCAAAGAGTTGGGAGAGAATCGAATCATTGAACTAATATCAAAAGAATCCGAGTACGGCGACGAGGAAAGTGCACGTTTTCGACTAACGCTAGCACGAATGCTTCCACCACCTGGGGGGTCGGGAACCATCCACACTGAAATGGAAATCAGTACTTGCCAGCGATCCAGCAGCAGCGGCAGCCGCCGCAGCGACCGCAGCATGATGTAGATCGCTCAGCGATCCCATACCTCCTCGGCTGCCTAAGTAGTCGCCAGAGCCAAGACCCAAGCCAGCCAGGTGAAATGCCGGTGAGCAGTTGGCATATGGATCTGTGAAAAATTTTATTCGAGTCAGAAAAACTTTTATTATTATACTTCCTTATACTTATTAATCCTTATTAAAATTCGTGCCTTTTTTTAGTTGCACTTCAATTAATCTTTTAAAATTAATAAATGAATAAGATATAATTACCATGATAGGAAGCGGATGGACTATTGCGTTGCATGGCATAAAATTGTTCCATGTAGCCAGGAATTCGATAAGCTGGATGGAAATCATGTTGTTGTGTTTGACCAGCAGTCATACCTGTGACTCCACCATGACCATGGAATTGGTGATGATGGTGATGTCCGCCCACATTACTACTGAGTAATGTGTGACCATTTGTTACATTTACATTTGTGACTGCCGTAGAATCAGGAACCGTTGTCATTGTTGACGGAGGAACTAAAACTGGCACCGTGCTAGTCACATCCGTTGAGGGCGAGGATATATGGTTACTAGACTGGGAGTGCGTTGTTGGGATCATTGAGGCTGCAGCAGCAGCAGCGGCTCGCCGAGATGCTAAGAACTGTAGTTCCGTATACCTAAAAGAAAATTTTATAATTTAGGAACATACGAATAATTCACATAAAAATTGGCTTAATAAATAATCTAATTTTTTTACCCGCTACCTATAGGGTAGAAGGGTATTATAACTTTGTGTCTGCAGGAAATGTATGTAACAGACAGAAGGAGGCATCTCTAACCCTATTGAGTATATATATATTCGTAATCAGGGTCAACAGACGAGGTGAAATATCCATGTCGGTTTGTCCATACGAACATCTAGATCTCAGAGACAATAACTTTTTTCGAAAGCACTCGTTATGCCCACATCAGTTTCCACTTCTCGCAAATCGACAAAATTGGAATAACGAACGTAATATTCAAGCTAGAATCGCTATCTATAATATTTAATATTATTTATATATATTATTTATTTTTATATGGGCAAAAACGCCTACTTATGTAACCATTGAATTTTTATACCCGCTACCCATAGGGTAGAAGGGTATTATAACTTTGTGCCGGCAGGAAATGTATGTAACAGGTAGAAGGAGGCATCTCCGACCCTATAAAGTATATATATTCTTGATCAGCGTCAACAGCCGAGACGATATAGCCATGTCCGTCTGTCCGTCTGTGTGTCTGTCCGTCTGTCCGTATGAAACACTGGATCTCAGAGACTATAAGAGATAGAGCTATAATTTTTTTTCGACAGCATTTGTTATGTTTGCACGCAGATCAAGTTTGTTTCAAATTTTTGCCACGCCCACTTCCGCCCCCGCAAATCAAAAAAATCGAATAACAGCCGTAATTTTAAAGCTAGAGTTCCGAATTTTGGTATATAATAACTATAGTAGTTATGATTTCTGAAAATTTGGTTGCAATCAGATAAAAATTGTCGAAGTTATTAAAGAAATACTTTTGTATGGGCAAAAGCGCCTACTTACTAGGGGTCTGAGTTGCTTTGGCTGACAATCTGGTATATTGTGCCGTCTATGGTATATTTTGAATACGGTACTATGTCTATATACCAAATATACCATTCGGTATATTTTTTAGTATTTTTGCAGTATATTTGGTATATTTTGAGAAAATACCGCAAACTATATTTCTTTTATTCCAAATAGGTAGCGGGTATCTCACAGTCGAGTACACTCGACTGTAGCTTTCTTACTTGTTTAAAAGTATTTTTGAGGTATATTAATTAGGAATATTTTATAGTTAATACCGCACTATTTTGGTTTTATTTAGCTGGCGGTTATCTGTGGCGATCTTCAGCTTCTGATCGATGATATAATAATAAAGGATCACTTCTGAGATGGCATGCAATAAACCCAATTTATTAAAATGCCAAATACAAAATTTCTGGCTCGCATTCCATAAATTACCATCAGTATTAATTTTATTACATTACAGACATTCCTTATTGCAAGATGTTGTAAATTATCTTGAATAAAATTACATCTCCATAGGACATAATGTTAGGAGAACCTATTTTTAGAAATTTTAATGTTATTTATTGTTTGTCTAAATTAGTATGTACAATCCCATAAAACAATATGTTAATTCTCGTTTTTTATACCCGCTACCCATAGGGTAGAAGGGTATTATAACTTTGTGCCAACAGGAAATGTATGTAACAGGTAGATGGAGGCATCTCCGACCCTATAAAGTATATATATTCTTGATCAGCGTCAACAGCCGAGACGATCTAGCCATGTCCGTCTGTGTGTCTGCCCGTCTCTCAGAGACTATAAGAGATAGAGCTATAATTTTCGACAGCATTTGTTATGTTTGCACGCAGATCAAGTTTGTTTCAAATTTTTGCCACGCCCACTTCCGCCCCCGCAAATCAAAAAAATCGAATAACAAGCGTAATTTAAAAGCTAGAGTTGCGAATTTTGAAATATAACAATACAATACTACAATAATAACTATAGTAGTTATGATTCCTGAGAATTTGGTTGCGATCAGATAAAAATTTTGGGAGTTATTAAAGAAATACTTTTGTATCGGAAAAAACGTCTACTTACTAGGGGTCTAAGTTGCTTTGGCTGACAATCTGGTATATTGTGCCGTCTATGGTACATTTTGAATGCGGTACTATATCGATATACCACATATACCATTTGGTATATTTTTTAGTATTTTTGTAGTATATTCGGTATATTTTGAGAATAATACCGCAAAATATATTGCTTTTATTTAAAATGGGTAGCGGGTATATCACAGTCGAGTACACTCGACTGTAGCTTTCTTACTTGTTTTTTATTGTGGACGATTTGTGAGTCCAATCTGACAAAGTTTTCACCTTCCCTACGAAATATAATATATAAAAACCACAGAGATAAGATACATAAATTCAAATTATTTGTTTTGGCTCTTAATTTAATTTAGAAATTAGTTTGTATTGTTATTAAAATTTGTTAATATTACAATATTTAATTCTGTCATTGTCAGTTTCTCTTGTCTATCTAACAAAAAGATTTGGTAAAGAAAATAAACTACCCCTAGCAGCAGACGTAATCGAACTTTTGGAATCACTAAACTTGCTATATACTTGTAACATGAACAATAATAACAATGTTACATTTTTAAATGATGCTAGCAATAGTGATAGTGATTCAGATTCTCATTATTCTAATTATAGTCATTTTGAATGTATTGTTATTTTTAACTTATTAATATTAAGGGGTTAAGTGTTAAAAAATGAATTAAAATATTTGTTGAATTTAACGAGTGCTAGCATTATTTATTACCGCACAAGTATCAATAAGAGGAAACCTATCTCATATGGGCGGCTAGGAAGGCGTGGTCAGATCGGTCTAAAATTTTCGTCGGAAAATAGGCTCGCTTGCCCAATGTGTATTGGTAGTTTAAAATCAGTTGCTGCTTAGAGCAGTAAATCGCCGCCGTCTTGAAATCGCATAAAAAGATTCTTGTCATGAGAAGAACAGATAACTTCGAATTCATTATTTTGGACAATCATATCATTTTATTTTCGTAAATATTTATAAAACTGTACATTCCCACAACTTTTATATGAAACATTATTCAGCAAATCTTAGTATTCTAAATTTGTTGTTATTTTGAATACTTGACTACGTAAACTCAGAAAATGTTCATTCATGAGTGCTTTTTAAAAACATGTGCTCTGAAAATATAGAAATTTATATGTTTACTCTGCGCACACTAGGATGGAACTATGATGCCAAGCAGCAAGCAATTGGATAATATTTAATGACTGCAAAATGTAAAGCAATCTCAAAAGAATTGACCGAAATATGAGTATTTCAATTTTGACTATGTTCTTAAATATAAAATAAATATTGTTAGTTTATTAGTTTACTGACGGTCACGTATCATAGTGTTATATTTGTTGAAATGCGCATTTTATTTTGACCAAGAAAAATATGTAAGGCTTTGATTACATCATTTGTAATACACTTATTAATCATGCTATTTTATATTCAAGTACATATAATCATAAGAATGAATAGAATTTCATTAACAACTCATAAGAGTTGAAACCCAAATTAATACATTAAAATAATTTAAGACATATATAATAAAAAAAAATAATGAAAATCTGTTTTTTCAAGCAGGAATCGATTGAATATAAGATCCAATCATGACTCTACCAAAAAGTCATTTTTATTAAACATCCCAAAATGGGTTCATTTAAGTTAATTTTAATCAGTCGGAAGACTCTAAAAAGACATTTTTGTGATTCAAAATGTTTACTGAAACATTGTAACTATCATGTGCATATTGACTGCACACTGATTTTCACCAGACACCCGTAGTCAAATACAAAATCTTGATCAGCGTCAACAACCGATGATCTAGCCATGTCCGTCTGACCGTATGAAACACTGGATCTCAGAGACTATAAGAGATAGAGCTATAATTTTGTTCGACAGCATTTGTTATGTTTGCACGCAGTTCAAGTTTTTTTTAAATTTTTGCCACGCCCCCAAATCAACAAAAATCGAATAACAAGCGTAATTTTAAAGCTGGAGTCGCGGAGTAAGAAAGCTACAGTCGAGTGTGCTCGACTGTGAGATATCCGCTACCCATTTTGAATAAAATACCAAATACTGCGGTAATAATCTCAAAATATTAAAAAGAAATATGCATGTATTCTCGATCGGGATTTGAACTCGAGCACCACCGACCTGGTGGTTAAAAAAAAAAAGTTTGTACCCCGTGATCGGGCTCGAACCCGAGCACCACAACATGCTCGGCTTGCACTCTACCACCGGAGCTATCGCATTGCTTATGAAGCCTCTATGCGTACAGATACTAATATAGGCGAGCATGTATATACTTATATGCATACATACAATACATACGTAGCAGGCGTTTTGGCCCATACAAATTTATGTCATTAATAACTTCCACAATTTGTATCTGATCGCGACCAAATTCAGAGATCACGAACCTATAGTATTATTATTATTGTATATACCGAAATTCGCAACATTAGCTTAAAAATTAGGCTTGCTCTTCGATTTATTGATTTGCGGGGGCGGAAGTGCGAATATAGCAAATGCTGTCGCTCTATCTCTTATAGTCTCTGAGATTTAGGTGTTTTTACGGACAGACGGACATGGCTATATATATATATACTTCATAAGGTCGGAGATGCCTCCTTCTACCTGTTACATACATTTCCTGCCGGCACAACCCTAGGGGTAGCGGGTATAATAAAAACTATAGTTATTGTGATTCCTGAAAATTTGTTTGGTCAGATCAATATTCTCGAAGTTATTAAATAAATACTTTTGTATGGGCAAAAACGCCTACTTACTAGGGCTATTAGTTGCTTTGGCTGCCAATCTAGTATATTGTGCCGTCTATGGCATATTTCGATATAGTATCGATATACCAAGTATAATATTTGGAACATTTTTAGTATTTTTGTAGTATTTTCGGTATATTTTGAAAATAATACCGGATTATTTTGCTTTTATTCAAAATGGGTAGCGGGTATCTCACAGTCAAGCGCACTCTACTGTAGCTTTCTGACTTGTTTTTTTAGATTTTTGCCACGCAATCATAATTTTTAAAGATTGAGTATACATACGATAATAGATACATTCCTGAAATTACTGCTAATTTGGTTGCAATCATATAAGTTAAGTTGTTAATGAAATAATTGTATATCACAGAAAACAGCTGCTGCAGCTGGTTAGTCAATTTAATTTCATATTGGTTGTAAATTAAATTATTTATATCTCTCGCATAAACATCGAATTTTTTCTAATTAAATTCTCCATTCTCCATTTTGATTCGCATGCCCCACATATGTAATTAAATTAAATTAATTAAAAATCATATATTGCCTGCAAAATTTGGTTTATACGTTTAAAAATGCGTTCTTCACTATATAAAGAATCGAAACCACACGCATCATGAAATGAAAATTGGATGTAATTTACTGGTCCGTTTTATATTCAAGCCAGCTATTAAGAGACACCAACTGAATATGTATTATTTAATTATATTACATTTCGAGTACAGAGAAAATTACTTGAAGCAAGTAACAAAGTTCCAGTCAAGTATCCTCGACTGTGAAATACCCGGTAACCCATTCTCAATTAAAGCAAAACAGCACGATATTTTATTAAAAGATAATGTTCCAAAAAATACTAAATTATACCGAAGTCTATTTTTGGTTAATATAGTAGATAAATTATTACGTTCGTAACATATTATATACTACAAAAGATACCACTTTATCGACCAAAGCAATTAAAACCTGAGAGCAGCAGGCTTTTTTATATCCCAAGAAATGCATTATAATTTTGTGCCTGCAGGAAATTTATGTAACAGGCAGAAGGACGCATCTCCGATTCCATAAAGTATATATATTCCGTGCGTATGAACACCTAGATCTTAGAGACTATAAGAGAGATTGTTTTTAATTTTTGGCACGCAAGAATTTTTATTAGTTATCTCGATTGTTTTATTTTTATTGATTTTCGAGAGCGAATTTGGGAGTGACAAACATCTAAATCTAACTTAATCTGATATATCCCTATTGTTGTTGTCTCCGAGATCTTCGGACAGTCAAACAAATAGACGGAAATGATAAAGAATATATGTACTTTTTCGGGTTGATGAAGATGCCGCCTTCTTCCCTTCTTCCTACTTCACTGATGTTTAATATTTTCTGCGTTTTTCATTGCTTGAAGCGTAGTCAAGTTTATAAGTCCCACAATAGTGTTCGCGTCGGATAAAGAAATTATTCTCTAAGAAGACGCGAAAACATTACAAAACCGAACATGCCGAAGGGCCGTGTTTTCACATTATTACATTAATGTTGTGCAGTATATGTATTAAATTTATCATTTAGATTCATATAATTTAAATTTTAAATTGCAACATTCGTATAATCTATACGTTTTACTTACGCCAGTGGAAAGTAAGTTGGTAATGCATATGCGTCCATTTCAATCCAGTGTTTGTAATATTTGTAATACTATTAATAATGAAATATTAACGTTATCCAAATTCATATGGTTTGCGCCGCCTTCTTCATATCCTCGTTAATTGTCGACGAATATTTTTGTTTGAGGAAGATTTGACGACAGAAAGTTTTGAAGTATTTTCCATTACGATTATGTCGTTTAATAAATGTATATATGTTTGTATATAAATAGGCTGTTTAACCTATTTCACGAATTAAGTATGTTTACACTATATATGCTACACATAATAATGCCAATTTGTGACTTTAGCTTAATTTAACAGTCCAGTGCATAAAGTTTGCATTTTTATTTTACAGTAATTATTCAAAGCACCAAGATTAAACAATGTGTGGCAAACAACAAGAGCGACCGTGCGGTGCCTCGGCGGTGTCTCACTGCCTTGTTTATTCCCATCGGACTGAAAGGCGGCAACGCAGTGGCTGGCTTGATTAGGCGGGAGCAAGACGCTCTGCTCACGCATACCAATGTAAAATGTTTCAAGCAATAATAAAAATAAAAAAAAACAAGCAGGCTCCTACTACAGATACTCAGATACACACACACACAGATGTGAAACCATAGACACAAGTGTACTCACAGCCACAGGTCACGATCTTTTCTGTCTCTTCCTCTTTTAACCGCTCATTTGTAGTTGAGAAAAGGCGGGGAGATCGAAGATGGCCATACTCGCTCTCTTTTGTCGAATTGTCGCTCTTTTTTCGTCAGCGATGCCAAATATAACTATAGATACATACATTTAAAATGTTTAGATCTGTGAAAACAAAGGAATGAGTTGATATTGATATTGCAACAATTATGTGGTATAAATACAATTTTTACAAGTTATAACATTTTAGTTAGTAAACTTCCGATCGAAAAATTCTGACAGCAGCTCTATTACACAATTATAAATGCGAATACAATACGATCCACAATGATATGCAAATGTAAATAATAAATATTTTTTTAATTATTGTATCATAATATAGTAAAATTATATGTTGCCATGTCTGAAATGAGGTTCAATGCTGCCAACACTGATATACTCTGTAGGTACATATATTTTCATTTAGTTCATACGCCTCTGGCTCGCTCGCTCGCTCTTACAGACTCGCTCTCTTTCTAGCCAAATGGGACTCCATCATCAGGTATAACATTGTAGTATGAGTTTGTTGTCTCAACTTCCCTATGCTAACCAAACTTCAATAACTTGCTACTTGTTATGCAGCAAACGTTTAAAAGCAGACAGACGGGACGGGACGATCTTTTAGACGCACCCACATTCACATTACAAGCGGGAAGCGCTCTCTTTAGTGTTTCCTCTCGTTCTATTGCATGGCTGCTCAATATCTCTATCTCTCCCTACTCTCAAATCTCTCTTTTTCTCTTTAATTTTCGGTATGTGAATAAACGTATGTGTATATACCACATTCAGATATATATGTATTTAACCATGTTTACATTACTGCTCAATTAATGCTGCAAAACAATATTTTGTTTGTTGCTACAAAAAATTAAAAAAAATAATAATAATAATCATAATCATGATAAGGCACATTAGGCTTCCTTCTAATCGGTCAATGAAATAGAGAAAGTTGCGCAATCCAATGTTTATTCAAAGTCAATGAGAAACTTGACAATTGTCTCAAATTCATATAAATTTATAAATATACAAACAACAAGCAACAAGCCTGTGCTTGGTATCGATGGGCTAATTGATAGTACTGCCACTGTACATTTGTGTAAAATTATCGTGGACCTTTTTACATGAAGAGAAGCCAATTGATTTTTTTTTTTTTCCAAAATATCCTTAATTGTGTCGAATTGTAAAGATTAGTAAGATACTATATACATATGTATGTTAAAATAGGTACAGCGGAACATTTTCGCTTCGGTTTAATCGTATGCGTCTTTTTATATGTCAATAACAATAAAGGATATTTCGAAAAAAAAAAATTTTTATTGTTAAGTTGGTTATGGCCAAATGTATGTATATATAATATTTAAAGGTCTTAAGCCTGTAGAAAACTGAAAGTTAATAGCTGATGAGCTTTCCGTGATATTGACAGATCTTGGACCTATCGCAATATAGTCAATTTTTAAATATTTTAAAGAAATCTACTATCAGGCAGATTCTAGGCCAACAAAAAATAGAGATAGTTTTTTTTATTCGATTTTTCTCAATTATTTAGTTGAAAAGAAATGTTGCAATTTGGTTTTTTGAAAGTAAAAGACAACTTAATCGAATATTCTCTTTAAAATTATAATAAAATATTACTTTAATTTATCGATTCAATTTTTCAATTAACTGCAATTAAATCTTTTTTGAAAAAATGATCAATTAATCCAAACTTATAAGTTATGTTATAAGTTAACATAAACAAATGTTCTGTATATACATACATACATATACACATTATGTTGATTAAGAGTATTAATATCGAAAAAGTTCGCAGATGTGTGCAATTTTAGCGGATTTTTACAGATGTCCTAGCAACTCTTAATATCTTGATTATTGTACTTCTTATTGCACTAGTGAGATGGATGCAAGGCAAAAACATCTGTAAAGTTGAGCGTATGTATGTACACAAATGCATGTGCCACGGATATTTCTTACATTTGTATGTAGATACATAAAAGAATACACATGTGTACATGTCTACATAAATACACAAAAACATATATATACATCAGGTTTTATGTTGTTTCCAAGAATCGACCGAAGTTTCGTCGTTAAATAAGGCGAATACGTATGTACGTATGTACGTATGTATATGTATGAGTAAACGTGAATGCTTTGTATCCACAACCACCATCACAATCACAATCCCAGGCAGGCTGGCAGTCATGGAAGTGGAAGTCACGGCAGGGCACAGAGAGCAGGGCCGCGCATAGAACTCAGATCGCAGCTCTGCTCTTGTTGTGTATTCAACTCAACGGCGTACCAAAGAATTTGAAACGACTTGAATAAGACGTTAAATTACAAAAGGAGCACACACACACAAACATAATGAAACGCAACGCAACGCAGAGCAGAACCCAAGAACATTTCAATATTTTTAAGAACGATATTCTCCCGCTGTGTTCTCTCTTTCATTTTATACAGAGTATTTTAGCCGGCAATCATTCCCATAAACGTCGTTGTCTCCCTGATTTTTCATTTTCAAAGAATACTATATATTGTAGATCACTACAGGCTGCCTAAGGTTCGCTGAAAACGATGACTTGCTTAACTACCATTCTTTGTCAAAAAAATACATGTACATACAAAAATACAAATAGATACATGCTGCTACAAATACAAATATGTACATATTACAGAAATAGAAATGCCTCTAATGAATTTTTCCATGCTCTGCAACGGTACGGATTCCAAGAATTTAATTTGATGATACGGTTAATAATATTGTAATAGCATACGTACATACATACATATGTATGTACACCTGCGAAATTAAAAATAACACCTATTTAAAAAATTCATCCGCTATAAATATTTCCCAAAAAAAAAACTGCATAACATCTCAATTTAACTTTTATATCATTTAACATACAAATAATTAAATGTTATATGAAAAAAAATTGTTTTTGGAAACTTCATTACAAGATCTTTTAGTTGTAAGTAGGCAGAAATACAAATTGGTGCTATTTTAAATTTTGCAGGTGTATAAATATTAATTCAAAAAATCTTAAGTAAAAGAAACCAAAAAAAATATACCTCATTTTCTTAACCTCGAGATAACATTTCTCAAGGTCATAAATTCTCTACATTAGCTCTAATGTCGACAACTTTAGTTTTAAACTGAAATTAAGAAACAAAAATAGTAACTATTGTTAAATAGCTTGGTAGCGAGAAGTCCTTCTCTTAACATTTACTCAAGTATTGACGAAATAAAGTATTCACGATTATTACGGATAAGTGTTTTTTTTTTTTTATTTTATTTTGATACCCCTACAAAATGTATCTGTTTATACCATCCTCCAAAGCGGGGAGCCGCAAGGAATCATCTCCGAACATATTAAGTATACATACTCTTGATCAGAGTCAACAGCCGAGACGATCTAGCCATGTCCGTATGAACCATGGGATCTCAGAAAATCTAAGAGATACGAGTAGAGCTATAATTTTTTGGACAGCTCTTGCAGGCTAATTAAGTTTGATTCTGTGTATTTTAGTATTATTTAATATATTCATTTAATATTTGCAAGAATAGTACAGCACTGTTCTGATTTTATGATGAGTAACGGGTATCTCACATTCAAGCTCACACGACTGTATCTTTCTTTCTTGTTTTTGTTTAAATCAGTTTGATTCATTTTAAACAGACAGAGTGTAAGATTTAAGAGTCTTAAATACTCAGAACACTTGAATTTATGCTAATAAAAGTTGCTTATATAGTATTCTAAAACTAGTCCACAGTTACTAAGTTAATTATCGTGAAATTATTTGTTTTATTTTTTTACTACATACATGTATGTATATTCAGATAATACAAACGTTCAGTATTCAATATGTATAATATGACCATATACATAATATAGAAGTAATCAAACTACAATATAATGATCTTTACTGCTGTACGACAATCTACCATACTTTAGTTTCCTCTCTTTTACATTCCTGTAGACACACGAATTGGTATGTGTGTACATGTGTACGCACGATTGTATGTATGTAGCTGCAAAGCGATGAGGACAGGCCAAATGACTTTATTTTCATGTCTTGCGTCTGAATCTTCGCTCGGTCCGATTTTAAGGGCTTAATTAGTCAGCATATCGGAGGGCAAACAAAGTAGTCAGCGTCAGAGGAGTTGGTGCGCTTAATATCAACTCTCGTTCTCAAATCCAGTTTTTTTTATTACATAAATATATATACATATGTACATACATATAAACGCACAAATATATGTGCATACTCGTATACCAAGCCATTAATACATATACAAAATGTTTCTGTACGTATGTACACACATAAAGAAATACATACATATATGTATATATATGTGTACATGCTGGAGCATACAAGATATACACGTACAGATGAAGACAGCATCATCACCGCCAGTAAAAGATGATAGGCACTGGGATTATTATGTGGCATGGATCCGCACGCAAATACATACGAACACACATATGTATGTATGTACGAAGGTCTGTCTGCATGTAGGAAAAAGGTTGACAGAATAGCAACAACAAATTCAAGTAAATTGTTGCTTTCGTCGACCTTTTAACATGGGTGGCTTAATAGGTTTATGCTATGTATAAGACATGCTTTAATTGACTATACATATGAAATGTACCTGGCGCCCAGAAGCGCAGAAGGACCAATAGAAAATTTATGTATATAATATGTAAATTTCTTGTATGAAATTCTTACTCATAGTGCATAAAAAGACGGCTTTAGGAACTATTGAAATTGTTTTAATACTTCAATTTGTTAAAAATGATCACAATCCAATTTGTGTGTACTATAGTTTTCCTTTAGAATGCATAATTGTATCAGAACATTTTAAGAGGACCGTGCAAAAAAAATTGGTTGGTAAAACTGTGAGCCAAAGCAAGTTAAACCCCATTCGATACGATCGCATGTTTTCGATCCCGCTCTCCTGCACTTGGGACACGAAACTCTTCCATACAACCGCACCATCTCATTTTGTGATGGTGGTGGTAGTGGTCCGGTGCTGCTACTACTCTTGCTGATGAAGACATTATTATTTATAAAGCCAACCGCAGCGAATGTTTCTGTGTCTGTGAAGAGTTAGGCATCTGTGAATGCGTGTGTGCCCCTTTAGAGATCGTATCGTCATCGTCCTCAGCTCCTCTTTATTGGGCGTTTTTATAAACATACATACATACATCTGCACATACCCACAGATATTAAGGAATATAACAAATATACACACTATTGATGTTGATTTGAATTTGTAGGAATAAATATATATATAATATAAAATTTAATTTTTTTCAAAGCTGATTGTGCTTGACTGCATGCTATTTTAACTTCATGAAGAATATTCGACAGGCATATACATATACATATACATATACATATACATATACATATACATATACATATACATATACATATACATATACATATACATATACATATACATATACATATACATATACATATACATATACATATACATATACATATACATATACATATACATATACATATACATATACATATACATATACATATACATATACATATACATATACATATACATATACATATACATATACATATACATATACATATACATATACATATACATATATATATACATATACATATACATATACATATACATATACATATACATATACATATACATATACATATACATATACATATACATATACATATACATATACATATACATATACATATACATATACATATACATATACATATACATATACATATACATATACATATACATATACATATACATATACATATACATATACATATACATATATATATACATATACATATACATATACATATACATATACATATACATATACATATACATATACATATACATATACATATACATATACATATACATATACATATACATATACATATACATATACATATACATATACATATACATATACATATACATATATATATACATATACATATACATATACATATACATATACATATACATATACATATACATATACATATACATATACATATACATATACATATACATATACATATACATATACATATACATTTACATTTACATATACATATACATATACATATGCATATACATATACATATACATATACATATACATATACATATACATATACATATACATTTTTTAGGCATTGGAAAGCCTCCAATAAGAACTGGTTGAAGGGGAGGAGTTAAAGCATGGAGGAGTTAAAACATGCGATACAAAATGGCAAACAGCGCTTTCATTAGAGAGAAAAAGAACACATCAACATCCTATACAAAATATCTTGGCCCCTTGCATTCAAATTTTACCACTGCTTAAAGCATGACAGAGCAAAACGTTTTTGTTTCGTCGATCATAAATGAATGCTTCATTCATTTCATCCATAACATTTTGTTTTTTAGCTTTCATTATCACTATCACAATACTAAAAACCAAAAACATTTTTAGAATGTTTTTCAAATTTTATTCACAAAAAAATACATTTTTATCTTAACATTTATTCGAAGATCACAGATTTATCTGTAAGATATTCATAGTTTAGACACAGTTATATTTAAAGTTAATATAGGCCTAGAATATTAATTAAATTAATTTTTGATTTTCATGTTAATATTCCATTGAACTTGTCATTCGTTCTATAAGTTTTATTATAATTGAAAATGAATCTAATTAGTTTTATTCCCTGCGCCGGTTGAATAGTAACTAATAATAAATTCACAGTGGTGTGTGAATGTATTATTCTTAATACATTGCCATATAACATACATTGTCTGTAGTCACAAAGGTGTCTACCCGGTGTGTAGCGGGTATAAAAAGCAAATTTTAGTGCGTTTACTGTCAATTCTTATTCGAAATTTTGCTATTGTAGTTTGTTTTTAACGACCATTGATCTTTTTGCCGGCAAGTGTTCAATATCCAGAGGTCGTGGAAAAAATTTTTTACCGCATTATAACAGCTCCCATAACAGCAAGCTTCGACTACAGTCTAGAGTATTCGCCTGTTTTCGAATTTCGAACATCAACAGAGCGGGCAATAGACAGCCAATCAATTCATTATTTATTATTCCCGCTACCCATTGGGTAGAAGTATAACTTTGTGCCCTATTTACATATATATTTATATATTCTTGATCAACGTCGTCAGAGCCGTCGATATTGCCGTATTCATCTGTTTGCCCGTATAAACATCTAGATCTCGGAGACTATAAGAGATAGAGCAGCATTTGTAACTTTTACACGTAGATTAAGTTTCTTTTCGATTTTTGCTACACATACTTTCTTAGTCATAATAACATCAAGAATATATACCAGATTGTCTGACAGACATAACAACTAAGACCCGACTGCTGCAGCCTTTTCGTAATATATATTTTCTTAACCATTTAAACAATTTGTATCTGATTGCAACAAATATTTGGAAGTCACAAATATTGTTTTAAAATTACGCTTTGATTCGATTTGCAATGAACGGAAATGGGCATGAGAAAATTTTGAAACAAATTTGATATGCAATAATAGAAATACAGAAATACTGACTCACGGACATTGCAATATCTCAACGGCTGTTGCCTCGATTAAGAATATACGTTCTTTATGGGATTGGAAATACCTTGCTTATATATAATATATATTCCCATTATGTACTAAATTATAACACCCTTCTACTTTCTAACCTTTTTGTGTCATTCGTTGCGAATTGCAATTTCTTAGTCGATGAATGCTTTTATTACTGACTCACTAGATAGTAACTAGATTGAGAATCACACTGAACTTAACGAACCAAAATCACAATCTGTAGTTCTTATTGTTTCTGAAGAACTTCATTGATTTTATGTTTCGGCTACTGACCCTGACTAAGAATATATTTTCTTTACGCGGTCGAAAATGCTTCCTTCTAGATGTTACATTAGCTGTTGGAACTAAGTTATAAGAAATTTAGACAACTCTATACTATAATTTATTTCATACATTACTCTGGGTTTTTGAGAAAGTTATACATATGAGTTTTAAGCAAACCGATGGTTATCGTGTTTAATTGAATAGTCAAAGAATTCATGCGCTTTTGCTGCTTAGTTTTGCTTGTTAGTATCCCTCTCTACCTCGGGATATTCTAATTTGGCCCCTGGCTCGCAGGTGAAGATGGGACAGCAAAATGGAAATTGTGCTGTCTTATTGGTCTTCTCGGTATCCAATTTACACTTGTCGTTCGATAATGACAACGGCAAGGGACCACAATCCTCAACAAGTTCCAGAAGCCTATGAAATGGAAAATATAATTTTTATAGTACTAAAGAAAACGTAATATTTTATCAGCTCACTTGGCCGGATTCTCTTCGTTTTGAACACATGTTGAGCGGCCGCAAAATGGTGTCAAATCCCACGACTTGCCCGGCTCTACTGTAGCACAGCGAGTGGATGCAAAGCACATTCCTGGAAAATCTAAATTCAAACCCTAAATTTAGTATTAATCGAAATCTCCACAATTATTATTATTATATCATTCGAAAACGACCAAAACGGAACAACTCGCGATTAATTATCACATATATATCTATTTAGTTAGTTATTAGTTTTTTTTATTTAGATATCTATATATATATATTTAGATATATATATATATATATATTTAGATATATATATATATATTATTCTTTCAATGTCTTATTAATTGTTCGCGGTTTCCGATGAATGTATGCTCTTTAAAGAAATGTTTTTTGTTTTGCCCGCTTCAACAAGCCCGTATTGCTGGTTCAATTGATGCTAGCGCCGTTAGTACCTTAGTAAAATTGATATTTGTGCAAAACTTATTTTTGATGTAACGGTTATTCGAATAACTGTATTAAAATTTCGAGTATACACATTTTTTATCGTATGCTTTGTCTTGTGTTTCTATGCATTTATTTCTTATCTGCTTTTAATCTATGGTCCCGTTAGGATTTAGAAGAAGACAAAGTCATGCGTTTAGTAGAAAGTTGATATTTGTGCAAAGTTCTGCATTTAGATTTTGAGCTCGACACGTCAACTGACCTCCAGCAAAAAGTGGTTTAATTTAAGAATTGTTCATTTTTCATTTAATGTAAAAAGTTTATATTGTTGCTATTTTTGATCTTTTTCGCGAGATTTCTAACATTATTGATTAAAAATGCCGCGTGCACTCGAATTAAGTGAAAAGAGAAGACTCAAATTGAAACAATGGCTGAGTGTGGCGTTAAACTTGGCGAAATTGCCAAAAGAATTAATAGGCATCGCAATACAATTGGAAATTATTTGAAAAACCCAGAGAAATATGCGCAAAACAACCGCAAGGGAGCCGTTTCGAAAATAGACGCGCGCACTAAACGGCACATTCGAGCCTTGGCAACAGCTAAGACAATGAGTTGTGCACAAATAAAAGCGGAATTGCAGTTGCCAATAAGCAGACAAAGAGTGCAACAGATTTGCAAAAAAGATTTGAACTTGCAGTATGATGCAAAGGTGCACAAACCAAAGCTCTTACCAAGACATAAGAAGGCCAGGCTTGCATTTTACGAAAAGTATAAATTTTGGGAAAATGAATTTGATAAAGTGATTTTTAGCGATGAGAAAAAGTTTAATTTGGACGGCCCAGACGGTAACCAAAAGTATTGGAGGGATCCTAGGCATCCAAGACAGACTTGCCATAAACGAAACCACGGTGGTGGCTCACTTATGGTTTGGGCCGCTTTTAGTGCTAAAGGAAAGTCTCCTATATGCTTTGTACCTGGACGGATAAATGCGCAAATGTATACGGATCTCCTAGAAAGTGAACTTATACCATTTGCAGAAGAGTTGCATGGCGAGGACTGGATATTCCAACAGGATAACGCTCCTATACACGTTGCGAGGTATACGATGTCGTTCCTGGAATCGAAAAATATACCCCTATTGCAGTGGCCAGCAATAAGTCCGGACCTAAACCCAATTGAGAACCTTTGGGGCATCCTGTCAGCCAAAGTTTATAAGGGTGGAAGACAGTTTGAGTCGTTGAAGGGCTTGAAGGAAGCGATTGTGAAAGAATGGGATGCCATCGACCCAAAAACGCTCCAAACCTTGGTGAACTCCATGCCCGAACGTTTAACATTGGTCAACCAAGCAAATGGAGATTCAATACCATACTAAAATAATAATTTTAAGTCATTTTGTTACTTAGTTCCATAATAATTTGCGTTTTTTCAATTTTGCACATATATCAACTTTCTATGAACAATTTTTTCATTTAAATTTTTTATGTATTAAACATTTTATAATTTAATAAAAATCATGTTTTTCAAATTTCAATACCAACTACCTATTAAAAAAAATATTGATAAAAAATGCGTCAAGTAAAAGTTAAAAAATAAACCAACAAAATATGATGCACAAATATCAATTTTACTGAGGTACGTCAACATCCAAATATGTATGTAATTTAGTATTCCTTTATAGAATGGCCTTGGTCCACAAACCCAAGCAGACAAAAAATATATTGTGTATGATTTGCCATGGACTGTTGAACTTAGTGGCTTTCAAAACATCTCAAGCGAGTCTACATTCATAGCATGAGTGGAGAGTGGGATATGGAGTGTGTGTGTATAATTTGGTTGCAAATCAAATAATATATGAATGCAAGCATATGTATTTGTGGTCAAATATGTATATGTATATTTAGAGTAGATATGTGGTCTGTGGAAAAGTAGTCGTAGATGCACTAGTATTACGAGATTTTTAATGCGTTCACCGCCTGATACCGACTCACCTCTTAAAACATCTGCAGGAATCAGACGCTTATAAATTTTGATTTCATCATTTTTTGCTTCATTCGTTGATGGTGTTTCTAACTTTTCAGCTATACAGCCGGTCAAATTGAATGAAAACGCGAAAATCGAGGAAAGTATTAGAAAAATTATAGTTGTTCCATGCATTGTAACACTTTTTATAATATTAATTTATAGACTTCTTATTTGTAACGAAAAACCCGCAACAAAAGCAAAAGCAAGCTTATATTTGCGACCAGAAAACGAGTCCGCTTAAAGCGAAAGTGAAGACCAAATTGAAACTCTCAACGCAATGGCACTACTATTTATAGACGATATTGTTGATTTTCGAGTTTTTCTATCATCAAACGATGTAGTAGTCGTTGTAGATGTCTAAATGTACATACATGTATGTCGTCATGTTTTCGCTTGCGATCTTTGAATTTCTTTATTATATTTAACACATATTATGCATTGTTTATTCAAACTGTGAAAATAATGAGAATACTTATTATTGGGTGACTGCTTTTACATGGAACGCAGACCGGCAGCAGTGTCAAATATATATTTTTAAGATTAACATTTAAAATCGCTATCATTAAAAATATACACAAAGAGGTTTCTCCAACCATTTAAAATACATATATGCATATATGTATGTATGTATATATGGAATCATATTTGTGTGCAGTGCTGAGAATTATTTTCCTTTCTTTTTATTTTTGCTACGTCTTTATGACTCCTGCAAGAAATAACTTTATATAGCACAAAACGTCTAAAAGTTTAAATTATTGATAGCATGCTAGAGTAATCTTTGAGGAACAGACTTCAAGTATGAGTTTTTGGTCTAGTTCGACAAGAGCATCAAGAGTTTAATTTTATTTCGTCAGATTATGATCTTATTTATTCTTTTATTCGAATATCTAACGATTCCGTATATTTTTCTGTTAAATAGTAAACAAACAAATTCATTTTTGCCGGAAGTCTATTTTGGCAAGCAGTTTGTTTTTTTTCTGCATCATGTTTTTATTTTTTAAAAAATGTTTTTCTCGAAAAATAGTATATCTGCTTTTATATGTATAGTATATGTATATATATTTATTTTTGCATTTTTTTCGGTTAACAAAAAAACTAATTATTTCCGATTGAGAGAATCTGAACTGTTTTATAAAAATAATTTTGAACTAAACCAGCAAAATTAGCGTAAACTATCTATGGACAATATTGGCTGTATTGATGTTTGCATATTTATTTAACGAATCTTAGCAAAAAATTAAATAAATTTAAATTTGATTAAAAAGTAAATAATATATCCATGTTTGTCAAGTTATTTTAAGTATTTTTGACCTAATTTTAGATTAATTTTTTTTTAGGAGATAATTTTAATTTAGGAGGTAAATCAAGGACTTCCGTTATTTAACAAATACTATCCATGTAGTCCCGAAGCGTTTCGGGATCGGAGAACATTAGTGTTAATTTACGTTTATTGGATTTTTACATTAGTAAAGCTAAATGAAACTAAACCCATTTTTCAAAATTCTATTTGTAAGTAAATGAATTGATCAAAAGGCAATATTAACAATGAAATATAATTGTTGCTTTAAGAATTTTGATGTTTTTTAGAAGCATTCATATACATATGTGTACAGATGTATTTAATAAGATTTGAGATAGAAATTTCCATTTCGACAGCATTTGTTTATGTCTGCTTTAGAGGCGCAGAAACCTCGATGTGAGTGTCCAACGATGTTTTACCAGCAGAAAGAACAGAAACAGTTCAAACAAAGTTTATTTGAGATCGTTAAAGTTGTGCACGTCTTTGACAATCATATTCATTACTTTTTGATCATGTCTCTTTTTTTATTTTAATCACTGCTATAGAACGGCTCCTTTTTCAGTGGTTATGCGACTTGGATGCAAGCGCTTAATGTATTATCGCAGAGGTGGCAAATTCTATACGCTTTGTCACTTCTTTTTTTGAAGTAGTCCCAAACAACCGATCGCTCTCTTTCCGATTTTGTGCTGACTCCAGCTCCAATTTATAAATTTATATAACTTACTTTTCAGGTAATTCTCCATCTTGCTTTCATCATCCATCAACGTCCACCAACACCATCAACTAGAAATTCTTAAAACTATCAAAAAAATTTTTAGTTGATAAAAAAAATTTTAAAAAATGCATTTACTTACAATTTGTTCTCGCCGTGCGCAGAGTTGCTAGTAGAGATGCAGAAACATCGATGTTATCGATGTTTGCCAATCATCGGAACCATCGATGGTTTGTGAGCCACCATCAATGTTTCTTCACACAACTCTGGACTTAGTGGCAGCAAACAAATAAATTGTGAGTAAGAAAAGTTTTTAATTGTTTTTCTATAATTAACTAAATATTTAATTCAATGTAAGGTTTCTAGTCGTGGTGTTGGTTAATGTGGATGGATGAAGGATGGACAACTACCTGAAAAGTAAGTTTTTAATCATTGCAGTCCAAGCTGCAAATTTACTTACACACATACACACATGCATTTTTAAATTTGGCGCAAAATTAGGTCATGTCGCAACCAATTGGCGCCAAGATCTTGTTTTATTATGTTATTGACAAAATATTCAGAATACCGTATAATGTACTAACATACTTTATTTATTTATTTGTTTAATAGGAGCGGGATCGTCAAATTCTTTAGAGTTTGAGACAGAAGCAAAACGGAAAAGAGCGTTCGATTGCTTGGGACCATTTCAAAAAAGCACTGGCATTTGCAACTACTGCGGTAAATGGCTGAACACCAGTGCCAATACCACAAACCTGCTTGACCATCTCAAACAAAGCACTATAGCCGCTGCAAAGTTAAAACAAGCACAGACAACTGAAAAGCCGCTAACATTAATACAGGAAGTAGCAACAAGATGGAACAGAGCTTATGAGATGATTAAAAGGTTGTTAAAGCTGAACGAATGCGTTACTCTCTCCAGAAGCTGTGTGGATTTATAAATAAAAATTCACATTTCAATAATACTATCACAGATCTCGAATAAAATCTTGTTATATTGTTAAATTCCAGTTGTTTTTTTTGAAACATCGATGTTTCACTCGATGTTTTTTTTTAAACATCGATTGACGCACATATCGATGTTTCTGCACCTCTAGTTGCTAGTGAAAACATCGACGGGGGTTGCGAACCATCGATGGTTCCGATGGTTTGAAAACATCGATATTATTGAAGAAATATCGAGTTTGCACGTAGATGACGTTTGTTCCACATTTTTGAACGCCCACTTCTGCACCCGCAAATGACAAAACTTGAAGAGCTAGAGTAATTTTGGTTTTTTTGGTACATACAATAATAACTACAGTGTTTATGATTGTAGAAGTTATTTAAGAAATACTTTTGTATGGAAAAAAGCGTCTACTGCAATACGGTCTTAGCTGCTTTGGCTGACAATTTAGAACTCTATATTATATCTTGAATGTAATACTACTAAAATTATATGAAATTATCAGTATATTTTTGTATTTTTGCTCATTAGCAGGTATCTCACAGCGAGCACTCTTAACTGCACCATTCTTGTTTATATACAGAAGTATCTATGTTTTTCAATGCTCAAACGTAGCGAAACTCAAAAAATTGCTAACGCTTTATGTGTATCAAACGAAATGCGGTATTCACGCACGAAAAATTACTTTAAATGTTCCTTCTATGATAAGTATTAGCGTCATCGTCCATTTTACAGTAATTGGACGACTAAAATGGACAACTCAATTTCTAGAATGAATGCTTAGAACATTAGAAACAATAATGCAATGTAATGTATGTACATACGTGTTGTTCAGGGTGTCTTTGAAATAATGGTTTCCGAGAACTATGAGAAGGGAAATTTTCTGAACCTAATACAACGCAGAGCTCTCGTGATATCCATAAATAAACACAACAAATATTTGCATGTAAGCTTTATCTGCATTTTATATATTGAATGTGATAATATCACACTCCCCACTTTCACTCTAGATTCCCTACGACTTGAATTGTCCGTCGGTACAAAGCCAAAAGCGCATATGGGTAATACTCTGGTAAATGTCGGGTGCGATCAGCTTTTCAGTGACAAAAAAAAAAAACATAAACTGAAACAATTTTAAAAATAAAAAAAGGTTATTTTGATAGCTCTAGATTAGTACTTTAATTAGAGCTAAAAATGGTTTTGGATTTTTGTTTCTATTTTGTTTTCTGTTCTGATAATTGCAAAAATTAACAAATTCGTACGCAAAACCAAAAAAATGAACAAATTTATATATCAGGTAGAATTTGAAGTAATCCACATTCTTCAGAACGGCATTTCACAATTTGCAAAAAGTATTGAGTCTCACGATCATGTTCTTAATACCAGTACTGATCTCTGTCATCCAGTTCTGCCTCTTCTTCGTTAGGTAGACAATATTTGGCAGTCACAGGAAAGTCATCGAGAACCATGTTTCCCCAAACTTTGGCTAATGTTCTCCCGGCGAATTCAAAATTTGTTTTCCCTAAGTAGAAGTCTGTGGCTCTGCCTTTGTTATCCAAATAGCTTCCAAACATGTCGTGTGGCAAAATCAACACAGAAAATTCCCGGCTTAGTGGGGCCATTCTCCTTTCGACTCGGTTGAAAGCACTTTTTCCTGAAATAAAAATGGATTTTACAATGCTGTTTACAAATTTATTTTGTTTTGTCCGCGCGTCAACAAGCCCGTGCTTGGTATCGCTGGGCCACTTGATGGTACTGCCGTTAGTACGTCAACGTCCAAATAAATAAATAAATAAATAAATAAAATAAAATAAAGCATTGTGGCAACACAAATTGCATCCAAATTGTATGCCTTTAAATGTTGTACTGCATGTGAAATAACCTTCCCACATCTGGGATTTTCATCAGAGCCACCATCGGAAGTTATAATAACCACAGGCTTGACTAGTCCTTCATCGGTCCTTGCTATTGATTTAAAAGACTCTAGCTTCACAATACTGTGGAAATCTCCAGCATGAGTTCCAGCAGTAGATGAAGAATGCTTTCCACTCCTTATGCTTATAAATGTGGGGCCAGAATAACCAACAGCTTTCGGGTCTCCCATTTTTTGTGGACTTATAATTACCTTCGCATAAACTGAGGGAATTAGCTTATGCCTTGGGGCAACAAACCCAAACGTGATCTGGCAGCTTGACCTTGTATTCAAGATGCATAAGCAGAGGTGCTTGCTCATTTGCAGCAGTCAAACCAATTGGCACCCTAGCCATGCCTTGTGACAAAAAAACCCTTGAGCAGTTCCGAGAACAGAGGCAACGCTTTCAAGATATTTTATAGGTGATGTAGCAAAATATCCATCTATATGCTGCTTGTGATAATCTGCTTGGGCTCGACAAAGCTTTACCGGTACCGTTCTCACATGACGTTTTCCTTCAATCGAGGAAGAGCTTCTGGGCAATAGTCTTAGATAGGTTGCGCTTCTCGATAAGTTAAACCCTTCTTTTTTGAGCTCTTCATGGAGATCAGACAAGGTTTTCACACTTCTGACAAGGTTAGTGCGCCTCCTTTCATCAGCTCCACTTCCAAACATGGCTATCTCCAAAATAGTTTTATGGAGAAGCGGTTGATCGTCTTCAATCGGGGGTCTGCCGGCTGAAGATTGTTGGCTACAAAGACTTTTAGCTTTAGGAATTTCTTCAAATAGGCAACTCAATTTTTGTTGTTTAGTCTGCCTGTATTTAGTTAGATCTTCTGTAATTTGTTGCTTGCGCTTGAGGATTTTTCTTTCCTTTTCAATTTCTTGTAGTTTTATCAAGCTCCTTTTAGATTTCGCAAAATATGTGAGAACGGTACATTGTTGAATTATTTGTCTGCGATATGACTGCTGCTCTCTGAGTTAAGGATACAATATTTGACTTTGCATTTTCTTGCGCAGACTTTCTGTAGCTTTTTTCGCTGCTGACATTAGTTTTTGTCTTTTCGTCTACAATAGTAAAGTATTTAAGTAATTTAGTTGGTTTGTTAACTAATATTTTTGATTATTATTTACTTACCATGTTCATTCCTTAGATCGATGGAATTGTCATTTGAATCGATCACTGATTGAGGAATATGATTTCCATTTTCATCTAAAATTTAAAAGTTTTTGGGTGATTTGTTCTTTAACCAATATTAAAATAGTTTTAATATTCACTTACATTGCTGAGACCTTAGATGCATATGTATGTATAGCGAACTACTAAATTAAAATATGGTTAATTCTAAGACGGAATTTGTCCCGTGCGAGACTTTTTACAGTGCACTGCCAGTGCAAATGACATAAACTGAAACAATTTTAAAAATAAGTGAATGTTATTCTTAAAGCTTTAGATAAGCACTATATTTAGAGCTAAGATTGATTTTGTTCTGTCTTACGATAAAATATATAAATTCGTTCATATTGTGGTTTTGCGTACGAATTTGTTAATTTTGGCAATTATCAGAACAGAAAACAAAACAGAAAGAAAATTCAAAAACCATTCTTAGCTCTAATTAAAGTACTTATCTAGAGCTATAAAAATAACCTTTTCTTATTGCTAAAATTGTTTCAGTTTATGTTATTTTCAATGTAAAGAGTCTCGCACGGGACAAATTCCGTCATGGAAGTACCCATATATTAAAAATATCGTACGTACCTTTAAGCATTCACAAAAAACGACATCGTTTTGATTTTTTTGAAAACGTGATTTTCGTATTTTTTATTACATCTTTTATATATGTTTAAAAATCCTTTTGTTCTTTTTTTGCTGATTTCCATATTGCCGTTGCTTCCCTTTGGCAATCCGACGGTCTTTTATCTGGATATCGCAGCTTGTATAATTTATCATAAACAACGATTGAAATAGTTCACAGTTTGATTCCATTGCAAAACACACGAGAACATATCACAACCGAAACTTTAAAATAGCTGATTTTCGATATACAAATAAAAAAATATGTATGTATATCGACTTAATTATAGAGTTGCATTCGGTACTTACTGACGGAGTAATCGGCGCGAAACCAATTTTTGAATAAATACTTTTAACAACAAAATTTTTATAAAAGGATTACGTTATCATTGTCCAAGACCCCTCCCTCCCCATGTAATGAAACATAATCATTTCCTTGACCCCCTCCCCCTAAGTGATTACGTAATACATGAATAGCCCCACATATACTTTTATTTCTTTTACGTTTTGGTTCTTGCTATTAACAAAACTTTCAACATGCTTAATAATGTATCACACAAAGCGCAACTAGTGTTGCAAGTGATTACACCAAAGTCGCAACACGATCAGTTTCCTGTATAAAAGGTCAATTTGATAGTCTCGACAATTTTCGCAATATATTTTTTTATTGGTCTTTGGTTTAATGGCTTTTATTGATAGAATAGCCATTTAATAAAATGGTTCACGCCACATTTTCGTGCTTTTTTTGATAAACAAAACAAATTTTAGTCAAAGTACTGCCACACTTTCAGAATTACTGAAGATGCGGGATCATTAGCCGTCAGTCTCTTATAATCTATTTAGACCAAGGGCGTCTGCTTTAATAATGCAGTTCTTTGATACAAGTATAAAGTGTTAAAGCTTGTCTCCTTTAAGTTTACTGCAAATGGCTCTTACATTCTGGTAGCCAATAAGTACAGAGTATGTTAGTTTTTGAATTGACAGACGTAGACGGAGGCTTTGAATTAGAATTATTACTACTGTTAGAAAGCGAAACCGGAGCCCGATTTTTCTTTTTAGCAACAAATTCTTTGTTTAATAGGTGTTCCGGCCAAAACTCTTTACAGCAAATGTTGCTAATAGTTCAGTAAGAACACTTATTTTTATATTAAAAGATGAAATTTCTCGCTAGCACGGGAAAAAAAAAATTTGTCCACCTTAATATAAGCCCGAACATCATCAGATGGCGTTTTCGGGGCAAGCCATGAAACAAAAATCTGTTTAAGCGGTGGCACCGCAACTATCGTGTTATAGACAATTAAAGTAGGAGCTGGAGGCGATTTTTCAATCGTTACGGGACTGATGATCTCGACAGAGGATGGTGAGGATTGAATTTCTTCAACCGTCTCCAACTCAATCGACACCAAAATGTAATCAAATGATTTTTAAATATTATTCTGCTTTTTTTAATGATTCTGATCGTTCAATTATCGATAATTTGGTGGTTAAAATTTGTTAACATTCTCACCACGAAAAACTCGGGTTTTCTGAGTTTTTTTTTTAATTCATTTTAAATGTTACACTTGTCCTATTTAAAAACACTTAAGTAACATGTAAGAAAACTACAGTCCAGATTGCTATACCAGATCGCCAACTAAGACCCCCAGGAAGTGAGGGTTTTGCGAATACAAAAGTATTTCTTTAATAACTTCGACAAATTTTATCTGATCGCAACCAAATTTTCAAAAATTACAACTATTATAGTTATTATTGTATATACCAAAATAGAGGGCGTCCTTAATTTCTTCCCAATTAAGACTGGCTCCAGATTTGATGATGCCTTCGCTAGCCTTTCCTTCGATTTTATTTCGAATCGATCTTAGAAGTAGCTGACCATATGGCGTTTTACAAGTGCCGCTAATCAGTGCTAGGATTTCTTCCACATTGGTTATAAATTCATGTAAAGCTTTTCGATTACCATCGTATACAGGTAAAAAACGAATTGCGTCAGGTATCTTCAGTGATGATAGAACATCAAGTTGATTAACATTTTGCTCTCCTTGATCTGAAAGGACGTTTTCTGATGAAGAAGACGTAGATGATTGATCGTCTTGTCTTGATACGATGGCCCCTGTATTCTCGGATACACTGGTGTTGTTCCAGATCGACTCCTGGTATTTGGAATACGGTCTTTTGCTCCTCTCATGGTAGCTACTATCTGTTAATTAGTATTTACTATTAGTAAAGAATATATAATTTATATTTCAAATTTACGTATAACAAAACCAAGGTACGTATTTAAATATATTGTTGTATCTGGTACTTAAATTGCACCTAAATATTATATATACAAATATCGTTTCGAACATGTTTCAACTACACGTTAAAAGGTTTGACCTCATATAATTGCCCTTAGTCTGTGAGTCGCACTGAAACACGAAACTAACTGCAACTATCTCAAACTTGTTCCAGGACACATTCGATCGGCTTGAGCATATATTGTTGCTCTTAGTCTGTGAGTCGCACTGAAACACAAAACTAACTGTAACCATCTCAAACATGCTCCAGGACACATTCGATCGGTTTGAGCATATATTGTTGCTCTTAGTCTGTGAGTCGCACTGAAACACAAAACTAACTGCAACTATCTCAAACATACTCCAGGACACGTTCGATCGGTTTAAGCACATATAATTGCCCTTAGTCTGTGAGTCGCACTGAAACACAAAACTAACTGCAACTATCTCAAACATACTCCAGGACACGTTCGATCGGTTTGAGCATATATTGTTGCTCTTAGCCTGTGAGTCGCACTGAAACACGAAACTAACTGCAACTATCTCAAACTTGTTCCAGGACACATTCGATCGGTTTGAGCATATATTGTTGCTCTTAGTCTGTGAGTCGCACTGAAACACAAAACTAACTGCAACTATCTCAAACATACTCCAGGACACGTTCGATCGGTTTAAGCACATATAATTGCCCTTAGTCTGTGAGTCGCACTGAAACACAAAACTAACTGCAACTATCTCAAACATACTCCAGGACACGTTCGATCGGTTTGAGCATATATTGTTGCTCTTAGCCTGTGAGTCGCACTGAAACACGAAACTAACTGCAACTATCTCAAACTTGTTCCAGGACACATTCGATCGGTTTGAGCATATATTGTTGCTCTTAGTCTGTGAGTCGCACTGAAACACAAAACTAACCGTAACCATCTCAAACATGCTCCAGGACACATTCGATCGGTTTGAGCATATATTGTTGCTCTTTGTCTGTGAGTCGCACTGAAACACAAAACTAACTGCAACTATCTCAAACATACTCCAGGACACGTTCGATCGGTTTAAGCACATATAATTGCCCTTAGTCTGTGAGTCGCACTGAAACACAAAACTAACTGCAACTATCTCAAACATACTCCAGGACACGTTCGATTGGTTTGAGCACACATTGTTGCTCTGAGTCTGTGAGTCGCATTGAGACACAGAACTAATTGCAACTTTCTCAAACATCTTCACGACACGTTCGTTAGGTTTGAACATATATTGTTGTTTTGCGCGTCGCAACGCATCGATTTTTGTTGTATACATACGTATACACACAAAAAGAATTCGACGACTCTTTGTACTGAAACGAACGATCCCGTTGTCTCTGTGTGCCTCTCGCATTGTTCTTAGAAAAAACATATTCTTAGAAAAAAACGCAGAATAAGGGGATTCACACAAGCAAATCATTTACATTGCGCCAACAGTTAAGTACGGTGGTGGCAGCGTGAGCAACACAGGCAATAAAGTCCTACTTTTTGGAAATTTTTCGGATTGTTTTATCATGTAAATCCTTCTTATAGTTCTCCTTTATGTCCTGACCAATTTTTGCGGCAGTTGACCCAGGATTACGCCTCACCGACTTCAAAACCTCCCGCTCTTCTCGATCGGTCTGCTTTGGAGGCCTACCAGAATGTGGCTTTGATTGAACTGTGCCGGTTTGATTCCAATTTTTTTTGACTTTTTTAATCATTGAATGCGTTTTAAAACCAAATCCGACAATTTCCAGCTGAGATTTCCCTTTTTGGTCCAGTTTGACGAACGGTTTCCTCCCTCGGGAGCAATTTTGGATGAGTGGATCGAAATACCACCAGAATTCACCAAAAATTGGTTTAATCAATGCCAAAACGCTTGATTGGCACAATAAACCTATTTATCCTACCTCGTACTAATTTTTGTAATGTTTTATCAATAAATGGCTTTTTTTAAACTAATTTAAGTTTGTACGCAGACTTTTTCTGCTTAGTGTATGTTCTTTTTGTCTGAATTTCACCACTATTCTCAGTATTTCACAATGTACATATGTGTCTAATGTGTGCTAATAATTTAAATATATATAATATATTCATACATGCATACTTTTTATAATGTTGTGTCCGGCTTAAAATAGAGTAATAGTAATAATAATAGAGTAATAGAGCAATAAGTACATACAAAGTAACACTCTTGGTGTAGAAGTCTTTTTTTGTTGATGTAAATTGAAACGCACAGTTGTTTTTTTACTCTTTCTTTTTTATTTCGACGTCGGCTTAGTTGCAGTGTTCACACTCGACTGCAGAGTCGAACCAAACGTCACTTCGCAATTCTGACTTCTCTTTTTTGTCGTTTTTTATAACGGTCGTTCCGATTGTGTCCAGTCAGATCGTGCCTCTTCACGTTTGTCGTAGACTCTACATCTCTACGAATAGGGTAGAGAAGGTAACTCGCGCACATCCTCTACATACATATATACACGACATAAATGCATATATCCATTTCACTCCAATACATATATACATCCATCCATACATATATCCATATACCTCATACGTATATCCAATAACACACATATACATACATATTTATATAAACAGCAGCAACTTGTAATCAAGCTATTGTAATAAAGATTCACGCTGCTGTTTGTGTTTTATCTAGCAACTATCTTCCTCAAATCAATATCGATATTTCTTGAGGCATAGCCAAATTTCCTCTATTATTTGTGCTTTGCGGTCGGCTGTTTACTTTACTCTGAGTCTATGTCGAAAAAAAGACTCAGTGACTGCCGAAGCATAGTATGTCCAAAAGCCAAAAGGGTGAGAAAGATTCCAAACACTCACTCAAGCTCCCGACCACAGCTCGTCCAAAAAGGTCACTCCTGGAACGTATTCCAGCGAAGCTGATAAAGGAGTCCGATTTCGTTTGCGAAGAAAACTTCGTAAACACGACTTCTCGTACCAAATGTGACAGATATCGGGAAGCCCGATTGCATTGAGTTGGGTCATTCCAAAACCATAGCGCTGGCTCAATTCCTCAAGAACGAGAGTCATTTATCCAGGAACGATTCTCTAAAGGAGCAGTACAATGCCGTTTTCCAGAACGGATTCTGTGATGCTTCAGAAAGGGCGCATGGAGCGGCGATCTATGTATGTCCGCATTCAGACGGCGAACAAAATTACCACGCTTCTCCTCACTGCGAAGACAAGAGTGGCTCCTGTCAAGTCACTCTCAGTGTCACGTTTGGAACTTTGTGGCGCAGTCCTGCTGGCTGAGCTATCGTCGGCCCTCCTCCTGAATCTTCCAGCAGAGTTTCCAGGCTTTCTTTTGGACATGTTCAACAGTTGTTCTAGCTTGGTTAAACAAGCCACCATGACAGCCTTTGTGGCCAATCGTGTGGCTAAAATAGTCCAAGCCAGCGACTCCAAAAGTTGGTCGCATATGCGATCCGAGTACAATCCGCATTTCTTGCAAGCCGAGGTGTCCTACCACAAGAGGTGATTCATAACCCTTTGTGGTGGCATGGACCAGAGTGGCTCCACCTCCAACCGGATCAATGGCCAACTTATTCAAGTCCCATCCTGGAGACTCTGCAGGAGCAGCGGATTAGGTTAACATCGCCAAGTTACCTCCTACTCCTGATTTCCTGAGCAAGTTCTCTGATTTTGAAAGAGCACTTCGTGTGGATTTGTAGGGAAACATTCGATCGTCTTGGTCACGGCATTAGCTGTTACGTCGGGTTGAAAGGTAAAAACACTTTGCAGAAATTTTCACTTTTACGTTTCACGTTTATTTTTTCGCGCTTGAAAAAAAACTTGTTGTGCCGCTTGAGAATGTAGAACATATGTGAAAATGCAAAAGGCACTAAAAAAGGGCAGGGTGACTAACATGAGAGGAGAAAGTAAATCAGTGTGACTGCGCGTGTGACAAGGTCACACGTGATTTGAGCATACACATGAGTGCCGATCACCAGAGACACCATTGACGGCTGGAGCCAGAGTTCGTCGGCAAGCGTAGTTCTGCGGAACTGTTCCAAGAGGGTGCGGCAAAGTTGGGGATCCACTTGCAGCAGCATCTTTCGACAGAAGTCGGATGTGCGAGAGCGAATGATCGCCGTACATACGCCCTCCCTACCAACGCGGGTGACGGATAGCGCAGATATGGCACCGGTCGATCAGCGCTCGACATCCGGCGTCTATGAGGATGTTCTCTGTCGGCAGTATGCTCACAGCCTTAGCCTGAGGCAAGGACGTGAGAGACGTTGGAAATGCCACCTTCGGTCAGAGATGAGGCCTGTCGATGGTGAGAAGGCGAGCGAGAACGTGATCGTGCCGGAGTCAAAGTCCGAGCCGGGTCCGGTTGCTCGTTGCGTCTTCGCTGGCGATTGAGGCGAGCGCAGCGTACCTCCTTGAAGTGCAGGTGTGGTGGTCCTTCTGGCACACTCTGCAACTTCCCGCTGGTAGGCCACAAGCAGAACTAATTAATGAGTACTGCTCTTAGGGAGATCGGCCTCGAATTAAGGCAGGCTTTAATCATAGACAGAGTGGATAACTCTTCGAACGTATATTTAGTCGGCATCCCATAACCCTCCCATATGTGGGGCGCCCGGTGAGTTGAAGTGCCAGGATAGGTTTTGGTGGACATGCTTCGAGATGATGCACTCTCTGATCGCGTCCATGAGGTCGGTCGAGATGACCTTTTCAGCTCCCATGAACGTCTTCCAAGTGCATCTGCTGTGGGTATTCGCGACGTGCTATAAAGCGGGAAAACACGGCCAGGAATTTCTCCTTCGTGAGGTCTGAAATCGCCACCAAGTGGATCGACCTCGTGCTGAAGCACACGAAGAAGCAGACGTACCCCTTGGTGATGAGGTAGGCTCGGCCGGTGTGGTAAAGTGAAGTCCCGTGTGCGCAAATCGTATCGAGTAGGATGCCCTTTCCGTGTGCAGATCTCCCATCATTTGGGTCTTGGGTCTTGCAGTCTTGTAGACCACACAAAACTTGCAAGAACTGATGATGGATTTGACGAGGACCTTTAGCTTCGGAATCCAAAATCTGGAGCGGATCAGACCCATGACTATTTAGTTACCCCCATGCACGTATATACGATGAGAGTGAAAGAATGAAGTCGAGCAGAGGAAGAGGAAGAGTATGATTGAATGACTCTAATCACAGCATAGGGAGTGGGAAGTGCCCACCTCGGAAAGGTTTGGCATTGCGACACGATGATCAGTCGCTCTTGGACCCTTGACAATTCATCTCATTGACCATGGAGCATGGAGCTGCCAATTTTTGACTATTATCAATAAAACGGAAAACGAAAGCGGAAGTGCGTAGGGGTCTGGGAAAGTCAGAGACCTGCTCAGGCAATCAGGAGAAAAAGCAACTTGGCGATGTTACATCTAATGCGATGCTTCAGCAGAGTCTACGGAATAGGACTTGACGAGGTGGGCCATTGATCAGGTTGAAGGATTGTACACGAATCGCACCTGACAAACAACTTTTGGAGTCGCTGGCTTTAACTATTTTTGCCACACGATTGGCCACAAAAGCTATCTCTTGTACGGTGGCTTGTTAAGCCAAGCCAGGACGATTGTCAAATTAGTCCAGAAGAAGGTCTGGAAACTCTCGTCTGGAAGTTTCAGGAGGAGGGCCGAGGATAGCTCGGCCAATAGAACTGCGCCACAAAGTTCCAACCTGGGCACTGAAAGTGACTTGACAGGACCCACTCTTGACTTCGCAATCAGGAGATGCGTGATCACTCTGTTTGTTGTCTCAACGTGAACATAGATAACCGCTCCATACTCCCTTTCTGAAGCATTACAGAACCCGTAGTACTGGAGCTTCACTCTTGCTTGGAGCTGAACCCACCTTGCAATCAGCATCTTTCTTAGAACAGGATAGCTCCCGAGATACTCCTTCTGTTGGAGCATCCCAATCAAGCGTTTTTAATTAGATCTCCTGCATGAAGATCTTGGCTCGGATAACGAAAGTGGCCAGCCACTCGGCAGGTTCGAAGAGTTTGGCAATTTGGGATACGAGTCCTGATGGGCAATTTCTCGTGGCAGGAAAAAAAACTCGTCATGGGCTAGCCTCCTGATGCTCAGAGTTTTTGCCGTACTCGAGTCCTCGATTTCCAGGAAGTCCTCTCGGAGTAGGTGGTCCTTTGGGACATTTTTCGGCACGCTCTTGTCGTACGCCGTCTATTTCCTCAGCGGGAAGCCAGCGCTTTCAAGAGCTGCGCAGACTAACGTAATGGTCCGGATGGCCTCTTCTTTAGTGTGTAATACACACTGTGTATCCCTGCCAAGACGTCGTCCACGTACATGCTGCCGGAAATGACTTGGCTTGCGAGAGCCTGGCCCGTAGGGCCAGGAAATGCCCGCAGTTAACAACGAATGTCATAGTGCTTAACTCGAAGTCACCGATATCACCGTCCGACGTACGAAACAGAATTCGTTGGAAATGTGTGTGCTTTGCGTCCATAAGGATTTGACGATAGATTTTCGTTATGTCCGCATTAAACACATACCGAAAATATCGCCATTTTAGGATTAACAAAGTGAGATTAATTGGAGAATGAGCCCTGGATGAAGGGGCTCATTCAGACTTTAGCCATTTAAAGACGGACAGGAAGCGTTGAAAACAACCCGCACCTTCTTTGTGGTGCTGTCTGTTTTAAAAACGGGATGATGAGGCAGATAGAAATTAGGAATCGTGACCACCGCCTGCGGCGAGATGGGTGTCATGTGACCCAGGTTCACGTACTCCTGTAGGAGATTTTCTTACCCAAAAGTGAGCCACAAATGTTTGACCGGGACCCGCTCAGGATGACTGACGGAAGGATATCCGCGCCGATTAAAATGTCAATCTGTGCTTTTTTGTCGAAGTATGGATTTGCCAGTTCGATCGCTGGTAGATCCCTTGGGAAACTTTGCGGCACATGAAATGAAGGTAGCTTGCCTGTCAACTGTGGGATGATGAACGCTGAGGTTTCGAAATGGAGTCTCGGCTTTATTGAAGAACCAATGCTGGAGTGACATAACCTATGCGCTTGGGCCGTTATTGCGTGCACGGTTCGAAAAGGCAACTTTATTCGTTGGAGTAAACGCTCAGAAATGAAAGTCGCTTTGGACGATTAGTGCACGGTGGCAAACATTGATAACCACCGTGCCGAGAATGATATTCTAAGCGTTCACGGCAAAATAATTTTGTACATTTGTTGCCGATTGGTTTGGAATGGACTGTATACTGGAATTCGGCATTGAACTAGAAAAAGAATAGGCACCGTTGTGGGTATTATCGCCCCGATCAAGCAAAGTGTTGTGCCGCCCCTTGCGTGTGAAGCAATTGTGCAGGGTGTTTTTTTTTAGGCACAAGTCACACGCTTTGCTCTTCTGAGTGACTCGAACTTTGAAAGAGTTAACTCGCCCTGAACTCTGTTATGATACAGAAGATACAGAAGTCTGCGAATGGACTGGAGACAGAAATATCAGAGTGCTCGAGAGCGGTCAAACACCGCTGAATAGTGCTCTGCAGCTCCTTAATCATTGCCGCTGACAGGTTGAAGAGGATATTGAGCTGGCTCGTTATCAGTAAGCGCTTGTTTTCAAAGCGCTCACAGAGAGCCCTTTAAGCCGAGGCGAAACCATCGTTTGTGAGCGGAAACTTGGCAATGATTTTATTGGCCTCGTCTGCTGTCTTTGAATTAAGATGGAAGAGTTTGTCAAAGGTGTCAACCTCCGATTGTGACCAAGATGGCAGCGAAAAGATCACGAAAGGTCCGTGGAAAACTTCAGTGTCAACTGGAGGGAGCCGGAAGTCACCGGAATACAGGAGGCGCGGATGCATCACTCATGACTGAGCCGGATACTTGGGTGATTAGCCCCTTTACACGAGCGAGACACCGCTCGTACACTGAATAACAGTGATCGTATTTGGCCTCTATCAGGCATGCTCCGGTTTTCATTTTTGGTTTTCGTTTTCGTTTTGGGACCAAAACCGAGATTTTCGTTTTTAGGTGCTTCGGTTTTCACACGTTTTTGGTCATCGTTTTGCTATCGGAACGTTTCATTGTTTACTGCTAAAACAGCTGACTTGTGTTTTGGTTAAAAGTAAACAACGCGAAAAAATGTCTTTTGTATGTCCAATTTCGTGCGTGGATTGAACTCACATAAGGATTTTTTTATCCTGCATAGTTTAATTATGCTTCCCCTGAATGAAATATATTTGCCTTTTGTCTTTTTTGCAAAGAAAGATTTGAAACTTTCTTTAAAAAAATCAGTTGAACGACAATCAGCTGTTTCCCATAAAAGATGGGGATGCCACCTTTTTGAATGCATTTCATTCCGGTTATTCCAACAATTTTTTTTATAAAATTTTAACACATAAGTAATTAAATTAAATAAATTAATTTTTAAAAAACATATTTTACCCAACTTTCTCAAATTTATCGCCATCCGTTTGATTATACAAGTATTTTTAACTTGCTTTTTCATTCTATCAAAAGTATGGCAACTTAGGCGATAACGCATGGTGTCAGACTTATCGGTCGCCCACCAAAACGAAAATTGTTGTTGCCGACGGCTATATATCCTGATATCCAAATTTGAGGTGGGGTCAGAAATTAGTCGTTTTAAAAATAATTACAAGCCTAATTGATCTGCTGGCGGTCTTAAAAGAACGACAATAAACCAATGAGTCAACTACTTTTTTTCCTTTTGCAAATAAGATCCGATTTAATATAGAAAAAGGCATTTACTTTTCATTTCTACAAGACAAATTTTCTCGTTTTGGAATTCGAAAAAATCTTGTGAAAGTGAAAACGAGAGCACCAATTTTTTCGTTTCCGTTTTCTAAACGAAAACGAAAACCGAAAGTGAAAACCGGAGCATGCCTGTATGCCTTCACTGTCACCAACTCGTTTTAGTGCATTAGCGCACGTGGCATAAACGGCCGCGACATTATCCCAGGGAACTTTCAACCGGTCGCGCGGATCTCGTTCTTATGTCGTCCTCGGCTACAGGTCCTCTGACCCGACTCTCGAATTGGACTAGTCTGTCAGAGACGGTGACGAAACTTTTGAGAGCCATAATGCTAGTTCTGGTGAGTTTCACCTGAAAGCTCGTGTGGTTGCCTGACTATGCACAGCACTTGGAGGTTTTGGAGCGTTGCTGTGGCGCGTGACAAGTCGTCTCGGCAACGAAGGAGTTTTAGCAGTCGGAGACAAACGATCAATTTTGATGCGGAGTTGAGCTGCAGGAGTTACCTTTTCCTTATCGACTTTGGACCCAGAAGGAGCGAGCGAAGCGGACGACAGACGACAAGCTGGAGCGGTTGGAAGCTTGAGTGAAAGCTTGGAGTTCTTTTCACTCTGGCATTCGGACATGCTATGCTTCGGCAATCACATTAGAGCCTCTTTTGTGCCAGAGACTCACGACAAAGCAAGTAGCCGAAGAGCAATGCACAAACAAAACTGGAAATTCGGATTACAAGTTGTTGCTGAACTGGGATCAAAGTACAATTTAGTGGGTACTCACTATATTTAACTTTAGGAATTTATGTTAGTTGGTTATGTATGGTTATATGAGTGAAAGCTTGGAGTTCTTATCACTCTGGCATTCGGACATGCTATGCTTCGGCAATCACATTAGAGCCTCTTTTGTGCCAGAGACTCACGACAAAGCAAGTAGCCGATGAGCAAAGCACAAATAAAACTGGAAATTCGGATTACAAGTTGCTGCTGTACTGGGATCAAAGTAAAATTTAGTGGGTACTCACTGTAGTTTAACTTTAGGGATCTGTGGTAGTCGCATGCCATATGGATATGTATATAAGTAATGTACACCAGACAATGTACATGTGCGCGTTTGTGGATGAAACACTGTTATTTAGAATAAAATAACAATACGAGTTGGCATACACATGGAGTGTGTTATTTACAGACGTACGAACGACAAGTGCCACTATAAGACACATCCAAAAAAAGCCAATCGGAAATATAAGCGAGCTCTTTATATCGATATGGATACTTACACGCATATACAATACACTTTTTTTTAGAATATTTTCTTTTTTTAAATCACGTTTATATAATACTTGGCGAAAACACTTGTCTTGTGGAAAACACTTGTGTACTTGGAAAAAGTAGAACATATGGAGCATATGGAATTGCAGAAAAACACTAAAAATAGCAGGGAGACCAACACGAGGTAAAAAGCTAGATCAGTGAGACTGCGCGTGTCACAAGGTCACACGCACAGTATACCAACATTTGTCGCTATCGACAACAGTTCGATATGTGGGTCGCGACCCCCTTCCAGACAAGAGATCCATACTCAAGTATAGGAGTGAGGATCGCTGAATTCTTTCGACCAGCGTTTTATGTTTACCATATGTTATGTTATGTTTTTTGCATAAAGCAGAACACCTAAGTCATTCACGGATTCTATTCTCTCTAGAGGAGTATCATATAGAACATAATTATTTACCTGGGGAGATCCCCTAAAGAAGGTCATAAGCTTACATTTATTGCAATTAAGATTTAACATATTTACTATGCACGAATATTCTAGACGATTAAGGTTTCAACAGTGAGCTCGCAATACTATCATTAAATGTCAGGCAAGGCTTAACATCTGGAATGCTCTATAACAAAAGGAAGATCATTTATGAATAAAGTAAACAATAGAGGACCCAAATGACTACCCTGGGGCACACCAGAAGTAACTTAGATAAATGTAGAACCAAAGAATCGTTTTAATAAACATACTGGATTGTGTTGGAAAGGTATGAGGAGATCCACTCAATTAGGCTATGAGGAAACCCTAAAAGATTAAGTTTATGGAGTAACACGAGTCAAAAGCTTTACTAAAATCGGTGTAAATGACTTCCGTTTGCATTTGATTCTCGAATCCTTTAATTACAATAGAAGGGAACTCCAATAAATTAGTAGGAACCTAGATTTCAGAAACCCATGTTGGTAAGGTGAAATTATAAATTTAAACAGATGTTTCGGTTGGGAAGTTATAATTTTTCAAATACTTTCGGAATCACAGACAAATTAGATATACTACGGTAATTTTGAACATAGCATGAGCTAACGGATCATTTAAACAATTTATGAAGCGGTTTACGGATACTACCAGCGCAATACCTTAGCACACAACTAGGCACTCCATACGGGCCTGCCTTAAAAATAGGTTTTATTCCCAATAGTTCAGCTAAAATATAGCTTTCTGTAATTAAAGATTCAGGAGAGGATATTGGAGAGGCTCTCGATAGACTACAGGTTTAGGTCAAACACAAAAATAAAATAATAATAATAATATCATAACTCTGATACAATGATACTCCTAAAGGACTATCAATAAAAACATGAGATGTAGAGGGGCACACTCCATTAAAATTCTTGTTGAACTGCCATGAGATACCAGCAATATTAAAGTCTCCAAGGGCTATAAAATAATCACGATCAGAAAACCTTTAGAAATGTAATTAACATAATAATACAGATATTAAATTAAAACTTTTAACCTTTTCGGGACGGGGTTTTATTTCGAAAACCAAGATAGTTAGAGAAAATCCTTTTTCAGATTCTGAAAGATGACTAAAAATAATTATGTACTGCATACTTGGAAATCCTGAATTCGTCCTTTTATCCTGGGACATATAATCCCAATCCGAAGATATTCACCGTTACTTTTTTGTTTACATTATGAAATAGACACTTATAACTGTGTTTGGGATATTTCACAAGTGCTCTAGCATTAAAATTATAGAAAATACGATGCAATGAAAAATTTTGGGACGTATTGTCCAAGTATGCAATGAAAAATTTTGGGACGTATTGTCCCAGTAGTCCCGAAAGGGTTAATACTTACACGTTGGAAGCAAGTAACGAGTCTTGCTAATGTTACCAAATCGAGTCCTTCGCTTCTGATTGGCATTAAGTTTAACCAATAACACTTCGTAACCCACGTCGAAAGCGTGCTTCCGGAAATTAGTCTCTTGGAAAGTGCCTTCTGTATAGCATCCATATATCCGTAATTAAAGTTAAATATTATATTTACTTGTATTAAATGCAATGACGGATTAAAGGCAGTACCGGGACTATTCAGATATTGAGAACAAGTAAGAAAGTTACAGTCGAGTGTGCTCGACTGTGAAATACCCGTTACCCATTTTGAATAAAAACAAAATATTGCGGTATTTTTTCAAAGTATACCAAAAATACAAATATACTAAAAATATAACAAACGGTATATTTGTTATATCGATATACAACCACATTCAAAATATACCTTAGACGGCACAATATACCAGATTGTCGGCCAAAGCAACTAAGACCCTTGGTATGTAGGCGTTTTTCCCATACAAAAGTATTTCTTTAATAAGTTCCACAATTTTTATCTGATCGCAATCAAATTTTTAGAACTCATAAATACTATAGTTATTATTGTATTGTAATTGTCAGGTGGTTATATTTTTTTTAATTTCGGTTTATTTCACAACTTGTTCTTTCTCTGCCTAACGTTCTCTACATAGTGATCACACTTTCGTCTCGTGCCCGATCGATAGGTGTATCGATAGGTGTTCTAACTATCGATAGATATTTAATCGATTAATTCTTAATGTTACCTTATGCTATATTTAAATCTAGTATTTACAATATTTACAGTATATACCAAATTACGCTTGTTATTCGATTTTATTGATTTGCGGGGACGGCAATAAAATTAGTCTTGCGTGCAAACATAACAAATGCTGTCGAAAAAAAATTATAGCTCTATCTCTTATAGTTATAGTGAGATCTAGGTGTTCCTTCTACCTGTTACATTTCCTACCGGCACAAAGTTATAATACCCTTCTACCCTATGGGTAGCGGGTATAAATAATGTGTTGCAAAGTGAATAATATATATGTGGGAAGACACGATTGTAGTGCAGGAGATCTCTGTAAATCTTTCTCTTCCATGATCTACCGTATTTAGCTGCACGCAGCAAGTCGCCTGTGTGATGTTTACTGTTGTGTCTTCAGAAACTGAGTGGCTGCAAGCCGTCGCTCTTCTTCTCTATTTCGTCATTCCGCACATATATTTCACCATTCAGCAGAGCTATTTCATTATGATCCTGTATTACGCAAATCAGCTGAACAACACCTGGCCCATGCTCAAAAGAGCTGTACTCTAATGATGCTCACTTAATTTAACAGGATGTCAACATATGTACATCTTTATTTAACATCAGGTTCTTAATATAATTTCTCTACGACACGGCCTTCTTAAATTTCATGCGTCCGTGCGTTTCGTATTTCGCAATATTTCTAAACATAACAATGATTTTCATTCATTATTTTCTTGTTTTTTTTTTTTCTTGACTTAACATTTAATTTCATTTCATCTTATTCATCTATATATATAAAAGAAAGTCGTGCTATGTCAGAAATGTTATAAATCAAGAACGGCAGATGAGTGAAAATTGGTAGGGAGGTAGCTTAGAGCCAGGAGACGGACATAGGATTATACTCCACCGAAATGGCTGCAGTTATAGTAATGAATAACTAAGTAGGCAGTGAGCATAACGTATCATACATTTGTGTACGATATTATGTATTTATACATATAAATACAGTCAGCAATGCCGCGAACAAGACGATCGAATCTTTCCCGACAAAGCTGTAATGCAAGAAGAATACGAAATACTCGACTTCGTGCCACACGAGAAGCGAACAACAGAGATCAACAAATATATAATTTGCTACGCAGAACAAGATATTTATCAAGTGCTTTATCGAGCAGCAGCGTTTCGATACGATTGCAGCAAGGATTACGGCTTGCATTCTAGCGTTGGCATTGGGCAAGTGGACGTTGTTTGTGAGTATTGTGGTGCATTAAAGTTTTCCAGAGAAACGGCTGGATTATGCTGCCTTAATGGTAAAGTGAAATTGCCGTTGTTGACTCCGCCACATGAGCCATTATATTCATTGCTTTGTGACGAATCACAAAAACCTCGCCAGTTTCTTGCAAACACTCGAAAATACAATGTTTCTTTCCAAATTACGTCTTTTGGGACAAATATTATCGAAGAACGAGGATTTAATCCGACATTTAAGGTATTTATCCCACTCAAAAATATTCGCTAATTCAGAACTTTACCGAGATGCCGTTTGAATTTAAAAGAATTCAATTTCCGATACGTCTTGCATTTGCATTACCATCAACAAATCACAAGGCCAATCCTTAAATGTTTGTGGTGTAAATCTAAAACATTCATGTTTTCCCATGGTCAATTATACGTGGCATGTTCACGGGTCGGAAGACCATCTGCGTTGTTTGTTTTTTGCGCCTGATAATAAAACAAAAAATGTCGTCTATCACAAGGTACTTAGGTGAAGAGCAACCTATGTACATATGTATGTAAATAATAATGAATGAAATAATACAAAAATCACAATCTGCTTATTTATTGTCATAAGGGCGGAAAAAGTTCGCCGGGTCAACTAGTATCAAATAAACATTACTTTTCATTTAAACATAGAAATTCAAATCAAATTACTTTTCTTTTAAAGTTAGAAACTTAAAACAAATTCTATTGGCGTCCCTTGCCCTGCTCAAATTTATCTTTCTTTTTTTTTTACTTGTCACATCTCTCTTCATTGTCATTCTCTTCTCGTACCATAACTCTTACTCGATATCTCTCCATCAATGTACATATACTCTCAGGCAATTGCTGCACACCTTGCAACGCTCACACGTGCCTCCTGCGTTACAGTCCCTCTGAACCCACATAGCCCTCGCCATGCAGCTACGGCGCAGATAGCTACATGGTGCGGTTGTAGCCTTATAAATGATTTAACTCGAGTCCATAGTACCTACGAGTGCCTCATTCGGCGGTCTCTTTCATTGATCTACATCAGCCTCATCAGGCATCGCACTAGCTGTTCGTGGGCATACTTATACGTTCGTTTACTAGATCTCCAAACATATCGGTCACCATCAAGCTTTCACATGATGACAAAGGGTCCTTTATATTTCGAATATTTTGTTTGTCACCAACATTATAACTTACAATCTTAGCTTTATTTTTGTCAAATCGTTGCTTTTCATATTCGTCATTTTTTTGTATATTTTGCAGGGTTCTTGTTCTAGTGCATTCAGTATCAATATCTTCGTCTTCTACCCATTGATCTGTTTTCCAATTAATATATCTAACAGACTAACTTTGGTTACCCTATTGGCCGTGCAATTCATAGCCAACTGCATCTATTTTAAAGATTCTTGCCAAGACCGCTCACTCATTTCTACCGCTGTCAACATTGCCTTCATGGTTCTTATGAAACGCTCTACTTGACCATTCGTGCGGCTAGCACCTGTTGCTATTAAATGTAAAACTATTTAAAATCAATACTGGCAAAGCTAAGGCCGTGGTCGGCAATCACGCGACTACGTATTCCAAGCATGCATATGGTAGACTTTAGTGCCGCAATCCAGCTATTAAGTTAGGGCGAATTGCGTGATGCAAATGAACGTATTTAGTTAAACCATCTATCTGCGTACTATCTATCACGTACTCCATTATGTAATTTTTACCATTCAACTTGCCACTGATAATTACCATGATCGACATTGATTTCGTCCATTTCTTTGTGTCTTCCTACACAACATGCCAGATCGCAATGCATACGTTTTCGCGTCTTCATGATTAAGTTCGTAATTTTGCAATTTTGTCAAGTCCGAAATTTCCGAATATCGATGCTGCTCTCCAAGTAGGCCGTAATATCCGTAATATCTGCTAACTCTACACGCAGTTCAGTTGCTTTAGTGTCATTAGAAGGCTAATCAACTATACTCAACCTCAAACTCAAGGGACTGTAAATATGCCCTCGGCGTATTCGTATTGGTCTTCTGCGTAACAAATGATGTACCACTCGCTATGTCAAGACTTGAGAAATTTGGTCCGATATTAGGAGCAACGGGTATTTATTTGAGACGATATTAGCATTATGTTCTCGATAATCAATACACAAGCGATCACTACCACCCTTCTTTTTTACTGGTAACATCGGACTCGAAAAAGGGATGCTAAGAGTTCCTGTATTTTGTCCCTCACTAATAATTTTTCTTCTATGCTCAATCTATGTACATATATGGGCGCCTCATTACAGTTTTATTGGCATCAATCAGACGAAGTTTTTGCAAAACTATTAATTTATAAATTCCTATTTTAATTTTTTTTTATTTTTCAAAAGTGAGTGTTTCCACGTCTCTATATTTTTAATATGGGGTGCACAGGTAATGGAGCCAACGCAGAAAATTTTTTTTGATAATATGTATGTATAAATATGAAAATATCTTCCATTCTTTCTTAATATATTACTTTTACGTATATAAATATTAAAATCTTAATAAATTACATTAAACAAATATGGTTTTTTAATTTTGTTATATGTTTAGACAAATTTTCTATATATTTGTTATAAATTTCAGCACGCTATGGCCATTATTAGTATTTTTGGCCGCTCTTTTATACAAGCGGATCCACTGTGAGACGTTGCCCTAGTGTTGGTGGCACCTTACTTTCACAACATTTGAGAACCAATTTTTAGCTCTTATTGAGGTGGAAAAATGTGATGCTCTATCGATTTATAACGCCATCAAAGTGTTCTTTTTTGACAACCAAATACCTCTTAAAAATCTAAACGGCTTGGCAACAGATGGTGCTAATGTGATGGCTGGCTGTTAATAGCCTTAAAACCTTAATTAAGTGGAGACACCAACTTTTTTTTTTTTAAATGTACCTGTCATTACTTACACCTTTGCTTAGGATACGCCTGTCAAAAATTAACGTCCGAAATTGAAATGCTGTGCCGTAAAATATATTCATACTTTTCGTTTACTCCAAAAAGAACACTGGAATTAAAAGAATTTCAAGAATATTGTAATATTAAGCCCCATACAATTTTAGGAGTAGCCATGACACGTTGGTTATCTTTAGAGGTTATTTTGCGAATTCTGAGCAGCTCTTTTTCTTGTCCCAGGTATTGAAAGTTAATAAACATTAGGCCAAAAGAGATTGGTCAATTCATGGCCAAGCCAGAGCTTAAAATTTACTTATTATTTTTAAGCTACATTTTAAAATTATTGGACGAATTGGTTCGTCAGGAAAGTCTTGGCGGAAGCGTAAAATAAAACACACCGTGCTTTGACTATTTATTCGCGACTATACATGTACATATATTAAATGTTGTTTTACATAATTGTGTGCAGTGCAGATGTTAATGTTAATGCACTCCTAATATTAGTTATCGATACTTATATTGATATATTTAGCAAAAATCATTAATGATTTAAACGTTGAATTTCAGTCTGAATGGGCTCGTTCGCCATATTTTTATGCAAGATTACAAAGCAGCATTAAGCTAATTTTAAGAAACATTGTAACGCAGAAATATTTTGATTTGAAGAATATAAAATTGTGTATATTTAATAATTACAATTTTAACTAGAATATTAAAATGTAATATAAACTTTTATTTATAGCTTAGTTGTTTAATTTAGTTTTTTTTACAAGTATTTAAAGTAAGGGTGTTTATTTTACACTAACGTGATCCGCTTAGGATCAGCTCTGGCCTGACTGGTTCCGCACTGGTTCCAGTAACTCGATGCGCCTGCAAAATTAACTTGTTTCAATCAATTTTCTGAAAAACTTTTTTAACGATTTCAACCAACACTACCACATATTCTACATCTTCCTTATATATGCATCTACAAACGCATAATGCGCGCTATGGCCAACAAGAAAGTCAAAAAAAAAGCTAATTATACTTTTTCGAAACATCTCGAAAACATATCTCTAGAGAAATTTATGATTTGTTGAGTGTATATTCACAAAACTATACTCTATAACTTGTCATAAGCCGATTTGGCCGACAACTCGTCCAATCCGATATATTGGCAAAAATGTTGCTACCCTAATTTCTCATTCACGATTTTAGTGCAAAAAAAACTGCATGCAATTTGGATTGGAACATGGATTTAATAGAAAGATAATTTAGTTTTCTATTGTTTTGCTTTTAAACTTTTTAAATTTAAGACTAAATATCACGTAAAAAAGCAAAAATAAAAGGTTTTTTTATCCGATATTTTTCTTATCGATATATGACGCTAAAGTTACGGAGCTATCTTGACGTAAATTTAAAAACATATATTTTGTATATATCTTTTCAAAGCGCGGGTATAAACTTTCTTTACTCCTTCAGAAATGTCGATGTATCGAGGGTTTCTTTACTCAAAACATAGGAAACATCAGTGTTATAGCCTATTTCCACTGCACTCAGTTTTTTTAAGTTTTTCAAAATCCCGTTTTGGGGTTTTCATTGGCACGATGGCACGGTAAATATGGCAACGGTAAATTTCTCAATATGACCGCTCTGAAATGTCAGCTGTTCAAATATAAACACGAGTTGGCGAACAATTCAAAAAACAGCTCGCGCATTTCTAAAATGGAAAATTTTCTTAAATTGCAAGATTTTTATGAGGATTTTAACGAAGTGGAGAAGGTATAGGTCATTGCCAATAGTAAAGAAATCGCCATAAGTTTGGGTTTATGTAAGTAGAATTGCTGGCAGCAATGTAATATTTACATACATACATTTACTTTTTAGCAACGGCATGGGTGTTTTTGGGAGCGCGATATTCTTATTCAAATTAATAGGCGGGAGTTTGGCATCCTTGTGGAGCGCATTCGTGGATTGGCCAAAAAACACACTACACTTCTCCTCCCATAGCTCGAACAACAAAGCCTCGTGGATGCCACTCCACGATATTGACGGCTTGCGAGTTTTTTGGCCCATCTAAATTATAAAAAATTTGCTTTAAAAAGCAAAATCACATTTTTATTTTTCTGTTTTCATACCTTGGCGCACTTGAAAGTCAGCTGTTTGTTTAGTGGTGAGCTCTTTTTCGTTGTCACATCGATAAAATATCGAGTAATTTCCCAAAAAGTGTGTTCGCTATTTCTACGTAGCTCGCGAACGTAGAAAACCCGACTTATTTCTTATGGGGTTTCACATGGGGCGAACGTAACATTCGACCTGAACGGAAAAAATACTTTAAAGTCAGTTCCTGCGTTGTATATGGACCTTGGTATATTGTGTTCTATCATGGACGGTATCTAACGCGCCCACTTTTGGAGTACTTTATAAAATTAAATATTACATTTTGAATACATTCAACAGCTTTCCGGGCATCATTCCATAAGCGATTGTGTAGAGAGAGGGACGTCTAATTGAGCCGCATCGTTGATCATGCAGCAATGATTCAGAAATTGTGACGTTATTTTGGCTCAGATTTTGGTACACTTATTGACTAAAGTGCGATATCGATGGAAATTAGCTGATTATTTCACTTGCAAATTTTAGCGCCCCAAAATTATTTCGAATTGTTGTGCAATTCTTTATAAAAAAAAAAATGTAATCAAAATCGAAAAAAAAACATAGAAATTTACTTTTTCACCCCTCAATAGCTGTTCGCGTGATGCAGCTTTGGTGTAAGCACTTGCGTCATTGAATCGCATGATTGAAGTAAAAAAGAAAAATTGACACATTCTCTTATTAAATAAATGAAAATATGCTTTGCCGATATAAGTGTGAAGAAATGGGTTGACTATTTTGTGTTTGTCGAATAGACAATTTTATATATTTTGTACTGGGAACTGCGGAAGATATTTTTACTATTTTTTTTTTTATATGGAGTTGTGCGGAAAAACTCGATTTCATTCATTAGGGAACAGCACCTAACTAAAAAGTTTTTTTCTCTGAACGCTCCCATTAATGGGGAAAAGTTGGGCAACTAAATAAGGATATGCCTTTATAAGTATTAATCGATCTTAAATGCTAGAACTCTTATGGAAATTTAAATTTCAATTGTGCGATTAATATAAACAAACATCGATATTTTCAGTATTATCGATTCGATTATTCGATTGGCATTTAGCTGCAGGTGTAACACGTCAATTTTTTTGGTGACAAAGTTTATGTTGTATTTCTGAGTCTTGTGAGGTTTTAATAGCTAGTTGTGATTAAGGGAAACTTAGTGCAATGGGATTAACAATATCAAGTTTACTGACGCGGCTTTTTGGCAAAAAACAAATGCGCATACTAATGGGTAGGTTGCTATGTAAATTTAATATACATATGTACACGATTATCGTGTGTGTGTGAGCAAGCAAGAACTTTTATAGGAGTTACAACTCATAACTTCACATACATTTGTATACATAGACATTATACATATTCATTCAAACGTAAGTCTCCATGTAATGCAGTTTGTTAATGTGGAAAACAATGTTTTTAAATTATTTGCATAGTTGGTCTGGATGCAGCTGGAAAAACAACCATACTCTACAAATTAAAGCTGGGTGAAATTGTAACAACAATTCCAACTATCGGTTTCAACGTGGAGACCGTCGAGTACAAAAATATTTGTTTCACGGTGTGGGATGTTGGCGGTCAAGACAAAATTCGACCGCTATGGCGTCATTACTTCCAAAACACACAGGGGCTTATTTTTGTTGTCGACTCTAATGACCGTGATCGAATTAATGAGGCTGAAAAAGAACTTCAAAATATGGTATAACTTTTTTATATAACAAATTAATTGAATACCTAATTTAATAATTTATTTTGAATTTTTGTTTGCTGAAGCTCCAAGAGGATGAGTTGAGGGATGCTGTGCTGTTGGTTTTTGCTAACAAACAAGATCTTCCGAATGCCATGAGTGCTGCCGAGTTAACAGACAAGTTGCATTTAAATCAATTAAGAAACCGACATGTAAGCAATAAGAAACATTTACTTTTTCAGTATTTTTACATTAAGTTTAATATTCATTATACAGTGGTTTATTCAGTCGACTTGCGCTACCCAGGGTCACGGCTTGTACGAGGGACTTGATTGGCTATCAGCAGAACTGGCCAAAAAATGAGTATTTATCAAAACGTCAATGTTATCCGACCAAACGCAAAGAAAAAAAGAAGAAATTAAATAATCATTAGATTTTAAATAAATACATGTGTGTAAATTAATTTTTTAAACCATGAGCTATTTATTTTAACCTACATTATTTAAATTAATTTAATGAATATACAAATGCATTCACAGTTCACTCTTATACCTATCTACTAGCCAGCTTTCCCGTAATTTATCTTCATTTCATTAACCGACTTAATTTGCTATTTCATTACTTGTTTAAACTGCAGCAAAACGCAAATAAACGTCACCCGTAGGGTAGAAGGACATATGGAACTACGTTGACGAGAAATGCACGTAATGCCCCATTTCCACAGCCAATCAGTTTTTTAAAATTTGATCGAACCCTTTTTTCACATAAAAAAAAAATGAAAACAAAATGGGCAACGGTAAATGTCCAATATTTTGGCATAAAATTTTTTGTTTGTTCAATGTCACCAAATTGACATTATTTTCTGAATTAGAATTGTTAAAGAACTCTAAAGCTTTTTTTTTTAATTTTTGGACTTCGCTGGTAATTTGTAATTTGTCAAAATTTAAAGGCTACTATTATATGTCCTCTTTAAAAAAAAAGTGAGTTTTATCTTGAAATTATAACCAATACAAAAAACCTGGATTATTTGCATTAAATGTTTAGACGATGTAATATAGTGTCCAATCGTTCTATGTGTTGTTGGTATGTTTTAAGGTCCCTGCTAACAAATGTATCTGTGTTTCTGTGGAGTGTAACTTGTAAGTCGAGGCAATTTTAAAACTAAATGTTATTAACTAAACTGTTAACAATCAAATAGTGGATAACATTTTTCCCGATTTTCAATAATCAATGTTGCAGTTGTTTTGACGTTATGTCATTCAACGTTGCTTGATATTTTTAGTAACCACAACCGCCAACAAGCTGCTGTGAAACAATGAAAATTAAATAAGATGTTCACCAAATCTTAATAAAATTTAAGCTTAAACACCTTTTTGTATTAATTAACACTAACTCGCCAAAATGCAACAGAAAAGCATGCGCAATGACTTGCATCCTCGTTAAAAATTGAGTTTCTAAAGATGAAGTTCAACGCAAAAAAGCCTGGTCGTAAACCCTTTACGTATACTGAAGCAGGACCAAGGTTTGTGTCTACATTTGGCACAGAAATTATAAAAAAAAAAATAAATTAAATTATCGCAGTGTGAAGAAATGGGTTGTTAATTTTCAGTATCGAAGTATTGGTATCCTTTATTTATGTTGTACTAGGAACTGCGGAACAAATCTTTGACGTTTTTTTTTTATGGATTTTCGGAAAAAATTCGATTTCGCTCATTTGGGAACAGTGCTTAACAAAAAAAGTTTTTACTCTGACCGCTTCTATTAAAGGGAAAAAGTTTGGCAATTAAATAAGGATATGCCTTAATATGTATTGACCGATCTTAAATGCTTGAACTCATATGGAAATTGCAACACTGAAGCAGGATCAGGGTTGATGGATTAGCGCTTGAACTAGTCAATGAAACAGAATATTCAATGCCGCTGTTGTTGTATGCCGTTGACAATTCTTTTTTTAGAATTTGTATAGCTATAGTACATATTGTGAGTATAAGGTATATTCATCAAAACTTAAAGTATGTCGGAGAGTGAGTAAGGCTGATGTCAGAGTGCGCGCGAGAAGCGAAGCGATGCGAGAAGCGATGAGCAAAGCGAGAAGATGTCAGAGTGAGAGCTTTGCGAGAAGCGAGTTACATTGTTATTTTGTAAGGTTTGAAAATAAACGGTAATTAAATCACAGAATGCAAGAAAACAATCGTACGCTCTGAGAGAGTTGAAGCGATAAAGCAGGTTGCAAACTGTTCTCTCGCTTTGCTCTCGCTTTCTCGCTTGAACTCGCAACTCGCTTCGCTCTCACTCTGACATCTTTCGAGCGATTGCATATGAAAAGGGTTGCAGTGGTTTATCGCTCGTTCTCGCCCAATATTATCGCATCGCTTCTCGCTCGCACTCTGACATCAGCCTAAAGCAGCATCTCGTGTCGGCACATTGACACTGCTTAATTAAGAGTGTGCATGTTAGATTGAATCATTCTTTATATGCGCTTTGTTGGTTGTCCGCATTTTGTCGCTTTGACAAGTACAGTTATTGCGGGGCGACGAGACGCTGTCGCTGAGTTTGGTTCGATGGCTATGGCGTAGGCAGTAAAAGGATCGAGCGGGCAGTGTGCTCATGCAATCGCCTGTGAAAGCATCGAAACTCGCTTCGCGATAATGAGTAAACAGACTTCGGTAGAACAGACTCCGACAAGTATATACCTTAAATATTTATACGTTAAGACTTATGAGGCGTATCCAATGTCTCCAACTTTACACAATGTATTGGTAGTAATACACCAAATTATGGAATCCTGCGTATTTCCTCTAGCTCTCGGCAAAAATTCGCCAGCAATGCGTAATAAATTATACAAACACGCTATAGGCTTTATCATGCAAGAAAACACAGACGCCTAAATTCGATGCCAGACCTGTTCAACAGAGCATTGGATTCTTATGAACCACTGTTATTAAACCATAAAAAAAGACTACCGAAAGAAGTTATAGCTCTTTTTGAATCTTCTGATATGAGCATTCAAGCAAATGGGCATGCAATGACAAAAAAGGCGGATATGATGGATACCTCAGAGTTGGAGGAAGATTTTTGGGATTTTTTAATCATGATCAAGGTGTGGAGTAAAAACTTAATATAGGGCTCTAACTAATGAGTGATTTAAGTTTGCAGTTCCAAATCAACTTTTAAATGTGAATTTGCTAAAAATATATTTATTACAATACATTTAAAGAACATTTCCTTAACATATTACATTAAAATATTTTAAAACATAATTGTAGAAAAAATTTTAAAACCTTATGGTAAGGTGGACGGGAAAGAAGACGTGATCTAAGGATAGAAAAGGACACAAATTTCAAAAAAAGGACAAAAAACAAGACAAAATATTTTGTCCATATATTTTATGTAATATCTCTCTTTTTTTTCGGTTGCCAACTCGTTCAGAACATCGTCAATGTCATCATTGCAAACTTCGAAACTTTGATTTTTTGTAGGTTGGTTGCTTCCAATCATTTTTAAATATTGCTAAGGAATTTCATATTCATGGCAACATACGCCTTTCCGGCGTAGCCCAAATCTAAAAAAGAAAAAGACAATTTCAATAAATGTGTGAAGCAAAAGAGTATTAAAATATTTACCTGATCGATAAAATCGCATTTAAAGTTTCTATTTGCAGTCGGTTGCGCAATTTGGTTTTTTACCAAATTAGCTTGGCTAAAAACACGCTCAACTTCTGCATTTTTGATCACGACACATCCACTGCACCAGATAGATACCCGCTACCCATTTTGAATAAAAGCAATATATTTTGCGGTATATTTCTCCAAATATACTACAAAAATACTAAAAATACACCAAATGGTATATGTGATATATCGAAATAGTACCGCATTCAAAATATACCATAGACGGCACAATATACCAGATTGTCAGCCAAAGCAACTAAGAACCCTAGTAAGTAGGCGTTTTTGCCCATACAAAAGTATTTCTTTAATAACTTCGACAATTTTTATCTGATCGCAACCAAATTTTCAGGAATCATAACTACTACAGTAATTATTGTATATACCAAAATTCTAGCTTTAAAATTACGATTGTTATTAGATTTTTTTGATTTGCGGGGGCGGAAGTGGGCGTGGCAAAAATTTGAAACAAACTTGATCTGCGTGCAAACATAACAAATGTTGTCGAAAAAAAAAATAATAGCTCTATCTCTTATAGTCTCTGAAATCTAGGTGTTCATACGGACAGACACACAGACGGACAGACATACAGACGGACATGGCTAGATCGTGTCGGCTGTTGACGCTGATCAAGAATATATATACTTTATAGGGTCGGAGATGCCTCCTTCTACCTGTAACATACATTTCCTGTCGGCACAAAGTTATAATACCCTTCTACCCTATGGGTAGCGGGTATAAAAAGGACAGATAAAAGGCTAGGGGATGTTTTAAATTTTTTGCGGCTGACGCAGTTAAAAACCGGACAGATCTGTCCGGAAAAAGGATAAAACGGCAACACTGGTATGTACATACATACTTGTAAACGGTTTCTTGCGCCTTGTACTGTCATTAAAGTTACTTTCCCGTAGTACTCTCGAATTGATTCTGGGTGGCACGCCTTACTCAATTCCTCCTCTATAACACTGGCAAATTTTGGTGGCGAAAATTTTGGATTTTTACCGATTTTCCGGACAATATAACGCGCGTCGGTCTCATTAAAAAATGCATTGGGTACATTTTTGCCCTTCTCATGCACTATACTTTCGCGAAAAAAAACAATGAAATGATTCTTTGCACAGTCGAAACACTCAGATGCAGCATTTCATAAATTTTTGGACGGGAAAATCCATTCTTTAAAGGAGCTATGACGTCATTTTATAATTCATAAGCTGTGGTACTTTTTTTTGGCATTTTTTTGTTTTTCAATAATTTTATATAGTAAACAAAAAATTAGAGGATAAATGAAAAAGTATCTTGTATGTTAAAACATTAAACTAAAATCCTGCGTTTAAATAAAGTTAATACCTCTTTAGTTTGGTGGTTGAAATAAGCTGTGATCTACTGTATGTATATGTACAAAGTTTCATGTTTCTATCTTCAAAAGTCGTTGTAATGTCAAGAAAGCTGTCCCTATAGAGTATGGCCGCTTAGATGCAAAACAGCTGCGAAGAATGTAAACAAATTTTAGCCACCAAGTTATAGAAAGTGAGCAATCTAAATCATTAAAAACTAGAGAAGAATGATTCTTAGAAATCAGTAGTACAATTTATATTTTTGATGCGCTGAGCTACGTTTCGATTTCACCTCGATAAAATATCGCGTGACTAATAGCCTCTTTCCACCTCACTCAGTTTTTCTACGTTTTTTAAAGTCCCGTTACGGGGTTTCCAACTGCACGAACCGAGAAATATGGGCAACGGTAAAATTCTCAATATGGCCGCTCTGAAATGTCAGCTGTTCAAATGTAAACACGAGTTGGCGAACAATTCAAAAATCAGCACGCGCATTTTAAAATGGAAAATTTTCTTAAATTTCAAGATTTTGATGAGGATTTTGACGAAATGGTTGATAAATTAACCGAGTATAGGCCATTGCCACTATTAAAGAAATCGCCATCAGTTTGGGCCTATGTAAGTAGAATTGCTGGCAGCAATGTAATATTTTTACATAAATATTTTTATTTTTTAGGAACGGCATGGGTGTTTTTAGGAGCGCGATGTTCCTGGAAGCAGCGAATCTTTTTTTGTAGAACATTTTCGAATTAATAGGGAGGAGTTTGGCATCCTTCGCCTTCGTTGATTGGCCAAAAAAAGGCACTGCATATCTCCTCCCATAACTCGAACAAGAAAGCCTTGTGGATATTGACGGCTTGCGAGTTTTTTGGCTCATCTAAAATATAAACAATTTGCTTTAAAAAGCAAAATCACATTTTTATTTTTCTATGTTCATACCTTGGCGCACTTTAGTGTCAGCTGTTTTGTTAGTGGTGAGCTCTTTTTCGTTGTCATATCACAAAATATTGCATAATTACCCAAAAAGTGCGTTCGCTATTTCTACGTAGCTCGCGAACGTAGAAAAACCGACGTTTTTTTCTTATGGGTTTTTACATGGGGCGAACGTAACATTCGGCCTGAACGTGAAAAAACCAAAGAAAACCGTGCGGTGGAAAGAGGCTATAAACAAATATAACGAAAATTGGTGTTTGGTATTTTACAATTGTGTCCGATACTTTCACATAGCTCACGAAAGTGAAAAACCGAGCGGAAACGGAGCATTAAAAATCAGAAGTCTTTTGCCCCATTTCCACAGCTCCAAAAACTCGGGTTTTTTTTCAATATATATGTTTTTTAACAATAGAGATTTCTGACATTCGTGAGCTACGTGAAAATATCGGACACTAATTTTCGGAATACTTTTTCAATCACGCGATACTTTATCGAGTTGAAATTGAAACGGAGACCACCATAGCAAAAATATGTGCGTCAAGATAGCTCCGCAACTTTAGCGTCACATATCGATAAAAAAAATATCGGCTAAAAAAACTTTTTATTTTCGTCTTTTTACGTGATATTTAAACTAAAATTAAAAAAGTTTAAATGCAAAACAATAGAAAATTAAATTATCTTTCTATTAAATCCATGTTCGTCAAATTTCATGCAGTATTTATGCACTAAAATCGTGATTGAAAAATTGGGGTAGCAACATTTTTGCAAATATCTCGGCTTTGACGAGTTGTCGGCCAAATCGGCTTATAACAAGTTATAGAGTATTGTTTTATAAATATACCCTCAAAATTCATAATTTTAAAACTTTTCGTTTTGAGATATTTGAGAAAAAGTACGATAACCTCAGCTCCAGCCCCATACAAAATGAGCACAAAAAATCAATGCTACCGATTAATGACCGTAACTTTTTTTTGACTTTCTTGTCGGCCATAGCGCACATTATACTTTCGTAGATACAACTATAAGGAAGATATATAGCAATTTTGGTTTGCAATCAATTTTCTGTTTTGAGAAAATTGACCTTTTCTAACCCGCAAAAACAAGTTCATTTCGCAGGTGCATCAAATCACTGGAACCAGCGTGGAACCAGTCAGTGTTAAATAACACCATTTGGACTTTGGCGGGACTTCAAATACTTGCAGAAAATAACTAAATGAAACAAATATTACTATAATTTAAAATTACATTTAAATACTCTATTTATATATATATTACTTTGTTATAATTAATAAATATACGCAATTAAATATTCTTATTTAAATCGTAATTTTGCAGTTTACTTGATCACTGTTAGCGGCAAAACTTTATGTTAACGCTATCATCAAATTATTCTTAATATTTGCAGAACTTATAGGCCATGTCGCGCTATTTCATTCTATTCGAATCAAATAGATAAATATTTTGCTTTTGTTTTATTCAAATCGGTTAAGCCGTTTTCGAGAAAATTCAATTTTTGTGATTATTGCGAAAATTACAAATAAATTTCAATTTGGCATGGCAACGCTTAACATCTGCGAAGCTAGTAAAAAGTTAGCGTCGAATTTTTGTTTTGCAGATTTTTCAACATTTTGACTATGTACATAATTGGTCAATACTTTAAAAATAGATAATTAACATATGTATCATTTCCCAATATATACTACATAGCAAATTATCATAGTTTCGAGAAAATTCAAAATAACATCTACATTTTTCGATTATACGCTCTCCTAGACTTTGTCTGAGAAGGCGCGCATTGTTATAATATAAACATAAAAATTCGAATGCTTTGCAATTTGTTTTATTCAAATCGTGATTTTCCTTTTCGAGAAAATCGCATTTTAGTAGAATAGTACACATTTTTGAATTTTTGCGCAATACCTAAAGTAGTCAAAGCGTTGCCAAATTTAAAATGGCGATCATGTACATACCTATTTATCATATTTATTACCCATATATATCCCCAACTTATTGGCCATGTCGCGCTATTTCATTCTATTCGAATCAAATAGATAAATATTTTGCTTTTTGTTTTATTCAAATCGGTTAAGCCGTTTTCGAGAAAATTCAATTTTGTGATTATTGCGAAAATTACAAATAAATTTCAATTTGGCATGGCAACGCTTAACATCTGCGAAGCTAGTAAAAAGTTAGCGTCGAATTTTTGTTTTGCAGATTTTTCAACATTTTGACTATGTACATAATTGGTCAATACTTTAAAAAATAGATAATTAACATATGTGTCATTTCCCAATATATACTACATAGCAAATTATCATAGTTTCGAGAAAATTCAAAATAACATCTACATTTTTCGATTATACGCTCTCTAGACTTTGTCTGAGAAGGCGCGCATTGTTATAATATAAACATAAAAAATTCGAATGCTTTGCAATTTGTTTTATTCAAATCGTGATTTTCCTTTTCGAGAAAATCGCATTTTAGTAGAATAGTACACATTTTTGAATTTTTGCGCAATACCTAAAGTAGTCAAAGCGTTGCCAAATTTAAAAAATGGCGATCATGTACATACCTATTTATCATATTTATTACCCATATATATCCCCAACTTATTGGCCATGTCGCGCTATTTCATTCTATTCGAATCAAATAGACAAATATTTTGCTTTTGTTTTATTCAAATCGGTTAAGCCGTTTTCGAGAAAATTCAATTCTTCTTGTGATTATTGCCAAAATAATATTACCATGGTGGCAACACGTGTTACGGCCGAAAGTTGGGCCACCCCATGGTAATATTATTTTGGCAATAATCACAAGAAGAATTGAATTTTCTCGAAAACGGCTTAACCGATTTGAATAAAACAAAAAGCAAAATATTTGTCTATTTGATTCGAATAGAATGAAATAGCGCGACATGGCCAATAAGTTGGGGATATATATGGGTAATAAATATGATAAATAGGTATGTACATGATCGCCATTTTTTAAATTTGGCAACGCTTTGACTACTTTAGGTATTGCGCAAAAATTCAAAAATGTGTACTATTCTACTAAAATGCGATTTTCTCGAAAAGGAAAATCACGATTTGAATAAAACAAATTGCAAAGCATTCGAATTTTTTATGTTTATATTATAACAATGCGCGCCTTCTCAGACAAAGTCTAGAGAGCGTATAATCGAAAATGTAGATGTTATTTTGAATTTTCTCGGAAACTATGATAATTTGCTATGTAGTATATATTGGGAAATGATACATATGTTAATTATCTATTTTTAAAGTATTGACCAATTATGTACATAGTCAAAATGTTGAAAATCTGCAAAACAAAAATTCGACGCTAACTTTTACTGGCTTCGCAGATGTTAAGCGTTGCCATGCCAAATTGAAATTTATTTGTAATTTTCGCAATAATCACAAAATTGAATTTTCTCGAAAACGGCTTAACCGATTTGAATAAAACAAAAGCAAAATATTTATCTATTTGATTCGAATAGAATGAAATAGCGCGACATGGCCAATAAGTTGGGGATATATATGGGTAATAAATATGATAAATAGGTATGTACATGATCGCCATTTTAAATTTGGCAACGCTTTGACTACTTTAGGTATTGCGCAAAAATTCAAAAATGTGTACTATTCTACTAAAATGCGATTTTCTCGAAAAGGAAAATCACGATTTGAATAAAACAAATTGCAAAGCATTCGAATTTTTATGTTTATATTATAACAATGCGCGCCTTCTCAGACAAAGTCTAGGAGAGCGTATAATCGAAAAATGTAGATGTTATTTTGAATTTTCTCGGAAACTATGATAATTTGCTATGTAGTATATATTGGGAAATGATACATATGTTAATTATCTATTTTTAAAGTATTGACCAATTATGTACATAGTCAAAATGTTGAAAAATCTGCAAAACAAAAATTCGACGCTAACTTTTTACTAGCTTCGCAGATGTTAAGCGTTGCCATGCCAAATTGAAATTTATTTGTAATTTTCGCAATAATCACAAAAATTGAATTTTCTCGAAAACGGCTTAACCGATTTGAATAAAACAAAAAGCAAAATATTTATCTATTTGATTCGAATAGAATGAAATAGCGCGACATGGCCTATAAGTTCTGCAAATATTAAGAATAATTTGATGATAGCGTTAACATAAAGTTTTGCCGCTAACAGTGATCAAGTAAACTGCAAAATTACGATTTAAATAAGAATATTTAATTGCGTATATTTATTAATTATAACAAAGTAATATATATATAAATAGAGTATTTAAATGTAATTTTAAATTATAGTAATATTTGTTTCATTTAGTTATTTTCTGCAAGTATTTGAAGTCCCGCCAAAGTCCAAATGGTGTTATTTAACACTGACTGGTTCCACGCTGGTTCCAGTGATTTGATGCACCTGCGAAATGAACTTGTTTTTGCGGGTTAGAAAAGGTCAATTTTCTCAAAAACAGAAAATTGATTGCAAACCAAAATTGCTATATATCTTCCTTATAGTTGTATCTACGAAAGTATAATGTGCGCTATGGCCGACAAGAAAGTCAAAAAAAAGTTACGGTCATTAATCGGTAGCATTGATTTTTTGTGCTCATTTTGTATGGGGCTGGAGCTGAGGTTATCGTACTTTTTCTCAAATATCTCAAAAACGAAAAGTTTTAAAATTATGAATTTTTGAGGGTATATTTATAAAACAATACTCTATAATTTGTTATAAGCCGATTTGGCCGACAACTCGTCAAAGCCGAGATATTTGCAAAAATGTTGCTACCCCAATTTTTCAATCACGATTTTAGTGCATAAATACTGCATGAAATTTGACGAACATGGATTTAATAGAAAGATAATTTAATTTTCTATTGTTTTGCATTCAAACTTTTTTAATTTTAGTTTAAATACCACGTAAAAAGACGAAAATAAAAAGTTTTTTTTAGCCGATATTTTTTTATCGATATGTGACGCTAAAGTTGCGGAGCTATCTTGACGCACATAGCAAAAATTGATAATAGAAATGCGCGAAGCCATACAAATTACACTAATTTTTGAAAATCATTCTGTTTCTAGTTTTCGATGATTTCAATCGCTTACTTATCAAATTTGAAAAACCTGAGTTGCAATGGAAATGGGGCATTACATATTCACATAAAAAATGTATGACGTTTTCCTAAAAAAAAAAAATAATTGTGCATTTATTATATTTGCAAATTTGTCAAAACATACATACGTATGTAATAAGTTTAGCATAGACTTAAATTAAATATTTCAATCAAAATATATGTATATGTAAAACTAAACTAGTTCACAATTATTTTGAATCATGATTTTTTTTGTTTTAGATCAAATTTGAAAATATTAATTTTTGGCAACTTGCACCAAATATTAATTAAGCTTACAGTACAACAATGACCACTAAATCTGCGCTCGCATGCGCCAAAGCCTTGGAGGGCATCAACGACAAGGACCTGATCAGCAACATTGGCTCCGGCGTTGGTGCTGCCCCAGCTGGCGGTGCTGCTGCCTCTGACGCTCCCGCCGCTGAGGCCAAGAAGGAAGAGAAGAAGAAGAAGGAGGAGTCTGATGTGTCTGACGATGACATGGGCTTCGGTCTCTTCGTTTAAGAAGCAAGCACTTGTAACATACCTAAGCAACATCAACATCCCCTGCGTATATAAAGTAAAGTTTTATCTTTCCTCAACTTTTTCGTACACGTTTTAATGTACAAAGAATGCGGCGTGGAAATATAATTGTTTACTTAATTATAATGATTTGGCAGCTTCCTAGTCATCGAGGTGATCAATATCTAACGTATTTGGCGTTAAGAGCATGGGCTCGCTGCAGGTTGACTCATCCACTAATGAAGATAGTGAACCATTCATTTTTGAGCCTGCTAAGTCCACCTGTTGCTCGTCATCATCCACCCCTCCACCATGCGACCGTTGCAATGATGAAAGTAACGGGTCGTGTCCACCAGAAGAATCACACTCATTGAGCATATTAAATGGAGACGCTGGTGCTCTCCTCGCCTTGATTGAAGACTAGAGTGTTTTCGACACCGTCAAATCACTCCATTATTCAATTGTTCTTAACTAAGCTGCTGAATAGCTGTTGCCTTCGGTCCAAACCTATTGCAACATTGTTGTAACTGTGTTGAAATAGGGGAATGCGGTGACGATAGCAAATGGCTACATTGAGAGCATTGGATCTCCTCCCTGTACAGGATGTTTACAATCTTCCATCATCAGCTCATCAATTTGATTTAAGCCCATGTTACGATCGTTACTAATTAATGGAATCTGTAAAAATATAGGCAAATTTGTATTATTACATGTTACCATTATTATTATTAACTCGCAGCTTCGCCCGCGTTACATTTTTGTGGTTAAAGATAATACTATATATAGTATCGTGAACCTAATAATTGACTTCGGTTTGGATGTCTCTTACTGCTACACGTCTGAAGACTATTTTAATCTTTTAAATATAAAATAAAAATATAATAAAAAAATTGTTTCAACTAGATACGTTAACATTTAAAATGGATTATAACAAGTAAGAAAGTTACAGTCGAGTGTGCTCTACCCATTTTAAATAAAAACAAAATAATGCACTATTATTTTCAAAATGTACCGAAAATACTACGATGCTAAAAATATACCAAATTGTGTATTTGTTATATCGATATAGTACCACATTCAAAATATACGATAGATAGTAAGTAGGCGTTTTTGCCCATGCAAAACTATTTGCTTAATAAATTCCACAATTTTTGTCTGATCGCAACCAGGAATCACAATTACCATAGTTATTATTGTACATACTAAAAATCGCAGCTCTAGCTCTAAAGTTACGCTTGTTATTCGATTTTTTGATTTGCGAGGGCTGAAACAAACTTGATCTGCGTGCAAACATGACAAATGCTGTCGAAAATTATAGCTTTATCTCTTATAGTCTCTGAGATCCAGTGTTTCATACGGACAGACGGACATGGCTAGATCGTCTCGGCTATTGATGCTGATCAAGAAGGGTCGGAGATGCCTCCTTCTACCAGTTACATACATTTCCTGCCGGCACAAAGTTATAATACCCTTCTACCCTATGCGTAGCGGGTATAAAAATATGACCTTGCAATATGCGAAAAAATGTTCCTTAAACAGTTTTAACTTTTTTTGATCCAAACGCATTAGTGATTATTAAGACTTGTTATTGTCGTGCTGAAAGTCGAGATTCTAAAATTGAAAATAATCGTGACAAATATCTAAAATAATTAGACATTTCGTCAACATGTTCGGTAGTCCTAGCTTTAAATGTCGCTGCGATCATGTTTTCACAGACAAAGCGAGAGGCAGTAACATTAATACGCTATGTATTGGCGTGGTAACTTTTAGCCAATTTCATGTTCGGTAACATTCGGAATTCTCTTAGTCCTCTTGTGTGTGCTTAAATAATTTTATCGTGGTGTGGCAGCTGTTTTGCATCTGAGCGGCCACACTCAAAATTTATCGTTAGCCATTGTTTTGTTTTTTAATTTTATGCTGTGTAAGCCTGGACTAGATGGAGAAAACTGAGCTCTGCGAGCACTCGTCATTCGGTATTATTTTCAAAATATGGCAAAATAATATACCAAAAATGTTAAAAAATTGCATATTTGGTATATCAACATGTACTATAGAGTGCAAAATATACCAGATTGTCAGCCAAAGCAACTAGGACCCATATTAAGTAGACGTTTTTTCCCATACAAAAGTATTTCTTAAATAAAATCTAAATTGTTTATCTGTTTGGATCTAAACTCAAAAATTCGAAATACTGTTATTATTATTTGGACGTTGACGTACTAACGGCAGTACCATCAAGTGGCCCAGCGATACCAAGCACGGGCTTGTTGACGCGCGGACAAAACAAAATAAATTTGTGAACAGCATGCATTAAACGAAAACCGCGAATAAATATTAAAAGACGCTGGACAACTAATTAAATTAGATTAAAAATATGTTAGAGTAAATGTATAAAAAGATAAATAACAATTAAATACTCGATAAATAAGCTAATAATAAGGTTTTAAGCAGAGGAATAGATTTGCTGGAGCAAACTACGTTATTGAGATTATTATAATTCGTACACAAAATACGGAAAGGATTATGGCAAGCAAAGTTAGTAGATCTACGTGAAATAAGAAGAGGAAGAAAATTCCTAGTGATCCTGACAGGAACTGCAAAACTAATTTGACTTAACAGCTCCAAAGAGTCTATTTCACCATTAATTAGTCTCTGTATAAAAACAGCACCTTGCATAGTTCTACGGTCAGAAAGAGAAGGAAGGTTTAGTAATAAAAGTCTACTTCGATACGGTGGTAATCTAATATTAGGATTCCATTTTAAACTACGAAGAGCAAATAATAAGAATTGTTTCTGCACCGATTCAATCCTATCTTGATAAACCCTATACTGGGGATTCCAGACAAGAGATCCGTACTCAAGGATAGGACGAACCAGTGAGACGTACAAAGTCTTAGTGATGTAGGGATCATTGAACTCTTTCGACCAGCGTTTTAGAAATCCCAGAACACCCATGGCCCTATTTACAGCAGACAGAATATGTTTATCAAATTTTAGTTTCGCATCAAGCAAAACCCCTAAGTCATTCACACCTTCAATTCGCTCAAGAGGAGTATCATATAACATATAGTTATTTAACTGGGAAGAACCCCTACAAAAGGTCATAAACTTACACTTATTGCAGTTCAGATGTAACATATTTACTCTGCACCAAGATTAAATGTCAGGCGAAGCTTAACATCATCGGCGTACATAAGTACACGGGAATGCTCAATAACAGAAGGAAGATCATTTATGAACAAAGTGAACAATAGAGGACCTAAATGACTGCCCTGGGGCACACCAGAAGTGACTTGGACACATTTAGATACAAAACCATTATAATAAACATTTTGAATTCTGTTGGAAAGGTATGAGGATATCCACTCAATTAGGCTATGAGGAAACCCTAAAACATTAAGCTTATACAGTAAGAGCAAATGATTAACAGAGTCAAAAGCCTTACTAAAATCGGTGTAAATGACATCCGTTTGCATTTTATTCTCGAATATTTTAATTACAATAGAAGAGAACTCCAATAAGTTAGTAGAAGTGGATCTAGACTTCACAAACCCATGTTGGTAAGGTGAAATTATAGATTTACACAGATGTTGCAGTTGAGAAGTTATAATTTTTTTCAAATGCTTTCGGAATCGCGGATAATTTAGATATACCGCGATAATTTTGAACTTTAGATTTACTCCCTTTTTTTAGGATAGATATAATGTATGATTTTTTCCAGATTTAAGGAAAAGAACTTGAGTTAACGGATAATTCAAACAATTTAAAAAGCGGTTTACAGATACTACCAGCACAATATCTCAGCACAATAGCTATTTACTCCATCCGGGACCTGCCGAAAGAATAGGTTTTATAGCCAATAGTTCCGTTAAAATAGAGCTTTCAGTAATTAAAGGACCAAAAATACAATTAGATGAATTTAACTGATAAGGATAAGAAAAGGAATTTTGAGAACTTGGGACAGAATATGTCGTTTGGAAAAAGTCCGCAAATAAATCGGCAACATCATGACCATTAGATACTGTCATATTCTCCAAAGACATAAATGCTGGTGATGACGCGGATCTACGCTTCGAGTTAACGAAGTCGTAAAATCGCTTTGGATCACGCTGAAATCTTATTCTGCACCTACTCAAATAATTATTATAACACTCATTGTTATGAGTGCGAAAAGCAGCTTGTGCAATAGAATAACGCAGAAAATCAAAAGAGCCAGTTCCTTTGAATTTTTTGTAAAGTCTCGACTTACGATTTTTTAAATTCGATCATTTCTTGGTAAACCATAAGGGTTTATCAGACAAATGTGGAATACTTGATGGAACACAAGCATCAAATAGCAAGTTCAAAGTAGAGTAAAAAAATTCAACCGCTATATCCAAGTTCGTAGACAAAGAAAGTTGGAACCAGTCAGTTTGAGATATAAGCAGAGCAAGTTTCTCAAAATCGGTTTTCCGAAAACAACGAGAAAGCTCACCACAACGTACACTCGACTCTGACGCAATGAATGGGAGCTCCAACATAATTTATAAAGTGGGATGGTAAGGGTCTTCAGGAGAAGATATAGGAGATATTCTCGATAGAGAACATGAATCTGGGTCTAAAACAAAAATAAGGTCTAGAGACCTGTTTAAGCAATTTGGAATACCGTTAATCTGAGACAATGATACCCCGAAGAGACTATCAATAAAAACATGGGATACAGAGTGGCAAAGTCCATTTAGATTCTTGGCGGAATGCCATGACACCCCAGCAATATTAAAATCACCAAGGACTATAAAGTGATCACGATCAGAAAGCATATTAGAAATGTTTTTAATAATAGAAAAATGAGCTAAATATAAAGCATCATCTAAAGCATCATCCAAAAATCGTGGCTTTAACTTTAAAATTGCGCTAGTTATTCGATTTGTAGGACGGAAGTGGGCGAGTCAAAATGCTGTCAATAAAAATATCTCTATCTCTTATAGTCTCTGAGATCCAGTGTTTCATACGGACGTACGAACATGGCTAGATCATTTCGGGTGTTGACGCTGATCAAGAATATATATACTTTATAGAGCTGATGTCCCTCCTTCTACCTGTTACATACATTTCCTGCCCTATGGGTAGCGGGTATAAAAACTAAGTGTCTGTGGAAAAAGGGCATAATAAAATAGTGATTAAAGTTTGTTTACACTCTGGGCACCTGTTTTTCATTGGAGCCACCTCAGTCAAAACTAACCGTTTCTTATTTTTTGCGGTGGATCAACAGGATTGTAGGTCAAATGTACTCTATGGTCATCGATATATTTTAGTATTTTTTAAGAATTAGGTCGAACTGTTTTTCTTTTAATAAATATGGGTAACGGCTATCTTACAGTGTGCTCGACTTGTTGGTTTTATTTATTATATTTTTGATGTGAGTTGACATGTCTTTTTGGAACTAACGTTCTTTTTAACTTTAATGAGCGGTTTAGGACAGGTAGAGACATTTTTAAAAACTTAGCCTATTTGCACGATGAAAAAATACAATCTTGTATAAAAATCTCTAGTGCATATATCACGAAAATGTGAGGAAAACCAGATTCCGACGATACATTTGAGGATCTAGTGAATTCAGGAAATATTTCAAAAGATGCATTTGATTCAATATTTTAATGATTCTGCCTTTAGTCCCAATTAATAAAAAAAAATTAATCGCATAAATTGGCTAACATTTTATTTTCTTTTAACAATCAACAGTATCCAACTACGCATAAAAAACAGTAAAAAAATATACGTAGCATTGGTTGCTTAACAAATGTATGACTTTTCACTAAAAAGAAAAAAAAAACAAAACAGTGTATTTATTACATTGGTGGCTTTGAGGACTGCAACATCTAATATCTTTAACATAGATTTAAATTAAATATTGCAACAAAATATATATGTATATATATATAAATATATATTTACATGAATATATATTTAATGACAAGCATATTTATAAATTATATCTGGCTATTTTGATTTAATATTGGAATGCAATAGTATGGGCTTGTAAATACACTTGTATGATTGATTAATTGATTTGAAATGTGATCTCTCTTGTCTTTGTGAAGTAACATCATATAGGTAATACAAAAGATAAAACATAATATGTTTTCATAATACTTATGCCAATATATACACCTAATTCATGCAACACTCTAGGATGCAAGTGATATAATACTAAACTAGTTCGCATTTGTTTTAGTTCAAATTATAATGATTTGGCAGCTTCCTATTCACCGATGTGGTCAATATCTAACGTATCTGGCGTTAAGAGCATGGGCTCGCTGTGGGTTGACTCATCCACCAATGAAGATAGTGAACCATTCATTATTGAGCCTGCTAAGTCCACCTGCTGCTCGTCATCATCCACCCCTCCACCATGCGACCGTTGCGATGATGAAAGTAACGGGTCGTGTCCACCAGAAGAATCACACTCATTGAGCATATTAAATGGAGCACCATTATGCTCGCTGTGATGATGGTGTAGACGCTGGTGCTCTCCTCGCCTTGATTGATGACTAGAGTGTTTTTCAACACCGTCAAATTGCACTCCATCATTCAATTGTTCACAACTAAGCTGCTGAATAGCTGTTGTCTTCGCTCCAAAGCTATTGCAACACTGTTGCAACTGTGTTGAAATAGGGGAATGCGGTGACGATAGCAAATGACTGCTATGAGAGGAGAGCATTGGATCTCCTCCCTGTACAGGATGTTTACAATCTTCCATCATCAGCTCATCAATTTGATTTAAGCCCATGTTACGATCGTTACTAATTAATGGAATCTGTAAAAATATAGGCAAATTTGTATTATTACATGTTATTATTAACCATTATTATTATTAACTCGCAGCTTTTTTTGGTTAAAGATAATTTGTTATGCATTTACTCTCTTGTAGTATTGTGAACCTAATAATTGGCTTCGTTATGGATGTCTGTTACTGTTATTTGTCTAAAGATCTTTAATCTATAAAATATAACTAAATTATAAAAAACAATTCCAAAATTTTTACAACGAGATACGTTAACATTTAAAATTTCGATCACCAAAATATGACCTTGTATCAGTATGCGAAAAAATTTTCCTTAAAGAGTTTTACCTTTTTTTTGATGATTATTAAAACTATTGTTTTTGTTATGGCAAAAGTCGAGACTCTAACATTTATAACAATCGTGACAAAAATCTAAAACAATTAGACATATCGTCGGTAGTCGTAGCTTTAATTGTCGCTGAGATCATGTACTCATAAACAGAACGAGAGATGGTAATATTAATATGTGTAGTAATTGGTATGGAAATTTTTTACCATATTAAATTTTTTTTTACTGTAAATAAAAAATTGTTTGCTGAAAAATTGCCAACAACAGATCACTGCATCTCAATTCATCAATGTTTGTTGGCTTTGTATCAATCTGTACATTGTAATTAAGCTGTGTGTTTACGGCTGATCTCATTTCCAAAACAACTGGACTTGAGTCATGTCAATAAGACTTTTAGAATAGGAAATTTAATAAGTTAAGAAAATATACATATATATATATATGGTATTATTTTGTATTTCGATATAGTACCACATTCAAAATATACCATAGACGGCACAATATACCAGATTGTCAGCCCAGCAGTAAGACCCCCAGTAAGTTAGCGTTTTTGCTCATACAAAAGTATTTCTTTATAACTTCCACTATTTTTATCTGATCGCAGCCAAATTTTCAGGTATCATAATTACTATTGTTATTATCGAATACACCAGCTGTAGCTTTAAAATCACGCTTGTTATTCGATTTTATTAATTCGCGGGGGAAGTGGACGTGTCAAAAATTTGAAACAAACTTGATCTGCGTGCAAACATAACAAATGCTCTCGAAAAATGATAGCTCTATCTCTTATAGTCTCTGAGATCCAGTGTTTCATACGGACAGACCGACATGGCTAGATCGTCTCGGCTGTTGATGCTGATCAAGAATATATACGTTATAGGGTCGGAGATGACTCCTTCTACCTGTTACATACAATTCCTGCCGGCACAAAGTTATAATACCCTTCCACCCTATGGCTAGCGAGTATAAAAAGGCAAAAAGTCAACTTTTAACTCTTGGGACTCAACTCGTGAATCATTATGTGTAGTCTCCTCTCTAAACTAACAAGTAATCAAAAACAATCTGCTTTTTATATATCAAACATTATTTTTAGATTCCTTATTAAAAACTTTAATATTAACGCGCGCATATTAAGGTAAGTATTTAATTTGCAAATATTGTAACCTTTTTGTATTCATTTCAAATTTACATTACTTTACTATTTCCTATTTCCTATCTTCTATTCACGTTGTATTATTTTTTGCATTGCCGAATCTATCTTGTCGCTAGCCTCGCGACGACGTCCGTCGGCTGCTTTGGAGGGAAGCCGCATTTTCAGTATAAATAAAAATGTTATAATTTCCTTTTTTTTGTTAACAACTAAGAAACATACCGTACTCTCGATGACTTCCTCCATTTGACCAGCAGTGGAGTGGCGGTTTTGCAACATGGAAGTTGACAAGGGTGAAGGAATGGAGCGCGAGCCCTTAAGATACGCCATGGAGATGGCTGATGATGTTGGCGCCGATGCTGATGTCAGATTGTATTCAGACATAGGGATGCCATGGGATTTGGCCTGCATTTCCAATTCCTTCGAATGAAATATTTTTTTAAAAATGAATTATAGAGGTAATTGAATTACTATAAAATTACCCGTATGCGTGAAGTAAGTTTTCGGTTTTGAAGTTCCATTTGGCGTTGTCTGGATTCATTTTGTCTTAAACGGGATACTTCGTGCTTTAAGCATTTGATGTAATCGACAGAGGATTTTAGAATCGTACCCTTATTTGGACGAATATCACGTACAACTTCGTAGAAAGCTTCACTGCCCTTGGGCAGTAGTGTGCCTAGCTCTTTGATCCTATCATTTATGTTAAAGCGACGCCGTCGTTCGACTTGTTGTATAGAGAATACAAATATGAATTTCAGTTTAAATATAAATACATACTCAGGGGGTGCCACAGAAATCACTAGTGATTTCACTAGGGAAATAACCAAACGTAAAATTACTGAAGAATGTTTGCCACGCTACAAAACCTTTGTGATCTGAGTTTCAAAAACTGTCACATTGCATAATCAAAAATCCCTTTACGACAATTATCAATGGCTGGTGTAAATATTTTGTAAAGATACAGATGTCAGTGTGCTTTTCATGAAGTTGAGGAATCAGATTGTTGAGGTGTGCAATGTTTTCCCCTTCATAAAATATACAAAATGATCACATAATCTAAACAACAATTGCTGCAAATGTTTTGTCAAATTGCAAATTGCTGCAAATGTTTTGTCAAATTGCACAATCTATTTTAAATAAAATAAATGTTTCGTTACTTATTTTTAATAAAATGTTCCATAACTTTTTTCAAAAGATTTTTTTCCAAACACTTGTGTTCCGAATTCGGATTTAAAAAAAAAAGGCATCATTGGTAATCAAAATCATCGTCAGAACACTGAAGTCGCGACTTAAGTGATGTTACTAGGGATTTACAAAAATTTTAATTTACTCCACAGAATATATTAATATTTAAACACAGTTTAATCAATTGAACACTTCTGAATCAATGACATTTTTTCGTAAAAGTCAGGTTTCATTACTGATTTTAGCAAAAGCACTGACAAAATAGTCAATGTTTTTGAATCCACTGAAAAACGGGTCTGTGGCATCTACAAGAGAAATTCGAGTTGAAGTGTTCTCTGTGGTACCCCTGATTGGGGACGTTTTCAAATTAATTTACTCACTCATATTATGATTATCTTTTTTCTGCCGATCCTTAGCCAACGCGTTGATTTCGGCGTCTGTCAAATTTTGTGGCTCCTGTTTAATTGATAACTCCGAACTAAAATTTTTATCAAAATTGAAAGAATCGTTTTGCAGAATGTCGTCAAAGAGATCCTCTGCCTATATATAAAATAATAGAAAAGCAACAATCGAATCATTAATACTATGAATATAAATATATACACTTGGCCCTGGCTTAACACGGGGGTTATGTTCCTAGAAATCCTAGTGTTAAGCGAAATAGTAATAAGCGAAACATGGATTCAGTACAAAATAAGGGGTTACGTTCGCAAAATTGAAAATTGGTAGCAACAAAATTTTTTTATTGTTCAAATTTGGTCTGTTTTTATTAAAAATACATACATTTTAACCAAAAATTAACCAAAAGCCTTTAATAAATGTATATTTATTTTATTATATTATATTTTCAAAATTAAAAGTTGGTATTGAATTAAAAAAGTTGCTTCATATAATTAATTAACAGGTTAAACTTTATTGAAACTTAAAAATGTTAAAAAATAAGGAGATCATATGTTTCTATTATTTTTCAAATTTTAAATGCATTTGGTTTCATTTATAGTCTAAGCCAATTTGTTTCAGCATGTTTTCACATTTTTGTGGCTCCTTATCAAAAAGTCGTGTAAGAACGAGGTATTTAGCGGGTTAAAAGGGAGATGGCAGCAAATTGTGTAACCGTGTAAGACCGAGTTCGTGCTAAAAAAAGAGTCCATGTTAAGCGAGGGCCAAGTGTATATATATTCATATATATTTTTTTTAAATTTATTTACAAAAGGTGAGTACAAAATCTGAAAAAAAAAATTGATCTGCCTAAGCATGCACGAGCAAGATTGTTCTCTTATCCTCTTATAGTCACTAAGATACAGAGTTTAAACCAATGAGCAGACAGGGTAGGGAATATGGTATAAGTATACATTCGATCGCTCTTGAAATTGCAGTCAGACATGTTTTTCTTCATACCAAAACTTCGTCTTTAAGAAACTTAATATAAAAATATAACAACGAATTGGTGGTCAAATTTTGTGTGCTCTGCTTGCAAAACAACATTTGTTATCGTTGCTACTGGACTTTGTTTTTGTATTTTTTACTTTTGCGCTCTCCGTTACTTCTTGCGCACTCAACGCTGACACAGTATTTAACACTTTTTCTCTTGGTATTTTTTTGTTAGCTAGGCTGGCCAAATTCACCACTGAACACTTCCCGAGGGTGCTGGCTGGGTGGGATCTGCATAACTTTACTGTCATCGGGTAGCAGAACTCTACTATGCGCCGACGTTTCAGGTACTGCCGATCCAAGCTGAGGGCTTTGGTCCTTGTCTTTCGGGCACTTGTCGGCCTGGGAACAAGAAGCACAATCCATGGTATGAGGTGTCTGGCGGTCAGACTGAAAACGCTAACCCAAGAACAAAATCAGACAAAATGTCTCTGAATGGAGCATAAAAATCATTCAACTCTGTCGGGGATGTGAGCCCAATCGTCGGTGGAAGGCGTGTCTGGTACTATCGGCGGGCACGGGCACGGGGGCGAGAGATCCTCTCTGCGTTACACCAGTAGTCACTCCGCTGTTGTGAGGCTCAGTGACGTGGCTAACTTGTGTGCCCAGAACAAGGAGAAGCTCGCCTGAGCCAACGACAATGAGGTTCAGTCCGGTTCCACCGGTCCTGCCAACTCGAAGGTGATGTCCATGGCAAGCAAGCGCCAACGGCCTGCTGAGAGTCCCAAGCAAGGGAATCCGGTAAGCAAAATCAGCGAGTACCTGGCTCTACCAACAACAAGAACAGAACGGACAGCAACAGACAAAGAGGGAGAGCAACGGTTGCTGAAACTGCGACAGGAGGGACCCTGATGGGGAAATGCCTGCTTAACGGTGGCGGTTGACCCACAGTAAGCTGGTCGGCGCACTGTTTGTCAGGATGGAGAATGCCCCAAACTGCCCAATACCTACATTTGAAGATACCAGCTGGATGAATGGTGTCAATATCCTGATATTCATGGACCAATCGTTGCTTTGGCTGAAAGCGATCGTCCCCAAACTGGACGTCTTATGGGATTGGGCCAAGTAGGACGTGGTGGACAGTAATAACATTCCGCCCATGCCGAAGGCATAGGTCCTGTTCCCTATAGCCGTACATAATCCTTCGAGAGGATTTGCTATACAAGCGCAACGGGAAGATGGCATGGGTCTTCGAGAGTGTGTACCTTTCCCTCAAAGAACTTCATCTGACTGACAAGGACGCGACGGAGGCGGTAGGAGCGGACGCGTCCACGGTTTTGGACTAGGAACCATGGATAGTGTAGGGCAACACCTTCGCCAGGCTGAAGTTGCCTAACTACAACCTATACGTCCCGACTACGGAAGGGGTTACAAGCTTATATACTACCTAATTTTAGCACTGACGCTTTAACCGTGATGGTACTGGAGAGCTGTGAAGGATCCTAGGATCCTGCTACATGGCCCACGACGGACCCGCTCCACTGGAAGAGTTGTTGTGTTTGGTGGGCATGGTCTGCTTCTCCAATAAATAACTAATAATCGGTACGGACGCCAACGCTCACCATAGCGTGTGGGGAAGTACTGACGTTAATGAAAGGGGTGAGTCAGTATTTGATTTCATCCTAAACTATAAACTGAGGCTAGCCAACAGAGGTAGGGAATCTACATATATAATTCCCAACTTAAGAAACGTGCAAGACCTAACTCGCCACTGAATGCATCCATGTAGGAGAGTGGAGAGTCCTGATTAGACTCTCCTTCTCTGACCATAAGTACATTCAGTTTAAAATTCTTTTTATTCTTTTTTAAGCCCCCGTAACACCAACTGGCTAAAGCTCTCCAGACTTGTCACTAACTCTCTAAGTCCGCCGAATACAATCAACTCGGTACAGGACTTTGAAACATCTGTAAACGTCCTCTCAGCACGGCTAATTTCCGCGTTTCGCCAATCCTGGAGGCTCTCTAGACCGACGAGAAGATCAAAGCAACCCTGGTGAAATCCAGATCTCTTATCGCTTCGTGGTGAGCTTACTAGCATGTTTCAACTTACTTAGGCGGATAACGTCTATGTCTGGGACAAGTATAAGTTTCTTCTGCAGACCTGCAAGATGATGATTCGGTCATCTAAAAGTTCCTAATGGCGAGCCTTCTGCTCAATCCTGGACAACATTAAAGGAACCTCCATACTGAGGAAGCTGCTGTCCAAGCAGTCTGCTCAAGACGGGCGAAAGAGAATAAATCCAATCTTCCAAAGTACCGCGGTTTACCTAAGTTGTTTGCGATTCCGAAGGCATTTGAAAAAATCGTAGCTGCTCTAACTTATTAGAGCTCTCATCTATTGTAGTTAAAGGAATATGGAATAAACTGCAAACTCATGTTATTTACATCGATTTTAGTAAGGCTTTTGACTCGGTGCATCATTATCTCTTGCTGTATAAACTTATTCTTTTACGGCTTCCTCATTTGAGTCTTCTATTGTTCACTTTGTTCAAAATTATCTTCCCTGTTTTAGAGAATTTCATGTAGTTTTGTTAGCTGATGACGTTAAGCTTTGCTTGACATTCGACAATTTTAAACAAACTTGATCTGAGTGCATATCTAATGCTGTCGAAAAAATATAGCTCTATTTCTCATAGTCTCTGAGATACAGTGTTTCAAACGAACATGGCGTGATCGTCTTGGCTGTTGATGCTGATCCAGAATGATTATAGGGTCGGAGATGCCTCATTCTACCTGTTACATATATTTTCTGCCGGCACAAAGTTATAACACCCTTCTACCCTATGGGTATTTGATCTGCCAGCAAAAAAAAGAAATGCTGTCGAAAAAAATTATATCTCTATATCATATAGTGTTTGAGATCAAGGTGCTCATATGGACAGACGGACGGACAAACGAACATGGCTATATCGTCTCAGCTTTTCATGCGGATCAAGAATATATATACTCTATGAGGCCAGATATGCCTCCTTCTGGCTGTTAAATACATTTCGTATATTCACAAGGTTATAATACCCTTTACCCTATGGGTACAGCTAAGAAATTTATAAAAATCCTGACAGTTCAGCATTCTCAAAAAAGAATGTTCGTAAACGTTATTTTATTTTATGGCTATTAAAGATTTTCAAATGCACTTACGTCGCTATCAAATGAGGGCAGCTGAAAGCAAAAGATATAAATTTTAATAATTTTTACTACATTGTTACTTTAAGTAATCAAATGTAAAACTTTTTTTAAATACCGTTACGAAATCAAGAATAGCAACAATTTTTCCTTGTTTGGTTTACTTAAAAACTAATGCTTACGGTAGAAAATGTTTCAAAACTTAATTTTGTATACTTTAGTTTTCCTCTAGCGTATTAAAACTTTAATTTATTTTTAATTCACAAAATTCTCGTCATTTTCAGTTTCGAAACTAAACAAGTAAGAAAGTTACAGTCGAGTGTGCTCGACTGCGAGATACCCGCTACCCACTTTTAATAAAGGCAAAATATTGCGGTATCATTTTCAAAATATACCGAAAATACTTAAAAATACTAAAAAAATATACCAAATGGTATGTTTGGTATATCGATATAGTCCACCATTCAAAATATACCATAGACGGCACAATATCAGATTGTCGACCAAAGCAACTCAGACCCCTAGTAAGTAGGCGTTTTTGCAATTACAAAAGTATTTCTTTAATAACTTCCACAATTTTTATCAGATCGCAACCAAATTTTCAGGAATCATAAATACTATATTAAGTATTGTATATATAGCAACTCTAGCTTTAAAATTAGGCTTGTTATTCGATTTTTTTGATTTGCGGTGGCGGAAGTGGGCGTGGCAAAAATTTGAAACAAACTTGATCTGCGTGCGAACATAACAAATGCTGTCGAAAAAAAATTATAGCTCTATCTCTTATAGTCTCTGAGATCCAGTGTTTCATACGGACAGACGGACATGGCTATATCGTCTCGGCTGTTGACGCTGATCAAAAATATATATACTTTATAGGGTCGGAGATGCCTCCTTCTACCTGTTACATACATTTCCTGCCGGCACAAAGTTATAATACTCTTCTACCCTATGGGTAGCGGGTAGGTATAAAAACATGGACTTTATGCATTCATACTAATTAAAATATATTCAACTAAGAAATAACAAAAATCCAAGCAACCAAATTACATAAAATAAATAAAAACTATCATTGGGATAAAGGATGTCTTCATGAAAAAAATGTAAATATTAAAATATCACCAAAATATAATAACTTCGTCTGTCAAATTCGTAAGCTACAACAATTTTTAGCCTGCTTAAGGTGATATAGTTAACCTGGAAGACTAAAAAGTCATCTTTAAAGGCTGCTCTATAGCTCAAAAATAACTCTTACATGTCTCCGAAACGCAAATTACATTACAAATGCATTAAAAACCAAATTTTCAGAAATCACGAAGACTATAGTCAGTATTTACCAATATTCGCGAAAATTCGTTTTTTGTTTATTTTCGGGGGGTTGAAGTGGGCGTGGCATAAATTTTAAACAAACTTGATCTGCGTGCAAACATAGTCTCCACTTCCGCCCCCGCAAGCCAACAAAAATCGAATAACAATAACAGACAACCAATCACAGCACAAAGAAACGACCTCGTGTAGAAAATAACACTATTAGAATTTCTCTTTTTCTTTATTACAGTCTGAATATTAAATAGTTTCTTAACAAAAGCCAATTTGCTTATCTTAATTTATTTAAACGTTATTTTATATTTTTTTATATTATTCATAATCTTTATTATTCATTCTTCTTCATTAAGGTCACATAATCAAATGCCCACACCTTTGGTGGAAAAATGAAATGAATATTTTTCGCCCATACGCAATTTGGTATTTGAGCGACATTTTTACCATGGCATGACTCCGTGGGATGGAGAATGTTTTACCAAATTTCTTATGCGATTGCGTCAGCAGGTAAGGAAGTGTAATTTTGATACTTCAAAAACAGAAATATAGGAGATCTGTTTAAAGAATAAACTAATTGATTCTTGGGCATCGGCTCAGCTGAAGAAAAAGTTGGTGTGAACTGAGCAGTCCTTGTATCTACTTGTCTACTTGAAGAACAGGTGAGCAAGCAGACGCAATCAAGGAGCAAGGAGATACAAAGCGACGCTATGTAGATGAAGCACCGGTCCGAGCAGTGAGTCGCGCTTAAAAATGTAACAATCCGTTTCTGAGTTGCGAATGATAGTGAGATGGGTGAAGTCATTTCTTGCCGAGTTGCTGGTTTACCAATTCATCGATTCCATATCCAAGTATTATAACCAATGCGACGCACCCCAGCTGGCATTGAGGACAAGGTAAAAGAAGAGCTAGAATCGGATTTAACTACAGTCAGTACATGGACCGAGTGAATAGATTTCTTCAATAGTTATCGCATTCAAAGGTGATGGGAGCAATACAAAGGGAAAATTAGCCATTACCAACATTCGAGTCGTTTTTAACGAAGCTTAAGGACGCTAAGTATTTTTCTCGACTGGATTTGAAGAGTGCTTATCAACAAATCGAGTTGCATCCAAGTAGTCAAGAAATTACTACATTTATATTACACAAGGTCTATATACATAGATACATGCTTCTACTCTGCGATGTTAGCTCAGCACCTGAGATATTTCAAAAACTGAGGAGGAACACTTAGCAAAATGCCCGAATGCATTTAATTATATTGATGATGTAATTGTCTTCGGGAGTTCATTGGAGGAACTCGATAAAATGGTGGAGATGGTAAATGTTACTTTGAAGAAGGAAAACAAATTTGTGTGAAACCAACTAGAACAGCAAGCATTCGACAAATTACAAATTGGAGTCTCACGGACGGACTGTGGGAGGCGGCCAAGCTGGATGTGGTGGACAGAAATAATATTCCGTCCATGCCGAAGGCGAAAGTCCTGTTCCCCATAGTTGTGCAGGGCGAGCGGGCGCTTCAGCTGCCTAAAAAGCAGAACCCGGGCATTCCGACGAGTTATTGGTCCGTGCTGAAGGTTGATGAACCTTTACCCTGTGGTGGGCAGCACGTGATCATTCAGATCAATAAGAAGGCCGAGGATCTGCTGTATAAGCGCAATGGGAAGATGGCGTGGGGCTTAGGGAGCGTGTACCTTCGCCTCAAAAAACGTCATCCCAACGACCAGGAAACCCACACGCTGAGGTCAGGGGCGGTTGAGGCGGATCTCGGTCTTGAGAGCGTGACCGACGCCACCCTGCACCTCAGCTTGTCCGCCTACGCGGCTTTGATTTAAGGATGTATGCTGCTGGCATCCTGATACATGGCCCACGACGTACCGGCTCCACCTGAAGAGCTGCAGAGACTGGTGGACATGGTCTGCTCCAACAAACAATTAATAATCGGAACGGACGCCAACGCCAACGGACACCATAGCGTTTGGGGAAGTCCCGACATAAACGAAAGGGGTGAGTCAGTTCTTGATTTTATCCTAAATTACAAGCTTAGACTGGCCAACAGAGGTGAGAAATCTACCTATGTAGGTCCTTCCTCTCGTAACGTGCTGGACTTAACTATTGCGACTGAGTGCACTAATGTAGAAGAGTGGAGAGTCCTGGATTCCCTCCTTCTCTGATCATAAGTACATTCAGTTTACCATTCCATTAAACAGGGTACCTGCGGCTGAGCCGTTTGAAATCCCCGTAAAACGAACTGGGCGAAATTTTCCAGCCTTGTTTCAAAGTCTCTTAGTCCGCCGTGCACCATCTACTCGGTACAGGACCTAGAAACAACTGTTAAAGTCCTCTCAGAAGGACTACTTTCCGCGTTTCGCCAATCCTGTAGGCTCTCAAGACCGACGAGAAGATCGAAGCCTGGTGGAACCCAGATCTCTCATCGCTATGTGGGGAGCTTACTAGCATGATTCAACTTGCTAAGAAGGCGGACAACGTATATGTCTGGGACGAGTATAGGTCTCTCCTGAAGTCCTACAGGAAGATGATCAGATCATCTAAAAAGTTTTCATGGATAACCTTTTGCTCAGACCTGGACAATATTAAAGACACCTCCAGACTGAAGAAGCTGCTGTCCAAGCAGGCTTCCCGTCCTAGTCTGCTCAAGTCGGGCGATGGAGTGTGGACGGAGAGCAGTGCTGAAACTCTTGAAGCATTGCTCTCAGCTCATTTCCCAAAATATATTGGAATAGAGAACAGTGACTGGCAGCTCTTTCCTAGTCTCCCAGTTATGAGACCCCCTGCCGGTCTAATTACAGACAATAAAATAATTTGGGCTATCGACTCCTTTGCGAAGGTCAGGTCGCCCTTTGACTCAGGGTTTACAGCGCAATCACTACTCATTTAATATATTTGTTAACAGCCAGGCTGCAATAAGATCAATGCACTCTGATGTGATCAAGTCCAACGTTGTCCTGGATAGCAGAAGAGCAATAGAGTCGCTCAACGCATCTGCGGTCGTGCGTATCTATTGGATCCCAAACCACCAGGGCATCGATGGCAACGAGATCGCAGACACTCTCGCCAAAGAGGGAGTTGGGATTGATGTAGGTAATATGTGCAATGTTCCGATATCCCTGCGAACTCTAGGTAGGGAAATTGAGGTGCGCTCTAGACTTCAGTGGGACGCGAGCTGGCGCAATGCCAACTCGTGCAAAACTGCAAGGCTGATGCGTGCTTCTACTAACAAAAACCTAACCAAATTCGTCATGCAGCTTTCAATGAAAGACTGTAGGCTAATGCTAGGCATTTTAACTAGTCACTGTCAGTCAGCTGTCCATGCTGTAAAGCTGGGTATCACGAACAGTGATCAGTGCAGGAAATCCAACGAGCTCGAGGTTAAGGAAACACTTGAGCATCTTCTCTGTAGATGCCCAGCGTTATCCCGACTCCGGCTGAAATACTTCAATTCGCCGTGCCACAACAATATTCGTGACGTTTCATGGCTACCTCCTAGGATGCTGCTGGCTTTTGCCAAAAATGCATCCATACTGTGCGACTTCTGAGACGAAGATACGCTCCACCGGTACAGCTACGGACCTCCACTGGTCTATGCTTTGCCCCGTACAAGGCAGCCGGTCCCACCTAAAACCTATCGTTTGCAAGTAAGCGCCTTTCTGATGATGAGAAACGTTATTCGCAAACGGAAAAAGAAAGTTTGGCATTGGTATGGAGAGTGAAAATGTACCTGTCACCTTCTAGAACTTTTACTATGAATGACTGCGAAATAAGCCAATCACGAGCATTCCGATCCAGATCCAAAGGTGATTTCAAAAATTTAGTTTTTGTAGTTCAGGCATTCCTTAAGTTCTGCAACGCTGCACTGCTCCACTGGCTTTTCCCGGTTGAATGCCTTGCTCTTATCAACTTCCTTACTTGTAGATTTGGTAGATATGTGACCCAATTCTCCGCAAGTTACATTTGATTTTTCATGATGATGACCATCGTGTTTGCCATGTCGTGTTTTGTCAGTCGCAAATTTATTCTGTTGTTTCCTGAATCTACATTCAAACATTTTATGGCCCAATTTTCTGCAAAAATGACACTATATCTGCAGCTCCATAGCGCCGCTTTTCCTTTTAATAAAAGTGAACGCTTTTAATTCGGACTGTAATGTAAATGATGATGTAAAACTTAAACCCTGCAATCGGTTGTCAAAGCTTGCAAGGGTCGCAGATCTCTTCATTTTCCATTTGGCGCCCTTTCGTTGTTAGTTCGGTAACCATGCGACTTGCATGAACTGCCTCTCGCCATCAGTCGGTCAATTTGATAGCATATTAAGAAACATAGCGGCTGGTGTTTCTATAGTGTCGAAGCACTGTATAAACATTTCTTTAAACTCAACACATGTTGTAATATCAGCGTAGCACACTTGCGAATGTCATTGCGAAGCGCTTCCCTCCAAAGCTGAACCCAAAGCCATAATGCATTCAATGCATTTTCTTATAAAATTATTTCAACAGTAGTACACCACGATGATGCGTTGGCGCCTGGATTGTTTGAGTTGAATTTGGGTAGATTTGTTTTCGTCCTACATTAGGTACACATGATTTTATGGCTCGCACAAGTTCAATTGGGATTTTATTCTGAAATTCCATGGTCCATCTAGTGTTGGGGCCAGCTCCTATTTATAATGTCGAAGTCTGTTCATTCATTATAGCAAAGTGCGCTCCGGTGCTTTCATAGGCGAATGCATGAGCACACTGCTCACTCGATCATTTTACTGTCTACGTCTGAGGCATCGAACCACACTCGGCAATAACGCTACTTCTCAAAGCGACAACAAATCACAGGATAAAGGATGATGTCATATTGACGTGCATGCTCACAACTACGCAGTGTTAGTCAATGTGTCGATACACACTTACAACTAAGCTGTGCCAATGTGCCGATACGCACCTACAATTACGCAGTGTCAATGTGCAGATACGTACCTACGATAGTGTCAATGTGCCGACATATATACCAAAATTCGCGAGCTTTAAAATTACGCTTGTTATTCAATTTTTGTTGATTTGCGTGCAAACATAAATGCTGTCGAAAAAAAATGATAGCTCTATCTCTTATAGTCCCTGAGATCTAGGTATTCATGCGGATATGGCTAGATCGTCTCGACTGTTGACGCTGATCAAGAATATATATACTTTATAGGGTCGGAGATGCCTTATTCTACCTGTTACATACATTTCCTTCCGGCACAATGTTATAATACCCTTCTACCCTATGGGTAGCGGGTATAAAAAGCTATAAGTTCATACTTAATAAAATTCATAATAGAAAAGCAACCTAATATAATATAACCGCCTACACGTCCCCTCCATATACAATTCATTTCTATAACAATTACATTCTATCTTAACAGAAACCGTAAGATATCTTAAGAAAGACTATGAAGAAATATTATCCAAATTCTTTTTGCCACTTGTTACGGTTTGGCTACTACTCATTTTCAACTAATTCTCACAGACAGGAATCGCAACAATACAAGTCGGCACATTTAGGGAAATCCACGTCTTCAATATAAAAGAGTAAGAGAAAATTACCTAGTGCTAACACTCATAATAATGGCAATATTGGAAGCTGAAATCTATCCCAAAATTACAAAAAAAAGCCAGAGAAGTATCAAATATCGGAACAAAATGCAATGGCCAAAGTCAAGGCTACATATTACCAAGACTCATAGCTAATGCATTGTTAGTGCCATGCACCACAACCAACGCGCGCCCTGAGTTAGCATAAGACATAACGGGAACAATGGGCACATATCAGACGCACCTGCTCATGAATACTCCATGTGCCCTTCCTCAACAGAACCAACCTCATGAGAACGGTTAGCGCCTTACAAACCGCTCAACCGTGAGATCAGGTCTTGGTCACCCAACGCGAAAACTGCATCGGCTACATCCGACAGCAGCAGCGACAGCGCAACAACGCCACCAGCAACTTCAACAGCAGAAGAAGCCATATTATAATAATTATTAATTTTTTCAGTGAGCCTTAATGCGAACTGAAAATAAATAACTGTTTGTTTTTTAAACAAAATTAAGATCAAGGACTACCTGCACATTCTGCAGAGAGCATTAGACTAAAAGCGAAAAAGGGTAGTGTCGTGACATCCTTTGCCGGAGCTCGGTAAGATTAAACAATGGTAGATTTTAAATTTTTTTTAATTCTTTTGAGCTCTCCTTACAGTTTACTAATTTTCGCAGCATTTTTAATATACCAAGATTTTTTGCATATAGTATTTTTGCAGTATATTAATTTGGTATTATATAGTCTTATTATCTCACAGTCGAGCAAACATGGCTGAAACTTTCTTACTTGTTTCTAGTTATTTAACAAACGATCGCTACAAATTCTACAAATCTGCTTTTTCTGTGCGTCGCAAACATTTTCTACCGACACGAAGCCAAATATTCTATACCATATGTATGTATGCAATGTTTTATGCAAAATTAATATTAAAATAAATTTGGCTGAAACGAAATCACTTGCATCGCTTACCTCTGAAGCACTTGTTGCGACTGAGCTTAGACTTGGGGACATTGGGGCCGATGTAGATTGCAGAGGACTCGGTGTATTCACTCCCGGAATGTTCGATATGCGAATTGAATTAACTAGGCCACAAGTTCGGTTAATTGTTAAATTCGTTTTGCCCGAAGAAACAGCTCCTCCACCATTTAAGGGTGAACTTTGGTAGTCCATGGTGCTAGCGGTGCCAAAGAAACTGGAATTGCAGTTGCCGTTGCTGGTACAGCTACTACTAGTAGTGCCAACGAAGGGGGACAATTGAATGGAGTCCGAGTCTGAGTGCATCGATTTGCGCAAAACAGCGTCACCTCCAAAGCTATTTGGTCGTTCATTTTTATTAACCATCGAGGTGCATTGTAGATTCCCAGTCGACGCAGAAGTATTTTCTAATTTATTCTATAATAAATTGCAATAATTATAGTAAATATACATATATACTCTAAGCTATAAGGTAATAAAAGACTGACTTACTTCAAAATGTTGGCAACTCCACGCCGATGGTTTGAACGATTCGCTAAGATATTGCCTCACTTGATTTTTTTGTTTTTGAATGACATGGTACCTAGTTGGATTCTCAAGCACAGTACTAACCTGTAAAAATATTCAATATTAATATTAATTTTGTTAAATCTATAACATATTAACTGTTTGGTTATTCCTTTGTTTTTTAAATAGAAAATATCTTTTTGTATTATTGCCTAAAATTTTTTCAAATTAATATACCGAAAAAAATATTGAAGGCTATATTTGATATATCTATCTACTCCATTCAAAATATTCTATATAGTACAAAATAAACCAGATTGGCAGACCAGACCAAAAATTTAAAACAAATTTGATCTGCGTGTAAGCATTACAAATGTTGTCGAACAAATTTAGCTCTATATCTCAGTCTCCGAGATACAGTGTTTCATATAGTCAGACGGAATATATCGTGGCGGATATTGATGCTTATAAGTTAGTAACGTTTCTACAGTTTAATAACATATATATTAAAGAATAATTGCCTGTAGCACTTGAGGAGGAACATCAACACCAATGCTTTGCAAAGGCACTTTGAGAGTAACTGGACTGGAGACAGGTAATCGATCTTTATGATTTAATTGTGATTGTTCAAAGCTTGATGATCCACTGCCACTTGCACTGGTGCCAGTGCTATCAATAACTTCAGATTCCATACAATCGTTGGCCATACTTTGGAGCGCGTTGTTTTGGATTACTGCATCCTGCTGTTGATGCATTAACATCTGCTGTTCTTGCTGTTGTTCGCGTTGGAGCTGCAGTTTAAGTTGAGTACGAGACGTGGGCGTTGCGGTTTTAAAAGTTGGTCTATAAGTATAAAATTAAAAGTGGCCACAATTAAAATACTAATTACATTAATGTAGTATAAAATATATAAGAGTTCATATTATATAAAAAAAAATTGCATCAATGAATACCTACCCACCCGTTAGTGGTGGCAATCCGACAACTCGGGTATCTGTGGTTTCTCTAACTCCAACTATTTCATCACCCAAGTCTACAATACTTGGATCCATTTCGAGAATCATTTCCAAATCCTTATCTATACCAACAGTAACACGAATATTCGTTGTTTTTGGAACACTTCGCTTAGTATCTGTATTGCTGATTAGTGGAACAGTATTGCTTTCGTCAAACTCCATTAATGATGATGGCTCTACACCGACTTCGATTGTCGGGATTCCTAAAGAATTCTTTTCAGACAGTTCTTGATTTTGGGTTGGGTGACATGATGACATCTGCAGTGTTTGGACACGTCTTAAAAATTCTTGAAATTCTGCAAGCCGATCGTCTGAAGACGGTGACAATGATTTAGCATTTACACTTTGTATTGGATTTTGTTCCGCTCCTTCACAAAGATCCTTAACATTAACCGATTGTTCAATAAATATAGCATTTGAATCTGGGTCTTTAGTATGCATTTCTTCGCACTTTTTCGTTTTTTTTCCCCAATAAGAAAACATGTTTAAATACTAAACTTTAGAACTCATTTGGAAATATATCAGTTTTAGTTCTTTAACGTTTAAATCCAACTACAAAGGCCTTGATCTTGCATTGCTAGTCAAATGCGGAAAAACTTATATTTCTATGAGAGTACAGTTATATATTGAATTTTCTATATATACTGAATACAACAATCCAATAAAATGGGTGTTTATTAAATTGATATATTCATATCCCAATTAACGAATCAAGTCTTAACGTTGAATAGAAAGTAAAACTTTCAAAACATTAAGAAAAACTGTGACCAAGAAATTGTGTAGAAATTGGTTTTAACTTTGTAATATAATTTATTTTTGAGGACCCTGTTTTCCACGATCACCTATATCATTCGTAGCATATGCACAATGTTGCATATACATACATCTAGAAGCTTATAAATACAAATCTGGCTATTGTACGCGCATGCGTATTATTTATAAATAACTCATATTCACGATTGCCACCTGAAAATAATTACATCGACCATTATTTTTTACAAAGCAAACAAGAAATCTTTTTATTCTGAATTTAGCTAATCCGACAAATTGATCGCATTTATGATTTGTAGCTGCGTAACCTAATTCTTTGATTGATTTTATAAAATAAAACAAAATTATTTAAATTTCAACGGAAGATAACGTTTTAGTCACTTTATTCTCTTTTGAACTTTTCTGCGATTTCGAATTTTTAATACTTTAACACTTTCGCGAACTGTCACTGTGAGTGGGCAGCGCAAACCATTTTTTTATAAAATCCAAAAATAACATTACTTGTTATGTTCTTATAAATGGAACCACTGTGCACTGTGGCCATGGTTTAGAAACCAAAAACAAATTGTAAAATGTATTTGTATTTTATAGAAACATAATGTAGTTTAGAGTACATTTAACTTTCTAAAGAAAACATCAAAACACCTCCGACCTCATAAAGTACAGTTATTCTAGATCATCGTTAATAGCTGAGTCGATATAGCCATATCACGATTGCATACATACAATAATAACAGTATTTAAGATTGTTATCCGAAAAAAATTGTAAAAGTTATTTAAGAAATAATTTTATATGACAAAAAAAGGCTACGGTGGGTCAATACTGCTTTAAATATACTTGTTCACATAGTCCCTTTCGTGTTTCCCAAAATTCCTTCTCCAACTACCTTAAATGTATGATTCAACACCTCTCTTGATATTTAAGAAACATACTACCAGTCCGATTTGGTGATACAATTTTTATTTAACGTTTTTAGAACAAACAAAAAATATAAGTACTTATTTATTATTTTAAAATCTAAAACAATTGCTTTAATCAAAATTAAATAATAAATTAACATTATTAAAAGTTTTATTAACTCTAGTTAAGTTTTTTGGTATAACAATTTGATAACAAGAGAAAAACAAACCAAAGTAAATTCTGATATCCATACATAAATACAATTGTAAATACATATGTATATTTGATGTGCAAATTTGTTTAGCACATTATGCCGAATAGCAACACCATGGTGATCTTCAATAATAAAATCTCCAGCGTTAAACATTTGGTGCGCGCCCTTAACATATGTATTTGATACATCCATATGTACATACATATGTACCTACTTATGGACATATGTATATATTGTATGCATATACTATATAAGGTGATTAAGTTTGATCACACCAAATTGTAAAATTATTTGATAGTAGTTAGCTTCAATAAAATATACACACTTACATATGTATATGTTTGTAAAAATTTATTTAAATATGTGACTATACATTTTTGCTTATATATTTATACATATATACAACATATACATATATTTATACAAGTGTGTGTATTGATATACACTTATGTATGTAAGCATACATTCATACTTCTACAAATACATAAATCCCCGCGATTGACGATAAGATAATAAAAACCTTCCAAATAATTTAAAAAAAAAACAGCCAATTTTATACAATTATGTATGTCTGTATGGCAATTAGAATTGCAGATATTGCATATCTGTATATGTAGAGCTATTAATTATGTATGCACATACATATGTACATCTATGTATATCTACTTACATTTCGTCAGTGCGCAATGAACGCGTCGACTTCAATTCGTAGAACTCCACATTATCCGTACTGCCAGCTACCATTACGTTGGGCAAAAAATCCATGTTTGAATCGCTATCGTGCAGCAAATTTAGATTTAAATCAAATTCTAAATCGAAGCCCAGATCAATACCAGACTCAGCCATGACTCTGGAGAGATCGTACTTTGCTTTTGTATGTGAACCACTTCTTTTTTATAAACGAGAAACCAAGTCGTGCATACGAAATTTTACGATGTTTAATTAAAATCAGTAATTAAATCTGATTGAAACCAGTTGGATAGACAGTAACATTTTCACAAAAATATTTTCACGCGACTTTAAAACTGTATTTCCATAAACACTAGGATTGAATACGTTAAACCAGTGGAGGCGAGTGATCGAAATAACTCTAAAATATTAGTTAATCGGTTAATAATTATTAGGGCATTATGAAAGCTGACAACTATCTCTTTCTAGCCAATAGTTATTATTATTATCGTCAAAGTCGAAAGAAGAGTGTTTACCCTGTCACACTTAATTACTGTGCGTACACCCAAAAGATACAACCTTTTATTATTACACCATAGTGACATCGATAAGATATCGATATATACCCGACAATGGTGTCGCATTAGGCTCACTCGGTCGATATTGAGATTTTCTTTTTAGTATCGATAATTGTATATAAAAATTTTCATTATTGTTTGGTGACAGTGTCGATAAAAGTTTCTACTGGCAATAAAAGAAATATATTAATTTTGCAATTCATTTATATTTTAATAATGTTTATGTCATTAGTTATATTGCTGATATAGGATATTTTCGTTTTTCTCATTGTACATATTTATATCGACCGGCAGTTGCATCTTAATGTACGTCATTTCTGAGAACACAAATATACATATGTACAATATTTGCATTTGGCTAAACGTTTTTGTATATGGTTGTGTTCTTGTACGTTCATATATACAATGTGCGTGCGTCCAATAAATATTGGTCATCAAAGCTGCTCAATCCTAATCAATAATTTTTTTTAATTTTGTTTTTCCTTTTCAATATTCATATATGACTTCAATTGCATTTTTACGCATGCAAATATCTATGTTGTGTGATTACATATCATAAGCCATACAAATAGATTCATATACATATATACATTTTCTAAAAATTTATTGAATAGATAACTTTAATACTACTAAATAACTTTCTTTTAAGCAGCCAAGTCTGGAAAATGGATAAAAAGATCTCGTCAACTTCACAGCCACGCATTTTAAAAAAGAAACATTTCCGGGTGAAGCATCAAAAAGTCAAACTTTTTCGAGCCAATGAACCAATTCTCAGTGTATTCATGTGGGGAATAAATCATACTGTAAGTAATGAATTGCACTTACAAGTTCACAAATTTACAATCTATACATTCATATATATATATAGCAGTATGTTTAATAACAATCTGTCTCACTTCCAGATAAATGAATTAAGCCATGTAAACATACCAGTAATGTTGCTGCCGGACGACTTTCGGGCGTATTCGAAAATCAAAGTTGATAACCATTTGTTTAATAAGTAAGAATGCATTTATACCTATGTCTACGTACATAAATTACTTTACGTATTCAGTAAAGCATAGATATTTCTAATTTTGATAGCTGATGCTGATGCTTAAATGAAAAAAATTCAGAATGCGTGTTAATTTATCACTGCTGAACACACAAAGTTTTAAGCCACAAGAATGCATTCAGGGATACGTATGAACATACATACGTATATCTTTTTCATTGTACTTACATTGTAATAATTCATAAACATATATATTTTGTATGCATTTAGAGAGAATATGCCGTCACACTTTAAAGTAAAGGAATACTGTCCTCTTGTATTCCGCAATTTGCGTGAACGTTTCGGTGTCGATGATGTTGATTATCGTGAATCATTGACCAGATCACAGCCTGTGCAAATTGATTCATCCGGTAAATCAGGAGCACAATTTTATCAAAGTTATGATAAATTCTTTATAATTAAAAGTTTAAACTCGGAAGAAATCGAACGCATGCATGCTTTTCTCAAACATTATCATCCAGTAAGTTAAAATTAGTTTTTTGAAACACTGCAAAAAATAATATCTTTTTTTTTCGCAAATAGTACGTTGTTGAAAGACATGGAAAAACGCTTTTGCCCCAATATCTGGGCATGTACCGGATTACTGTGGAGAGCGTGCAATACTATTTTGTTGTTATGCGCAATATATTCAGCTCTCAGTTGACAATACATAAGTAAGAAAAATAATTCCTGTTGGCAATACGTGTCATATATTTCTTTTAAATAGAAAATTTGACTTGAAGGGCAGTACAGTTGATAGAGAGGCTTCTGAAAAAGAGCTGGAGAAACATTTGCCTACACTTAAAGACAATGACTTCATAAAACAAAAAGTCAAGTTGGAAATTGGAGATGAACCTAAGAAAAAATTACTGGATACTCTCAGCAACGATATTGATGTAAGTATTCATTCGAATATACTAAAGAAAATGTAGTTAGAAGTGAAGTTTGAGTCGATCCTAATTTACCGGGAGGATTCGTTGTAGTGGTGCACTCCTTTACCACAAACGAATTATTCTTTTCTTCGTAAGTTTGGTTATCCTGTTATTACTTACAACTTAAAAACAATGTTTATGGAAATGTAGAAGTTAATTATTTGGAATTATTTCCTAAGATCAACTTTATGATATATAGCATACTTATTAAAGGATTTATTTAATTAAATTAAATGATCTGAAGAGGCTCTGGGGCTCCAATTGCAGCGCTCGACTCTTCTGGGGTCGCAATAATGCTGTTGCAAATGATAGGTTTTTGCTTCAAGACAAGTACTATCTATATATTATATGGTTAGTGATTGTAGTTTCAAACACTTTTATGACTGCTACTCATAGTGTAGAATTTTTTTATAATAACTTTATGACTATATGAAATGTATATATATTCTTGATAAGCGTCAAAAGTCGAGACGATATTGCTATATCCGTCTGTCTATTTATGCCTATGAACACCTAGATCTGAGACTATAAAAGGTAGAGCTAAAATGTTTTTCGACAGCTTTCGACTTTCGCCATTTAAAATTAGAAAAATTTAATAGCAAGTGCAAATTTAAATCTACTGTCGCGATACTTTAATAACTACAGTAATTATGTGTTTTGAATTGTGATCAAAAAACTATATTACAGCGGGCTCTGGTTTTCTCATTCACATTTCGTTTTTGAAAACGAAATCCAAAAATTTGTGCTCCAGTTTTTACTTTCACAAGTTTCTTTCGATTGCAAAACGGCAAGTTTGTCTTATCGAAGTGCAAGCATATGCCTTTTTCTTATATCAAATCAGATCCTATTGCAAAAGGAAAAAAAATAGTTGAGTCATTGGTTTATTGACGTTAATTTAAGAACGCGAGAAGATCAATTAAGCTTAAACATATTTTTAAAACTAATTTCTAACTTCTCGAATTTGGAAAAATAAATTTTGCCATCAGCAACAACAATTTAGTTTTCGTGAGTTATCGCCTGCCGTATTTTTGGTGGAATGAAAAAGAAGTTAAAAATATTTGTATAATGAGACGGATGGAATTAATTTTGTTGAAGTTGGTTAAAATATAATTTTTTTTATATTAATTTTGTTTAATTTAATTACATAAATGCTAAAAGTTGCCGTTTCACTCTTTTTTGTTTTAATGTAAGTTACTTCTGACTAAAATTGCTGCTTCATCTGTAAGAAATGGAACGTTCCCATAGTAAAACTATGAGCAGAAAGTTGTGAATACCGGAGCAACTAAGAGCGAAAACGTACGTTTTGGGCTCAACACGAAAACGAAAGGTGAAAAACGGAGCACGCCTGGTAAAACTAATTTTATATGGCAATAAACGCTTGCTGCAATCGGCTCTTATTTTCAATGGTTGACGATTGACATTTTCCGCGTAATAATATATTGATATACAAACAAAACATAGGAACATTCGGAATTTTTCAGGTTTTTTTTTTTTTGGTATTTTTGAGGAAAATTTCCGCAATGTTTTGCTTTCATAAGAACTAAAAGCAAAAAAGATTAATCATTCTGAACAATGTGGCATGGCGAAATTTTTGAAGGATATGACGTTTTGTGTATTTTTAAATCACTAGCGATTTCTGTGGCATGCCTAATTAAATTAGTAGGTTCGTTAGAAAGAGCTACATTGCTCTGTACACTCTGAGCGAGTTTAAGCAAGAAAGATTATCAGATGACTATTAACGTTAATGGTATATTGCTAAAGCTTCTAATAAAGCTGCACATTATGGATTATTCTTTGCTGGTTGGTATACATGACTGTGTGCGAGCTGAGGAAGAGGCTCTCCATGGAGACAGCACTTTAGCAACTGGACGCAGTGAGAATAGCGAAAGCGAAGAATGCGATAGTGGTGAACGGTAAGTTGAATAATAACTTTTTCTTAGCTATAACTAAAAGTACAAATTAAATAATTTTAAGCTGGACGTATAACACACCACCCGATTCGCCAAGAGGTGCGCAATATAAGGAAGTTGTTTATGAAGTCGACATCTATGCTATTCCAAGTATTGAAGGTATGTTATCGAATACGAGTATGTTATATAAGATGGTCTAAACGAACAATGAACTGTTTTACAGAAAGACGAGAAATCTATTTTATTGCAATAATCGATGTTCTCACACAATATGGAGTCAAGAAGCAGGTAACAAATCCAAACATGCATTTAATTACTAATCATATTTAAATTTATATGGTATATTAGGCAGCAAAAGCAGCAAAGACAGTTAAATACGGTAGTAATGTTGATGGAATATCGACATGTGATCCTGAACAATATGCCAAAAGATTCCTGGAATTTATGGATAAAGCTATAGAATAGAAAATATTTAATTGTATTTGCCACATTTAAACTACACATCATGAATAAAATAAATACATATGTCGTTGCAATATTTGAGTTTTATAGTTACAATAATTTTTTCTTTTATATAGAAATATGTATGTAATTCATTCAAAATATACTTAAAACAAAAGAAAGCTGAACCCGCTTTATTCAAAATAATGTCAATATCAATAACATCTTTTACTAGTCATGAAAATTGGTTGGTGCTGCGTTTAGAAAACGCAAATCTTATTGTGGAATATTAAGTTGATAAACATAAAGACGAGTTGAAAGATACAAATAGTAGCATTTTTCACCATATTTTGGTTCTAAGGTCACTGTGGATTAATTAGTATATCATTTAAGATGTTTTAATTTTAATTTTTTGGCAGTACTCTGCTTCTATGAAAGATATTACAAATCATTTGAATTCAGTCAGCACAAATATTTTTCGGTAGACATAAATTAATACGTTCTCTTTTATTGCATGTTACTGAAATATAAAAAAAAACAGAAAATAAATTAAGTAAGGAAAATAAAATAAATAAAAATCAGTTACTTACAACAAAACGATTTATCGGATTACGTGGTCCACTTTGTGATTTCCTTTCGAAGGTTGCCATATTTTCAAAACGCTCGCGAATTCTAAATATTAATGATATATTATCCTTTATGATATAATATCTCTTAGGTGTATTTAATGCTCACGTCTTGGCGCTCTCAATTGTGGAATCGTCTGAAACCTGCTGTGAATAAATATCCACCAAACCTTCATTTAGCTCTCGTTTGATTTCATTGTCTTGCCATTTTTCAAATTTGGCTCGAAGCTGCTTTGCCCGAGCAGCATTTTTTGCCTAATATAAAAGCAACAAAATGAATGTTTTTGTGTTTTAGTAGACTTTAAACATATACATTATTTAAGTGGGGTAAGTATGTAGTATGTAGTACACACCATTATATTCAAATAATAATAGTAGAATACATAATACATTGTACTTCCCGTTATTCTTTAGAGTTGTTTCATGAAAAACATAATATCTTACAACGTAGAATTTTGATCAAATAAGTTCATATTCAAATCTGAAATACCTCCATGAGCGCAGCGTCATTTTTAAAATTAAATACCAGAGCTTCATCGTTTTCGCATTCATCACTTTCCTCCTCAACCGTATCCTCTTCGCTTGAAATATTATAATGATGTTCATCGTCAAGTGGAGGCGGTGTGAAACATTTTAATGGTCGTGGTCCCATTAATTGAGTACCTCTGGTTTTCTCCAGCTCCATTTCACGAAATTTATTTAGCATAGTTGATGTGGTCTGGGTTTTCTGTAGCACGTTATCAAAAAAGGATGATTTCTGTTTCTGGTCCAGGTTTTCCGTTTCGAAATTTATTGCTGATAGCTTGGCTACTTCCCGTGGTGGCGTTGTGCGTAACAGTGATGTGTTTTTTATATTATCGTTGTCCCGATACGTTTCAAAAAACTTAAACTTTTGACTTAATTCATCTGTTGCAATTTTTACGTCTTCTGCTTGTGTACTACATTTGACAACATCGATATCGGCTATCTGTTAATAAATATATATTTTTATTGATTACAAAACGCACAAGTATATAACATAAGTTATATATTATAATCAATTATTTAGGTTATTATCAATTTTAAGGGCCAAAATCTAAAACAAATATGAGAGATTTGTGCTCGGAATGATTAATAATTATCAACAGCACTGTTATTTGCCATTCGAAATTTTTTCTATATTCAAATGATAATTTTATCAAGAGTAATAAAAGAGCATACCTCTTGACCAAGTTGTTTTCCACTAAGCTCTTTTACCAAATTGGCTGATCGTCTTATGTGTAAATCTCTCGGACCATTTGTACTTGTCATATTAGCGTCAATCTCCATAAAAATACTTCGCGATTTTTTACTTATCCCTAAACACGAATCGAATAATAATCAAAAGTATGTATCAAAGTATGTTGATATTATGCATACCGGACTCAAAAACTTCGGCGTCCTCAGTCACATTCGATCTCATAGAGTCCACTAATTTCTCGGCAAAAATTTCGCCATTCTCAAATTGGTTCTTGATGGAACGCGCATCCATCAGGCCAATATTCACATCCGGTTTTTTTCCAACAGATGTAATTACTTGCTCTGATTCGGCAACAGCTTGCTGATACATTTCTTTTATTTTCGCTTGCTTGCCCAAGAATAAGCGCGATCTTATATTTTGAATTTCGTGCTTGCGTTCTTCGCGGCGTTCTTCCTTTAATTGCGTGTTACCGTTCTCAAATCGAGTCTTGATATCATTCATGGCATCGCCAATGCCAATAGGCCGCTCTCTTTGTGTGCATTTCTTTGAAAGTATCAAGTCAGCATCGTTTTCCGCATCTTCACTGTCCTTAACATCGAACTCGCCATTGTCATTTGGATTATTTTCGTTGAAGCGGAATTGTTTTAAAACGGAATTGGTTCGTCTAACAAACATATTTTTTTGTTGTTGATCTTCTTGTTTTTTCTGTTGTCCATTTTCAAATACTTGAAACCTTGAGCGGACATTTAGTTGATGCAATTCATCTAACCCCAAATCCGGTTTATCCGATGCTGTAATCAAAACATTTTTAAAAATGGTACATTTTAAGCACACAAATAAAGAATATGCTTACCACGCACAACGTCAGGCGGCAGTTCAGTGGGCTGACTTTCACGAATTATTAGTTCCGTTTTCCGAGGCTTGGGCTCATCTGCATGCTCTACCACTTTAGGTGCAAAAAGCCTATAGAACAGTTTAATGAAAACAACAAGGGTAATAAATATTGAACTATGTGCTATGTATAATTGTGAAAGTTAATATATTATTTGAAGACATGAGAGGTTTGCAAAATTGCAACTTAACCCTCTAAATCCTGGTTTTGCTTGTATACAAAATCTAAATTCTCAAAACTCGCGCTCTAACTGCATTAAATATTTTAACTTCATTAAAGTAAATAAATAAATTTAGTAAGAACTGTATTGATTGACTCTATAACCACGACAATAGATACCAATTTAAAAATAAAACAAATAAATAAATGCATGTATGCATAAACAAGGAGGATATCAAAATTGATTTGCTGCACTTACAATTTGAAATGCACCATGCAGTACAGATTACCTTCGTGGCTCTGATAATTATCGAATCTAGACAGAATTGGTTTGAATTAGCTTTTATCCTTCATAATTTATTGAGGTTTTTGAATACGTACTTTAATTGCTTCAAACAATCCTTGCATCTCATGCAGGACTTGTGATAGATTCCTTTTTCTGTCTTAAATTGAACGATGATTTCCTCCATTTTGTATACAGGTTTATAGCATTGTCTACAGTTCACTTGCTGGTCGGTCTGATCCTGAAATATTTTTTATTTATTTCAAATATGTTTGACTTTTTAAATATGTTATATGTTAAATGTTAAATGTAATATGTTATATGTTATATGTTATATGTTATATGTTATATGTTATATGTTATATGTTATATGTTATATGTTATATGTTATATGTTATATGTTATATGTTATATGTTATATGTTATATGTTATATGTTATATGTTATATGTTATATGTTATATGTAATATGTTATATGTTATATGTTATATGTTATATGTTATATGTTATATGTTATATGTTATATGTTATATGTCATATAATTATAATTATAATTATAAGTTAGGAGCGCAAAGTCCGACCCCGGAGCTCAACGAAAACGTCATGGCCAATATAGTCAACACGCTCTTCCCACAGTACGAACGACGCACCGACCCAGAGACGCCCGCCCCCGAAGAGCCTCCTTTCTTTACAGAGAATGAACTCAGATCGGCAGCAAAATCTTTGAAAAAACAACAAGGCACCCGGACCCGATGGGATTCCATCCGAAGCACTAAAAGCCATAACAGACGCACGCCCGAAAATCCTGCTAAACATGTATAATGCTTGCTTGATGGAAGGAATTTTTCCAGAGGTGTGGAAGCGACAGCACCTAGTGCTAATAGACAAAGGGAAAGGAGACCCAGCTACTCCAAGTGCATATCGCCCGCTATGCATGCTTGACACAGCGGGGAAACTGTTAGAAAGATTATTAGAACCTCGGTTATCTACAGCCATAGAAAGGGCAGGTGGCCTATCAAATAGACAGCATGGCTTTCGTCCAGGTAGATCGACAGCTGGAGCGCTGCAGTGCGTCATAGAAGCGGTAAGCGATGCACAGAGAGGAAACGCCTACTCCAAAAAAATAGTGCTCCTGGCCGCTCTTGACGTTAGAAACGCCTTCAACAGACGCAAAGTGGGACCAGGCGAAAGACCGTCACTTCGGGTGCAGCACAGGGCTCTATCCTCGGCCCGGACCTGTGAAACGCTAGCTATGACAGCATCTTTTCAATAGAAATGCCAGACGACTGCAACCTGGTCGGCACGCGACATGACGGAAGCGCAGCGGAAGCTAAACCAAGTCATGATGCGAGCAATGGCTTGGTTCGAAACCCACGGTCTAAAGCTCGCCACAGAAAAGACAGAACTAATAATTTTAACAAAACGGCACATCCCTCTCGAAGTGAACATGCACGTGAGCAACGACATAATAAAAACAAAATTATCACTCAACTACTTAGGCATCCGTATCGACCCAAGAATGACTTTCTGGACACAAATAAACCACACAGTGAAAAAAGCGTCAATGGCAGTGGCATCACTCAGTAAGCTGATGGCAAACGTAGGTGGCCCAACTGAGAGCAAGCGTAAACTGCTAATGTCAACAGTAAACTCAATACTGCTTTACGGCTCTTTACTCGGATACTTCGGAAAGTACCTGCACCAAAGAGGACTACGCTAACAGCCAAGCTGCGTGTATGGCGATGCCGATATAGATGACGCACAAAATACTTTATTCTCATGCACTCAGTGGCAAACAGAAAGAGAGCTGCTTGAATCGCAGATCGATGGAATCTGGAGGCCACAAAACGTTGCCAAACTGCTCGTTTCCGCCCTGAAACAGAGAAAGGGGAGTTTTTAGCGGGTCAATATGCATATGCGATCCCCGCACAGCCATAGTTTGAGACGTCGCTATGGTGGTGCGCAGACATTTTCTTCCCTACCTCAAAAAAAATTTTTATTATTATTATTATTATTATTATTATTAATATGTACTAAATGCGCTTTACTTACATGACAAATATCTTGACCCATAGTACATTCCCTTGATCGGACTTGAGTTAAGTTTCGTTTTTGAAGGGCATCAAACTTATTTAAACTGCTTTTCTAAGAGAAAATTATCAGTTAGTATGGACTAACCTGCATATTGTATACCAGTTATAGCGTAATTAATTTACCACTGATATATTTTGAGTATCATATTCTTGTCTCTTCGATTTTTTTGATTTGCTCTTACGCTTCGCAGCAACAATTCCGTCCTTGCTATCAATTGATTGGTTGCTGGATTTATGAGGTATTGATTCCTCGTTGACAATACATTCTATTTTATTATCAACATTACTCATAGTTTCCGTTTTGTCAACCGCACAAATTTCTTTGAGTTTAGTTGTATTTTTTGTGGACTTGGAAAATAGATGCTTCTCTTCTATAGTTATTAACTAGAAAAACATTATTTAGAAAATATAATATAATCCTTATTCGCCAGCATATTGATAAAAATATTTTTATTTTTACTAATAGTGTAAAACTACTAAGTTTTACAAATATAAATAAAATAAGTAAAAAAAACTACAGTTGATTGTGCTCGACTGTGAGATACCTGCTACCCATAAATAGCTTTTACAAATGTTATATGATCGCAACCAAATTTTTAGGATTACTTCAAAATTACACTTAATTCGATTTTTGTCGAAATACAAGGGCAAAAGTGGGCGTGGTTAAAAATTGAAAAAAAAACCCCACTCTTAAGTATTTATTAAATAACTTCTACAATTCTTAACTGCTCTTAGGATAAATTTTAATCTGATCGCAACCTAATTTTAAGGAATATTAAATACTATAGTTATAATAGTTTGAAAATTACGCTGGTAACTCGATTTTGGTAGATTTGCGGAGGAGGAAGTGGGCATGCAACAATTTAAAACAAACTTTATCAACGTGCAAAACATATGCTGAGGAGGATGATATACAATATATTATCGTATCGGCTGTTGACGCTAATCAAGTATACATATATTTTATAGGGTCGGAAATGACTCCTTCTGCCTGTTACATAAATTTTCCCCCGGCACAAACTTATAATACCCTTCTGCCCTATGTGTGTTGAATTTAAAAATGCCATCTACGCTCGCCCAGTGCACAGTGGACACTGCAGTGGTGGTGCTTCGTACGTGAACTATCAGAAAAGTGGGCGAGTATATATTTTTATACATTACTCACATTTTTTGATTCCATAATGTCAACAGGGATCGACTAGCTTCCAACTGACTCCTTATAACAACAACACCTGCAAATTTCAATATATGTAAATGTTATTACAAATCGATGCGATTGACAGTATTTATAAAATTAAGTAGGATTTTAGAACACAGGGTACTAGACCACATGAGAATAAACAGAAGACAGGTTCACGTTTATTTATACAATGTCGTCGACGATTACCTGAGTTCTACACATTGCAGTGCGTGTTCGAAATTCGGGCATCTCTATTTACGACTATATATAAATGTATATATATATATATATATATAGATGTATATGTATATGTATGTATGTTATAAGAAAAAATGTTGATGAATAATTGAATGTAAATGAACACCAGAACCGATATACATATTTCGTTTGAAAACTGTGGGAAGGTCTGATTCTTATGCCTCCGCATTATCCGTCAAATATAGTCTTTTTTAACAATGGCTGATTGAAAATTTTGACTATTCGAAAAAAAAATGTTTGTTAATATGTAAAGTTGTTTCGTCTTGTTTTATAACTTAATTTTGTTTTACTTTTTAGATTTTTCTTTTGTCATTAAAATTTCAACCAAAAATACGCTTTATTTTCGTCTCGAAATTTAACAGTGCTAACTTAGAAACCTACCCAAACCATATGTGTGTGTAATTCGATGCATACATACATATGTACATATACAAATATACAAATTGCAGTGTTTAAATTCTTTCCTATTTTTGCTTTTAGTTCACTAGCGTTTTTTTTTTATTTATTACACTTTATTAACTACACTTTTTAATTTATTTAAAATGTGACATACTTTCAATTATATTGACATGTAATAAAATTCTTTATAGTACAAAAAAAAATTTTTAATTTCAAACAAATTTCAAAATAATAAATAAATTCATGAGAATACGAAATAATAATTTTTTTTTTTAATAATAAATAAATAAGTTATCTAATTATGCATTTATTGTTCATTTTGTTTACCTTTAATGTTTACTTTGTTAGTTTTATGTAAATATATATAAAGAGTCAAAATATAATCTAATTTATTTGCTGTTACCTTTGGTAAACTAAAAGTAGCAAGATTTCCACTTCTGTTTCCAACTATTCGAACTGGCAACTGATCCAAATATAAGAGCAGCCAACTAGCTACCTTGACCAGACTCTGTAAGCTTCCAAAGGCAATGCATATACGTATGTACATATGTAGTACACATGCTTAAAAGCTTTTCAGATATTTCATTTCATTGACAAGAAAGTTTTTCGAATGTTTCTTTACTTTCTTCAGTTTTAATACAAAAAAAGCACAAATGTAATTAGTTTAATTTGTTATTGGCAAAATTCGGGAAAAATAAATTCCATACAAACCACAGTTAACCTATGTGCTCAGAACAAAGTCAAAAGTTTATAGTTTTAACACTTTATTTTAACATGTTTCTAATAAAGCAATTTGTATTATTCACGAAGGTTCTTTTTTTTAGATAGAAGTATTTGTTAATTTCCTAATTTGCTTAATTTCAAATAATAAAAGACGTGTAGGACAAGCAATGTTTATATTACAAATTATAATAAATGAATAAAAATTAATATGATGAAAATATTTGTTTTCTATTAGTTAGAAATTAATTGGGAACTGTTGGCTAAAGGTTTGAAAATTTGAGGTGTTTATAACGCTATTTATTTATTATTAGCCATTTAAGTCCAATCTATGTGGCCTAACAAGAATCACAGGAGTGAATATAAGGCAATGATAGACAGTATCAAGAGTTGAGACACGATTTGATAATACTGCAAGAGATGACTTCGGAGTGTAAAATTAAAATGCAAATACTTTGTTAATAAATTTTTAGTTTAGTTATAAGTCATTTTTTGCAGTATTAAAATTTGTATATCATTGATATAAATATAATCCATTCTGTTTCGAATGACGATTGATATCTTTTTTACCCGCTACCCATAGGGTAGAAGGGGATTATAATTTGGGCCGACAGGAAATGTATGTAACAGGTAGAAGGAGGCATCTCTGATCGTATAAAGTATATATATTCTTGATCAGTGCCAACAGCCGAGACGATCAAGCCATGTCCGTCTGTCCGTATGAACACCTAGATCTCAGAGACTATAAGAGATACGGCTATAATTTTCGACAGCGTCTGAAAACACTGGATCTCAGAGACTATAACAGATAGAGTTATATTTTCTTTGATAGCATTTCTTACGTTTGCACGTAGATCATGTTTGTTTCCAAATTTTGCCACGCTCATTTCCGCCCCGCAAATTAACAAAAATCGAATAACAAACGTAAAATTAAAGCTAGAGTGGTACAAGCAATAATTGTCATTCCTGAAAATTTGGTTGCGATCAGATAAAAATTGTCGAAGTTATTAATGAAATATTTTTGTATGGGCTAAAACGCCTACTTACTAGGGGTCTTAGTTGCCTTGGCTGACAATATGATATATTGTGCTGTCTATGGTATATTTTTAATGTGGTTCTATTTCGATATACCAAATATGCCAATTAGTATATATGTTTTTAGTATTTTTGTATATTTTGAGAATAATACCGCAATATTTTGTTTTATTCAAAAAGGGTAGTCGGTATCTCACAGTCGAGCTTTGTTGTTTCTTTTTATAAGGTTGAGTTTAACCTTAATCTGCAGTTAATAGTAAGGAAAAATAATCGTAGCTCACCGGGATTACAATACTAAATAAAAAAGAATACTAAAAATTATGATTTATTTATTTCAGTTATTTTGTCAATAAACGCAGTAAAGACTATAAACTTAATGAATTGATATTTAAAATTAAAAAAAAAAAACATGAAAAGGAATATGTAACTCGAGTATTAGATTGGCATGGAGATGTTAAAAACCTATTAAGTTAGAAGCGAATTAAATCTAATGATACAAATTTAAACTATTTGGATAATTAATTTAATTGTTGTTTTTCATATTTATTACGTGATTCCGACAGTTGAGATCGTTGCCTAATATTTAATAAGGTGTGTTCCTTATGTATCATGTTGGCGCTAAATTAGAATACATCCAAATCCATGGGAGTTGAGGCTACAGTCGATATTATGTACATTCTCATTTATAGGAAGACTGCCACAAAAGAAAATCTAAAGAATCTAACATTTTATTACAAATTCAATATAAAATTTAATATTTTGAGATACGCCCTTTATATATGAGTAAATTTTATCTTAAATTAGATATTGAAAAAAATACTTGAACAAAACCTATTTATTGAAACATTTTTTTATTACCATTACCCGCTGATGCGTTATAATTTTGTTATTTAACATAAATATCTACAATTCTAATATCTATGTATAAAATAAATAAAATGTCGATTAAATAAATATACATACATACATTGATATTAGATTTGTAGACATGCTGTAGAATGCAATTCATACATTTTTGAAAATTAAATAATGTACACACTCTTTAGAATAGCTTCATCAAATATGCTAAAATAAATATAAAGAAAATCTTGTAGAATATTTAATTTAAAAAAAGTTAAACTAATTTTACATAATAAAAATCTTTCATTTGCACACAAGAAAATCCAAAAAAATTCGAGTCCTGATTTTTATTACTCCATTTTATATAATTTGTTTTTTGTTTATTTTATTTTTCGAAACTATTGCGGCATCTATTAAATCATACACAATGATAGACTTGCAGTAAATGAAAGTTATATATAAATTGCATAACTCTCTTGACTTTTAACATATCTAGGAATCTTATATGGCAGCTTGTGTTGTTAATGGAGTGTCTATCGTCGTATACAATAACAACAATTACCACCTTTCGTTGATTAAACCTTCAGATACATTACAATAAATTTGCATATATTTTGCTATATATTCTGCGGCGATGTTAAATTTTGTGCCTGAGCCTGAGCGTTCAATTGTTGTATTGAGTTCGGTTTATGCACCGGCTTATCAACAGCAGTATAGACTTTATAGGAATTCATATCCATGTGTAACAAAGCCTGTGTATCAGACAGATTATTAGCAATACATAACTCAGTGGCAGCGCTTCGAATTGGTGTCGTAGTAGATGAGGTACTATAAACGGCAAATGAACCTGCCATTGATTCCGGCAAATGACTTAGAGATTTTGTGACTCCGCCCCCATTTAATACGGAGTTTATTGAAGAAATGTGCGACAGGCCTGCAATGAAAAGCACAAGGTAAGCAAAATTTTTTCGTGTATATAAAAGCTTTGTATGGTCAAAAAATAAATAACAAAATTAAAATCGATATATTCCCCCAAATTGATGCTTGGAAGGGCATATAGATGTAAAAATATTTTACAGTTTTTAATTTAATGAAAAAATAATTTATATTGCCTAATAAGATTAGAGATAATTGTGGATCTTTTAAATATCTTACGTTCACATTCATTAGCTGTATAGGGCACGTGTGATGATAAGGATGAATGGTATCTGGATGTCATTGAGCCGTTGTCGGTGTCAGTAAGATTATTAAAAGCTCGCTTGCTTGCTGCAAAGTCTGCTGCATTATTCTGTAATGCAATTAATGGAGGAGCACCAACAACACTTTCCGAAGATGTATTAGAATGCACGGTTGTTTTACTTAGAATGTTGGTTAAAACGGAAACCGTTGGTAAGCTAGTTGGAGAGGTTACTGATCCGCTTAATTTGGCGCTTACACCATGATGCGTTCGCTCGTTACAATTACTTGGCTCTCTGTCACTCGCCTCAGTTACTCCAATTATGTTAATACCTGAGAAGAAAAAAAAAGCCAAGACTAAATACTATTGTTAAGAAAATATTGTATTATTATGTGACATTTATTTGATTCGTTAGGCAAACACTTTCTTATGTATGCAATATTTTAGGTTGGTAGCAAGGAAGAATATTCTTTTATTCCTATTAGTAATAGCCCTTGAACACTCTGCACGCTGTGTTCACCTTTCCGGTTTTAAGGTTAGATCGTGCTCTCGCTAAACCCTTTTTAAAAGCATTTTGACTCTTTAAAAAAGAAATACAAAAAAGTTACCTGTGACTGGCGATTGCTCGCCACTAATGCTGCCACCTCCTGCGCTGCTACCGCCACCAATGCTGCTTGATCCGCCTCCTACTGCTCCGCAACCGGCACTTGTACTACTTGGTGGCCTCGGTAGTCGACGTCGTAACCACGGATGTTTTAGAGCCTCAGATGGTGTCAGTCGCTTATCAGTATCCCATTCCAGACAACCGCGAATGAAATTGAGAAACAAAGGATCCTTGCAGCCGTCTAACGCTTTAGAAAGGCTCTTCGAACAGGGTGGACCACGTGGTTTGCCACGGCGTGATTGTCCGCCGATTAGAACGACCATGCCGTCGGCCATTGTGCGAACAGTACAATATCGTGGATATCCTTTTGGGCTAAAGAACGTTTTCGTTCGTTTAGCGTTGGCCAAAATCGCTTTACTCGGCATCCCTAGAACTTCAATAATACAAGCCAATTGATCGCTTTCATTTTCACCCGGAAATAAAGCGTGGCCCGATAACAGTTCCGCCAGTATGCAACCCAAAGACCACATGTCAATGGCCCGTCCATATTTGGCTCCCAATATAACCTCAGGAGCACGATAAAATCTCGACTGAATATATGTGTAAACACGCTGACTTTCGAAGCAGGAAGATCCAAAGTCAATAACCTGTGTGGTATTTGACAAGTATATATTAGAGTATGTAATGTAAAGTAGTAAATTATTACCTTTATGCCGGATCGACCTTGTTGTTTTAATAACACATTTTCAGGTTTCATATCACAATGGATTATTTCATTTTTATAGAGTGCATCCAAACATTGAAGCAACGAATGAGCAAATTTCCGGACCAATTGTAAGCTAAAGCCCTTAAAACCGTTCTTTTTAATCAATTCATATAAATTTATGCTTAATAGTTCGAAAGTAATACACGTATGATTGCGAAAAGTGAAATAGTCAAACATGTGGATAATATTCATTGTATTGTATTTGTCATGTCGCCTCAAGTGATGTAAGATTCGTATTTCCTCCTGAGCCTGGCGATGGAAACGTTTCTCATTGCGCACAATTTTTAGCGCGACATGCTCATGCGTCTTATGATCGTAGGCTTTAATTACTTGTCCAAAGCTTCCCTTCCCAATAATTTTTAGCATTTCATAACGATAGGCAACGTGATCGTGTGGTATATGAATATAGGCGCCCTGTTCATTATCATAATCCGAATTATTTGGACCGTAAATCCCGGGACGTTTCTTTGCATTGGCGCCTATGAAATATATTTGCGGATAGGCCAAAATTTCGCTGCGTTCGTATGGCGTTAATTTATGCATGTAGAGAATCATCACTTGTTGTGGAGATACAACCAAAGCTTTTGGTTTATCTTGTAAAGCACTTTTTTGTTGACCAGACATAATTATTTGTTCATGAAATGAGTATTGCTCGATTTTAGTGGCGACCAATGACTTCGATAGTGAACATTCCATTCCAGTCTCTTTTAGCGGTAAGCTTGATGGTTCCAACTTTATTAAGGGTGAGCCCGTTGATACTTTCAAATGTAAGCTGCCTACAATGATTATACATTATACATTATCTGAGCTGACACTCAATATGCTATTTGAAAGAAAAAATCTATTAGATCTTCGTTAACTTGTATCAAGCGCTCTCATCTAGTATTTTGGGACTCTAATATTACGATAGTCCTATTATATGCAAATTCGTTTTAACTATTATTGTTTAAAACATTTATATGTTCGACAATTTCCTATTAATTTTTTCTCTGAGAACATTACTACGAGCCAACACGAAAACAGATATTAGATGGGTTAAAGTGGTATCAAAGGGTGATCAATATATTTTATACTATCTTTACTTTAAGTTAACTTTATAGAACATACTGTTTTTTCTAAAGAGTCAAGGTAACTCTTTTCAAGGCATAGATTTACTTCAAAACAAGTAAGAAATCTACAGTCGTGTGTTCTCTTTCTTGAAATAACCGATACCTACATATTTTGAATAAAATCAAAACTGTGTATTATTTGTATATAAGTATACCAAATTAATACAGGGAAAAATACTACGATATGACAAAAATACTAAGATTTATTATTACATTTAAATTATACTTTAGAATACAAAATATACCAGATTGTCAACTAAAGCAAAAGAGTATAGATCGACAGCAGTGGTCTTTTTGTTAAATACAAATTTTTTCTGAGCTCGACATGGCTTTAAAATTTCTAAGACAAACTTCATCTGCGTACAATATTAACAAATTATGTCAAGAGAGTTGTGGATCTTTCTCTTAAACTCTTTGAGATCTAGGTGGTCACACGAACAGACGGACATGACTATATAGTATACAGCAGTTGTCGCTGATCAGTAAAATGTACTATTTTATGGGCTCCTTTTACGTTTACTTACGGACTTAGAAATGTGACATTATCCACAACTCCTCCTATCCATAACAAAAGGCAAAAGGTAAATTGCTTTACGTGGTTCTCAGAAAATATACGTGCTGAGTGATTAAGGCTCCGACAAATATAATGCGAGAAACGCTGATGTTTTAACTTAAAATATTTAAAACTTACCTTCAGCCCCAGCGCATCCATCTTGAATATCTGCAGAAAAATTCTTGCTGGGTATATCATCTATTGCAGGCGTTGCTTTTATCGTTGGTTTCGCGATCAATTTATGATCATGAAACATTATAGTCGTGCCATAACTACTGCCAAAATACGGAATGGTAGCCAAATTATTTGCATTACCATTTTCCAATTCCAAACCCAATCCCATGGCTATTCCTTTGTCACTGTCAGTTTGTGTTTGGTTTAATGCGAGCAGCGCAGGTGGTGAAGTTGCTTTATCTATGCTCTGCATGTTCATTGTAGGGTTGGATCGCTTCAAGTCCGCTCCGCTCCTTATTGAACTTTGTTGTTGTGTGCCAACCATTTCGTCAATGGAATTATTGTTGAGCTGCGAGTTTGTTAGCTGGGTATTGTCGCTGGTCCAATCTTTATTATTAGTGAATCTGTTGTTTTTAATTGTGCAATCTAACTGCTTCTGTTTGTGATCTATTACTATTAAGTTGATGTTCTGTTATTGTACAATCTAACGATTTCTTTGTTGTATCATCGATGTTTTAGTGGACGATAAATTCAGGCCCGACGATTCATGTTCGAAAGCAATGTTATTGTTTGCCTGATGTAAGTAACAGAGCAATGGCATCACTGAGTTTGTATTATCAACATTGGTTGTCAATATAATCGAAGTTGAAATGCAAATACTGAAAGTCTATGCGTTAATGATCAGTATATGCTGTTTCAAACTACAAACCAATACACTATATTTATTCCAAATATTTCGATAAGATTGCATTCAAATTTCTTTGATTTTATTAGCACTTTCTCGGAATATCATTCAAAAAGCATTTGTATTTTTATTTGACCATAAGCGAGCGTACATACATATGTATATTTTATAGCACGTTTGTCGTTGAAAGCAGCACCGGCCCCATAACTAAGAGCGTTTAATACATTTTGGTACAGAAATTTGGAAATAGTTTCCTGCAACTTTAATTTAATTTGTTGGGTCTGTTGATGTTGCTATATTCACTACGACCCCACATCAAGTACAGGCAGGCAAAATCGCACCACTCCTATTTTGCCGTAAACTGCAATTATTGTTCAGTTTGTGTTGACGCATAAATAAATGCTAAGATAACAAACTTCGAATGCATGTACAAACCAATAGTATTATACATATTTTCGTATTACCATTTAATTAGTTTATACTCCCAGGCAACTCGCACTTAGGAACAATCAATTCACAGTACAATCTGTATATGAGTGAAATAATATATCGATATATAAGTTTCATAATATCGATAGATGCATTTTAATTTTACTGAGCTCTTGTTATTAAACCTAAATATGTAATAAATGCATTATTGTTTGAGAGTACAAAATTAAATATCACACAGAATTTACATTAAATTCTCTACTGCTAGTTCAGGAATACAAATTTTTAATTTATTACATCTAAATTAGAATACTTGTACCAATAATTTTCCTTCAGGTAAAGTGTTATAGTTTTAGCCAACCCTGTCCTTTACATACATATGTTTCAATAATAGGGTTGCCAATTCGTTAAAAATAGTAATACAATTATTCCATATCATCATTATTATTAATACGTTGAACTCAAAAATTTTTTAATTATACTTAATTTAAAAGTGTTGAATTAAATTTTTTTTAAATTACCTATCACTTCATAAAAATATGGTTAAAACATTGATTATTGTTCACGAACGATAAGTCGATATTATAGCATTGGCATTTGTCCCGCATAGTTGTCAAAAGTTTCAGTTGAGTGTAACATGTCTATCGGAGACCCACCACAATCTACTAAAATTTGTATAAAAGTTTGTAATCAATATTTATTAAAAAAAAAAAACCCTTATTGAAATTGCGGAATATTAAGTCTCGCGTAAATCTTGATTAAAAATATTAATTTGACGATTGTATATCCTATTTGCTTATCTTGTCAATTTTTTCACAAAAATATCAATCACAAGGATTAGAGCGAAATCTACATTCAAACCTTGTAAATTCATAACCACGAATTTGAGATTACAAATTTAAATTATGCATACATCTATAAAATATTAACCTAAACTGTAAGTAAACCATTGACGTATGAATCAGTATATAAATTGATAAAATCATCTTGTGATAATTGCATTTCTAAACGTATTGTAAGGACAGTGCTGCAATGTTGGTTCACTTACTTATATATAAATATGTGAGTACATATGTACATGTATACATATACATACATATGTATGCATGGAAACTTTTTATCATAAATGTAGTCATCAAATTTATATTGTTCAACATATTTATTGGTATTTATTATATTTCTACACATGTTTCGATTTAATTTTCGGTTGAACAATTTTCACCCTTATGGTGTTAAATCTGGTCCAAGATGGGTTGGGGACGACGTTGGGGTTGAATTTAGTGTGTGATACACGTTTAGTGTAGTTGTACATAAATAAATACATACAGTGACTCCATCAAAAAAATCGGACACCACTTTTGCAAATCTAGAGTGCGCTTTAACTACATACATATACATATATTTACCTATATTTAACATTTTTTTGGTATTAAATGATAAATCAGGATTTCATCTAACTGATAAGTCAATATAAACCGAAACTTGATTTCATAACTATTTTTATATCCGCCACCTATAGAATAGAAAGGTATTTTAACTTTGTGCGAGAAGGAGGTATCTCCGACCCTATGAAGTATATATGTATGTATATTCTTGATCAGCGTCAATAGCCGAGACGATATAGCCATGCCCGTCTGTCCGTCCGTCTGCGCACCTGGAACTCAGACTATAAGAGATAGGAATATGATTTTTTTAGCACTTAGGTTTACACGCAGTTCAAATTTGTGCCACGCCCACCTACACCTCTGCAAATCGATAATAATCGAATAACAGGCGTATTTTTAAAGCTAGAGACAATTGTTGTACATGCAAGAAGTTACTTAAAAAAATTATTTTGTATTGGCAAGAACTCATACTTACTACGAGTCTTACTAGCTTTGGCTCACAATCTAGCATATTTTGTATTCTATGTTATATTTATACCCGTTACCCATAGGGTAGAAGGGTGTTTAATCTTTGTGCCGGCAGGAAATGTCGATCTGTCCGTCCGTTTGTATGAACACCTAGATCTCAGAGACTAACTAAAGCAGGCAATCCACAGGCGAGCATGTTTGCGAATATGCTCTCCAACTTGTGTTTCATTTGCCCACCAACTAGGGCCAACATGTTCGCGAACATCATTTGTCGCAAATTTTCAAGCAGTCAACATGTCAACGGATAACGACATATATGAAAAACTGTTAAATTTAGTAATGGCCAAAGTTATGAAGACCTGAAATTCTTAACAGGAATTTTCTCCCCAGAGCCTTGGGCGCATAATAATTGAAATATAATAATATAATAATTGATTTTGCAGACAAAAAATGAATTCTTTCATGCATTTTTTGCTCATTTTGCGCTGCGCAAATACGTGCTCTCTCTACAAAACGATTGCGCAAATGATGTTCGTGCAAACGTTGCCATCCATTGGCGAACATGTTCGTGCAAACACAGACAAAATAGAATAATTTTAATCTCATGCGAACATTTTGACGAACACGAAATTTGACGACGAACGCTACCATCCACGAGAAAAATTTCGTCGAGCACAACATATTCGCGAACATGCTCGCCCGTGGATGGCCTGCATAAGAGATATATAATTATTATATAAGAGAAATATAATTTTTTTCGACAGCACTTGTAATGCTTGCACAGACTTATTGCCTATTTCTATGGCGACAATATCCCAAGCATATATTATTGCAATTTGGTTGCAATATTTTTTTTTTGTATTTTGAATTGCATATATATTTAATTATATATGCTTTTAATCTTTTCGAGAAAATGCCTCAGGCGCTTTATTTTTAATTGGTTTTTTAATTATTTATCTTGATGCTTTCCTTCACTTTGCCGATATGGGTTCGGAGTAATAATTTTTTTGCATGTAGAACTACTGGTTTGTTATTCAAGTACATTCCAGTATCCGAGTATCGATACACATATAAATTTTGTTGTGCTGAGAACAAAATGTCAACGCGAAAATTTTTCAAGGCCGTTATTTTTAATATGCACAGAAAAAAACAATTTCGCGCATCTAGGTATTAATATAGAATATATAGATTAGAAAGAGAATACGTTGTTTGAAAATGGACCGTTATTTGTGAAATAAAAAAAATATTCTAAAAACTAAACGATAGCACCACTCATTAGACATTTCTTCTCATAAAAATAAAAAAATCGGAACTTTAAATATTTATTCAAACTCAAGTTTATCGGGCGGGCGTTCATTTAGGGCACAGCTCACAGTCAAGCACTTTAGCAAAATCGCAGATAATTTATATATACCGCGATAATTTTGAACTTTAGATTTGTTCCCATTTTTTAGGATAGCTATAATATATGATTTTTGGAAAAGATCATGAGTTAACGGATAATTCACACAATTTAAGAAGCGGTTTACAGATACTACCAGCCCAATACCTTAGCACACAACTAGGCACTCCATCCGGGCCTGCCGAAAAACAGGTTTTATAGTCAATAGTTTCGTTAAAATAGAGCTTTCAGTAATTAAAGAACCAACAATACAATTAGATTAATATATCTGACAAGGATAAAAGAAGGTATTTTGAAAACTTGGAACAGAATATGTTGTTTAGAAAAAGTCAGCAAATAAATCGGCAATGCCAAGAGCATCAAAAGACATAAATGCTGGCGATCACACGGATCTACGCTACGAGTTAACGAAGTCATAAAATCGTTTTGGATCATGCTGAAATATTATTCTGCACCTACTCAAATAATTATTATAACACTCAGAGTGCTGAAAGCTGTTTGAGCAACAAAATAGCGGAGAAAATCAAGAGAAGAGCCAGTTTCCATGAATTTTTTGTTATGTGTCGACTTACGATTTTTATACCCGCTACCCATAGGGTAGAAGGGTATTTTAACTTTGTGCCGGCAGGAAATGTATGTAACAGGTAGAAGGAGGCATCTCCGACCTTATAAAGTATATATATTCTTGATCAGCGTCAACAGCCGAGACGATATAGCCATGTCCGTCTGTGTGTCTGTCCGTCTGTCCGTCTGTCCGTATGAAACACTGGATCTCAGAGACTATAAGAGATAGAGCTATAATTTTTTTTCGACAGCATTTTTTATGTTTGCACGCAGATCAAGTTTGTTTCAAATTTTTGCCACGCCCACTTCCGCCCCCGCAAATTAAAAAAATCGAATAACAAGCGTAATTTTAAAGCTATAGTTCCGTTTTGGTATATACAATAATAACTATAGTATTTATGATTTCTGAAAATTTGGTTGCGATCAGATAAAAATTGTCGAAGTTATTAAAGAAATACTTTTGTATGGGCAAAAACGCCTACTTACTAGAGGTCTTAGTTGCTTTGGCTGCCAATCTGGTATATTGTGCCATCTATGGTATATTTGGATTACGGTACTATGTCGATATACCAATTATACCTTTCGGTATATTATTTTAGTATTTTTGCAGTATACTTGGTATATTTTGAGAAAATACCGCAAAATATATTTCTTTTATTCAAAATGGGTAGCGGGTATCTCACAGTCGAGTACACTCGAATGTAGCTTTCTTACTTGTTTAATTTCGAATCAGACAAATGTGGAATTCTTGATGGAACACAAACATCAAATAGCGAGTTCAAAGTTGTATACAAAAAATGTAACCGCTATATCCATGTTCCTAGACAAAGAAAGTTGCGACCAGTCAGTTTGAGCAGGGAAAGTTTCTCAAAATCGGTATTCCGAAAACAACGAGAACGTTCACCAAAACGTACACCAGACTCTGACGCGTTATATGGAAGCTCCAGCAAAATCTCTCTCTCTTAAACTCAGAAACCAAAACCGAGAAGCTATCAGAGAGTTTTTTAAAGACCACCAATACATCTTTAAAACCAGTTCGCGTCTGCCGTATAAACCCATCGATATCGTGTTCAGGGTCCATGCAGTGTACTACATTGTCGCACAACCAGCACCAAACAAAACCCATTTAGGCACCAACTGACACCTGGCCTTTTTTTGGCATATTACATATTGCTAAAAAACAAAGTAAGTCTAACTAAACAAAAACAAAAATAAGAATTTTAAACACAGTAGATAATTGATTGTCAAGTAATATGATTTGTTCTTACAAAGAGCACAAAACACAAGCACAGAGAGTACGCGCGGATCGAGCGAGACGCAAGATAGACGGTATCCAACTATAATACCAAGAGGGGGAGAGTTAACTATTGTAGCAGCGGAAACGAAAACACATGTGGTCTTGCAAGCAAAACAATGCAAAGCAAAGTTTGACCACCAGTTTGTTGTTATATTTTAATTGAAATGAAAATAATGTAATTAATACAAGTAGAACCTCTGTGATTTAACGATCCGTAGTTAAACACAGGTAAGAGAGTAAATTATCGACAACTATATAAATTTAAAGGAATGTTAAATTGATTGAAATAATTCATTTTAGTAGGAAGACAAAAAAAAACACGTCCGAATGGGAGCGAATGATTGTTATTGTTATATATATATATATATTATATATATTAAGTTCAATGAAGCAGTTTGACACGAAACTGCACACATCAGCTTTGCAGTTTGGAACGAATTAATATTGCGCGTCCCCGAGCCACCTCTGCAGCCTTGCCAATGGCGAAGACTTCCTCCTGGAAGTTGCAGCAATGGTCAGGGAGTGAAGAAGTGCTTGGAAACCGGGTTGCGACAATATACTTACACCTTCATCCATCTTCTTTCTTCTACCCGTCGGAGAAGAGGCTGGGGGCTTCGGGAATGCAAAGCCCTTCCCTCCAGCAGCCCGGTTCTACGTATACCGTGTTAATGTGGTCAGTGTAGGTGACGGGGATAGCCATAGGCCATAGCCTAATAGATCCAGATTGCTTATTGTAACAATTCCAAAAACCGATTTTACGCTTTGAATTTTGAAGGTTTGACGCCAGCTATTAGCTCGAGAGCTTTAGTTGGCGTCGCCCTTGTGCCGCCTGTGTGGTATCGTATACCTCTTCGTGAAGGGGATAAGGTTCATTTTGTCTGCATTAATTCTGAGCCCGGCTGCTTCGGCCCATGACTTAACTTCCCGTAAAGTAAGTTCCATTACGGAGCTGATGGTGGTTGGGCATTTCCTAGTAATGCTTATGGAGTCGGAATAGCCAATTAACTTGGGTGTCCGTCTAGTAAATTCTTGTAGCCTGCTATTCAATACCAGATTCCAAAAGAAAGGCGAGAGAACCCCGCCCTGGGGAGTGCCACCTCGCACTTTCTTTGTAATGGTCGAATTGACCCACGTGACTACCAATCGCCTGTCGCTAAGAAGGCGATTGATCCTGGTGTCGTGTTCACTGAGGTAAGGCATTATTGAAGGCGCCTGAAATGTCGACAAAATCCCCAAGACATATTCTTTGAAGTGGTCTGCTTTTTCAATGGAGACTTGCCTATCGTGTTCGCATGCTGGTCCTCCAAAGAGTAGGGATATAACATATATAAATAAATATATATAAATCTCCGATGGCTAAGTGGGTGGTCATGCCTTCTCTACGCAATTTTGGAGGTGCTGTCGAAATGCCGAGGCGAAGAAGACGTCTCTGCTCCGCCGTAGAGATTGACGCTACGCTGTTTTGGTCCGAGGCGGCTCAACCTCGAGTTGTTGTCTGGCGACACGCAGAGAGGATCTCTCCCCCGTCAGCTCAGTCCTCAGCAGTTCCTGAAACGTCGACGCATAGTAGAGATCTGCTACCATATGACTGAGAGGCTATGCAGATCCTACCCAAGCAGCACTTCTTGGGGAGGGTTCAGCAGAGGATTTTTGCCAGCCTAAAAATTGTCGAAGTTATTAACACTTTTGTATGGGCAAAAACGCCGACTTACTAGGGGTCTCAGTAGCTTTGGCTGGCTAACTCGTATATTTTGGCATATTTTAAATATACATAGTACTATACAAATTTACCATAAATACCATTTAATACATTTTTAGTATTTTGCGGCATATTATTTTGGTATATTTTAGGAATAATGTCGCTCTTTTTTACTTTTATTCAAAAAAGATAACGAGCACACTCGACTGTAGCTTTCTGACTTGTTGACTTTGATGTGAAAAATTGGACGTTGTATCTGACAATTATAATTAATTAAGAAAGTGTATAACGACTCTGAGCTTTTGAGGGCTAGTTTGGGGCCTATTGAATGAGATTAAAATAATGTAAAGCTTTCACATACAAATAATAACAATAAATAAGCTAGGTATTGAATTTATCTCATGTCCATTATTATTTATTAATGATATAAATTTAATATTGTAGATTTTTGAAACCTCACTGGATTGAGCAAATTTGCTATCATGATAGACCCAAGCTCTAGTGAAGAAGAGGGAGACGAAGATAGCGTCATTAATCTACCAAGTAAAGGTCGTGTCTCAGTTCCACATAAAGCATCGACACTTGCCGCAGGACCATCATCAACAAGCACTGGGACTTTACCAATTCTGACAACCGTTCCGAGCGTTCATAATGGCGATTTTATTGGAAGCCACAGACCGTCGGCATCAATACCTGGCAATACCAACGCAGGAATTGGAGTCGGAACATCAAAAAATGATCAAACTCAATTCAATACGGAAAGTTCTAATCTTGAAGTGCCCAACAATGGAATTCCAAGGTATACTCATTTAAAACACAGCGAAAAAAATTATAGCTGTGTCTCTTATAATCTCTGAGATCCAGTGTTTCATATGCTAGTTCGTCTCGCCTGTTGATGCTGATCAATAATATATATACTTTATAGGGTCGGAGATGCCTCCTTCTACCTGTTACATACATTTCCTGCCGTCACAAAGTTATAATACCCTTCTACCCTATGGGTAGCGGGTATAAAAATGTATTCTGCTGATGGCAAATTCAAATTCTGTGTTAAATATGGGAGATCAGATTGTTTACAATTTTATCTGAGAGTCGTTAACAATAGCTGCATAATAAATTAAAAAATTTTGTATATTCGATTGCACCCATATTTTCCGGATGCTTTTAAATGGTACCGGAGCAAAATCTGGACAACCAAATCTTTAAAGTTAGTTTCGAAATCAGTCGTAACGAGGAACCCAAAGACTTAACGAAAGTCTTTAAATATGTTGTGAAAACTTTTAGCGCATTACATATTGCATTTAACATACCTGTATAGTTTAGTCAGTCAGGAAAAAAGTAGGATATATGTATGTACAAATATTGCTTGCACAATCCCTGAAATATTTCAAATGGTAGTCTAATTCAATAATCACAATTTTTTCATTATTTAGTGGTATTTCCCAAGAAACATTAAATCAAAGCGTCGGATCGTCGAGAGCCAACTCGTTACCTCGTCCACTTTCACCATCTTCATCGCTTGCTAGTGATAAACATGATGCCGGAGATCCTCACGTTAGTATTATGTTAAAAATTATCTTTCATCTGGTCAATAATTAAAAGTTACTTTCTTTTAAATAATTAGGAGAAACACGAGCGTGAAGAGGAAGAGCGGAAACGTCGTATTCAGTTGTATGTATTCATATCACGGTGCATATCTTACCCATTTAATGCTAAACAACCAACGGATATGACAAAACGGCAACCAAAAATCACAAAGCAACAATTGGAGATAGTCACACAACGATTTCAAGTATGTTTTTTATAAAAAAAAAAAACATAATTTAACTTTGATTTTTATGAGCTTATAATTACTATAGACAAATATGGCTATCAATTAGATAAATCACTAAGTTTTGTAATTGACAACCTCTATATCACTTCCAATTTTTCAATGATCTCATTTAACTTAATTTCACAATTAGATTAGCTTTTTATATTTATTACTCCAATATCGAGCAGCGCAAGAAACGACTATCTTTATTTCAGAAAATCAAATCTCTCTCTGAAAAGTGTCTTAGATGACTAACAGAAACTCCTAGTTGGCACAGATCACATTCTTGGCCGCATTAATGTTAACCAATTAATGGTTATTGAATTCTCTTCCATTGGCATCTTGACACCTTAAGCTTAAGCAAGCTAGAATTCCGATTAACACATCAGCTTTTTCTCATAAGCCATCGTCGAGTATTTAGAGCTCGTCCTTAGTTCTTTTGCATTTCGGTTTATAATTTACATCCAAAGTGTGCTCAAGCCGATAATTTTCCTCCATCTTGCGGCAATCTAATCTCCGCTCTGCCCTTAAATGAAATTAGTATTGCTCTATTCCGGTTACTGCCTGAGTAATTTGAAAGGAGCACAGCGGATTAGAGATACTTTCGTTCGTTTTTTTCGAATATGGCAAAAGAAACAAGTAAGAATGCTACAGTAGAGTATGCTCGAAGTGTTGATACGGACAGACATACAGGCGAACATCGCTGTATCGTTAAGAATATATGTACTTTATAGGGTAAGAGTTGACTTTTACTGTCTGTTAAATACATTTCCTGCAGGTGGAAAGTAATACCACTACATGGGTAGCGGATATAATAATAAATTTTACATTTTTATATTTTCAAAATTAATTTTTTAAGCTTTCGTTAACAGCTGTTACATAAACTTTATTTTCCTTATTTATTTTTTGTAGGCCTTTTTAAAAGGAGAGACCCAAATAATGGCTGATGAAGCATTTCAAAATGCGGTTCAGAGCTATCACGACGTCTTTTTAAAATCGGAGCGTGTTATGAAGATGGTTCAGTCAGGGGCATGCTCACAACATGATTTTCGTGAAGTATTTCGTAATAACATTGAAAAACGAGTAAGGTGAGTTTTTTTTCTATAATTCTTTGTTATAAACTCAATTTTAACTATATGCTGTTATTTGTCTCCAATTTAGGTCTTTACCTGAGATCGATGGCCTCAGTAAGGAAACAGTGTTAACATCGTGGATGGCAAAATTCGATATTATTCTTAAAGGCAGCGGCGATGAAGATACAAAGCGTCCATCGCGTATGCAGCAGTCCCTAAATAGTGAGCTTATTCTATCTAAGGAACAACTCTATGATATGTTTCAACAGATTTTATCTGTGAAAAAGTTTGAACACCAAATCTTGTTTAACGCCCTAATGGTTAGTATATAATCCCAAATTTTACTTACCAAGGAAATAAGGAGGGTTTAAGGATTAATATTAAACTTATCCCCATAATGTCGTGTTTATGGAATATCTTTAAAGTTTATTATAAACTTATGTATTAATTTTTTTTTTTCAGGACTGATTTATTAAAAACCAAAAAGCTTAGATACTAAAATTCTAAAAACAAAGGTTTTATTTGGCATATTGATAAAGTAGTACTTCATTAGAAATATAATATTATAGGAGCAACTAAGACCCGTAATAAGTAGGTGTTTTTTCCATACAAAAGTATTTTCTAAATAACTTAGATATACAATTTTATCTGGTGGAAATCAAATGGACTAAAAACGACTAAAAACAAACAACAATAAATCAAACACGCGTGAACCGATGCGACGAATAAAACTAGAACTACACGCTTGCAAAGACACCTAGCGGAAATACCGCAAGACTTTTTTGACAACCTTATAGTATGTACATTAATTGTTATGTTTGCACGCAGATCAAGCTTGACCGCAAATCGAAAAATCGCGTTTTTGGTTGTAGACAAAAAAAAAGGTATTTAGCAAAATAGTTTTGTATAAACAAAAACGCCGTTTACTACGGAGCTCAGTTACTTTGAATGATAATCTGGTAAATTTGGCATTAAATATAGTAATATGTAAATATACCAAAATTATAGCATTCAGTATATTTTAGTGCATTTATGGTATATTAATTTGGTATATCTTAAAACAAATACCTCATTTTGCTATATATTTACAATATGTGTCGAGTGTCTCACAGTCGAGCACACTCGACTAGTTTTCTTACTTGTTTTTATACCCGCTACCCATAGGGTAGAAGGGTATAATTTTTTTAAACAAATAGTCACATTAATCTTTGCTAAAACAAGAACTATTATCATAAATATCATAGGTTAGGTTAGGTGGGACCGACTGCCCCTGTAGGGGGCAAAGCATAGACCAGTGGAGGTCCGTAGCTGTACCGGTAGCGTATCTTCGTCTCAGAAGTCGCACAGTATGGATGCATTTTTGGCAAAAGCCAGCAGCATCCTAGGAGGTAGCCGTGAAACGTCCCGAAGATCGTTGTGACACGGCGAGTTAAGGTATTTCAGCCGGAGAAGATGCTCAAGTGTTTCCTTAACCCCGAGCTCGTTGCATTTCCTGCACTCATCACTGTTCGTGATGCCCAGCTTTACAGCATGGACAACTGACAGACAGTGACCAGTTAAAATGCCTACATTAGTCTGCAGTCTTTCCTTGAAAGCTGCATGACCTTGCAGTTTTGCGCGAGCTGGCGCAATGCCAACTCCCACTGAAGTCTAGAGCGCACCTAAATTTCCCTGCCTAGAGTTCGCAGGGATATCGGAACACTGCACATGTTACCGACATCAGGCCCAACTCCCTCTTTGGCGAGAGTGTCTGCGATCTCGTTGCCATCGATGCCCTGGTGGCTTGGGATCCAATAGATACGCACGACCGCAGATGCGTTCAGCAACTCTATTGCTCTTCTGCTGTCCAGGACAACGTTGGACTTGACCACATCAGAGTGCATTGATCTTAGCCTGGCTGTCAACAAAGATGTTAATTGAGTTGTGATTACGCTGTAAAGCCCGAGCCAATTCGGCAGCCTTGTCAATGGCAAAAACTTCCGCCTGGAAGATGCTGCAATGGTCTGGGAGTTTATGGGATTGTTTGGAGACCGGGTCTGGGCAGTATACGGCCGCTCCGACACCATCATCCATCTTCGACCCGTCGGTGAAGAGGTTGAGGGCTTCGGGAATGCATAACCCTTCCCGCCAGCAGTCCGGTTCCAAGAATATTGTTTTTATATGGTCAATACTGGCAAGGGGGATAGTATAGTCCAAGTCTCTACTAGTCTCCCTACCAATGGCGCTGTGACCATAGCCTAGCAGACCCAGATTGCCTGTTGCGGCAATCCTTAGGGACGATTTTGCGGCTATGGATTGCGCGTATAGGTTCAACGGTTCGACACCAGCTATTACCTCGAGGGCTTTATTAGGCGTCGACCTGATAGCGTCTGTGATACACAGTAGCGCTTAACGCTGTGTCCTTTCCATGATGGATAGGTACGTCCTTTTTATCGTGGCCTGCCACCACACTAGAAATATCATAAATAAAAGTAAAAATATAAACATGATTTTTCTCTTGATTACTGCAGAGTTTGAACAAGAAGATTAAGGAACAGGTTAGAGCAGGACCTGCAGTCAAAGTTTAAACATAAGATTGAGAGATTAATAAATCAATCGTTTCGAGATTAACATATAGTTAATTAACTTCCTAATCTGATTTGAGCACGAGTACCTTTATTAAATTTATTATTTATTTTTAATAAGCTTGAAATTGAAGACTCCCAAATAGTTTGGAATTTGAGTTAAACTATATTAATTGTGTCTTCTGCTCAAACATTGGCTTTATATTGAATGAGCCAAAACAAAATTAACTATCACAGAAGTGTGAAAAGCATTTCGGAGAAACTCGATTTAATTTTGAATAAAATGTACTTCATACGTTTGTTGATCCCATAAAGCATAAAAGAATGATGTATATCATTTGTCTGTTTATACCTACATCTCAAAGTCTCTAAAGATCTATGGGTATACGTGAATCAAGCGTGTATTAGAATTTGACTTCCCGTTTCGAAGTCAAAAAGAATATAATTTTTGGTACACAATAGGTCTTAAAGACTTATTAAAAAAATTATGTTATTAACAAAAAGTTAAGCTCAACTTAATAAGCTACATATGAAATTTAGTTGAGAACAAATAAAACAATTAAGACCGTAATCATTTGCTAAAAACAAATGTTAGTTAGTTCCTATTGAGGACTGTTTGAAATACTTATTGGAATTTAAGAAATTCATCCTATTGCGTTTATAGTTCATTTAGTAAAACAAAGAAGAATTTACATATACATATGGATTTGTAATTATTCTATTCAATTGCGTTATTACTTATTTAAAGATTTTATTTATATTTTCGCGCATTAGCTCGACTCTGCAGATGAGCAAGCGGCGGCCATCAGGCGAGAATTGGATGGTCGCATGCAAAAGGTTGGAGAAATGGAAAAAAATCGAAAACTAATGCCAAAATTTGTGCTTAAGGAAATGGAATCTCTTTACATTGAGGAATTAAAATCTTCAATTAATCTTTTGATGGCAAATTTGGAGTCACTACCTGTATCTAAAGGTAACATGGATAGTAAATATGGCCTACAAAAGTTAAAGCGTTACAACCACAGGTAATACGACATCGTCGATGACTATCAAATGTGTGTATAAATTCTGACTTGTTTCAAATTTCGGTTGCTCTCTTTTTCAAAATTATTCATAGCACACCATCTTTTTTTGTAAGTTTTGTTGAGAATTTGTAAACTGATCTTGTATAATTAGCTTTTGCTTTTTTTATAAAAAGAAAAATGATTTTACGTTCGCATGGATCTCTATCGAAGTTAGAGGGTGACTCTGAAGATGGTACCACTCAATTGACCAAATTGGACGTTGTTCTCACATTTCAATTAGAAGTGATTGTTATGGAGGTAAAAGGGCTCAAATCATTGGCACCTAACCGCATTGTTTACTGTACAATGGAAGTTGAAAACGGTGAAAAACTCCAAACTGATCAAGCCGAGGCTTCCAAGCCTATGTAAGTTTATATTTATTGCAATAGTTTATATTATATTAATATTACTCTACGTTTCAGGTGGGACACACAAGGCGATTTTACAACCACTCATCCTTTACCAGTAGTTAAAGTAAAGTTATACACGGAAAATCCTGGAATGTTGGCCCTGGAAGACAAAGAATTAGGGGAAAGTGACTATAAAACCTTCCCCGTTATCATCAAAGGTGAGAGACATTACAATAATATGTGTATATCCGAGAAAAATATTAACATATGGGTATTTTGCTTTTAGTCACCAGAATGGCATCGTATGATAGTTTCAAAAAATGTACAAGATCAAGATGTGCGAATCAAGATAGCATGCCGATTGGACAAGCCTTTAAATATGAAGCATTGTGGGTATGTGAAAGTACACTTTACTATTCTATTAGTTAGATAAAACACTGCATCTTATTTATAACAAAAATCAAAATCAATATAAAAAAAAAAACGCTTTTAAATGTAGAATTAGGTTTAACATTTAATTACAAAGGGAATATTTTATTAAATTTACGGAAAATAGTAATTACCTACAAATTATTGATTTAAAATAGGAATTGTAATTTTGTTAGTAACTTAATAGAAATAAAAATATATAATTTTTTCAGGAATCTGTACGCAATTGGGAAATCCGTATGGAAAAAGTGGAAACGACGTTATTTTGTTTTAGTGCAAGTTTCGCAATACACATTTGCAATGTGCAGTTATAAGGAAAAGAAGTCTGAGCCATCCGAGATGATGCAATTGGATGGATATACGGTAGACTATATTGAAGCTGCAAGTGGTGCGTGTATAGTCATAATTGAATGAATCAGTTGTTATCATGAATCTTGTATTTTTTTTTGTTTGTCTAATATTTTATCAGCAAATTTAATGTTTGGCATCGATTTGAACGGGGGTCGATATTTTTTCAATGCAGTACGGGAGGGTGATAGCATCGCATTCGCTTGCGATGATGAAAATGAATGCAGTCTCTGGGTAATGGCTATGTACCGGGCAACCGGGCAGTCGCATAAGCCAACACCACCTATAACACAGGATAAAAATTCGGCAATGTCCAAAATTCAAGGTGGTAAGTATAATCTTATAACGCTTTTGAAATTGAAATGTATGTATTTTATCCGGAAGTAAGATACCAAAAATAACAGTTCGACAGTCTTAATATTTATATATTGTACTACCTTAATTAGTCGGACTTTTTTATCTGTTAGAAAATGATAGTGGGTATTTCACAATCAAGCACCCTTTACTGAAGCTGACACTGATAAAATATATACCGCTTCATTATCTAAGGGGTAGAAATTTATCTATAATTTCTAAACCAGTTTTCAAAAATTTTTTTTTCTTTAATTCTTAAATCATATTAAAATTAAATTCTGAAGATGGTTTTTCAAAAAACATATTATTATTCCTTATTTCCTTATTTATTTTTTCTTCTGAAAGGTTAACAAAATCAATGTTATTTTTCGTTCATCTGAATTGGTTCTACCTAAACAAATTCAAACAAGTTAGAAAGCTACAGTCGAGTGTGCTCGACTGTGAAATACCCGCTACCCATTTTGAAGAAAAGCAGAATATTGCGGTAATCTCAAAATATTAAAAAAAAAATAAGCATGTGTTCTCGATCGGGATTTGAACTCGAGCACCACAATTACTATAGTAATTATTGTATACATATATCATTAAAAAAAAATGAAAAAAGTTTGTACCCTGACCGGGCTTGCACTCTACCACCAGAGCTATCTAGGCAATGCATACAGATACATATAGTATATAGGTGAGCATGTCTATACGTATACGCATTCATACAATACCTACATAGCAGGCGTTTTTGCCCATACAAAAGTATTTCTTCAATAACGTCCACAATTTTTATCTGATCGCGACCAAATTCAGAGATCACGAATTTGTACTCATTATTGTATATACCGAAATTCGCAACAATAGCTTAAAAATTTGGATTGTTTTTGATTTTTTTTGTTTTGCGGGGGCGGAAGTGGGCGTGGCAAACATTTGAAACAAACTAGATCTGCGTGCAAATATAACAAATGCTGACGAACAAAAATTATAGTTCTATCTCTCATAGTCTCTGAGATCTAGGTGTTCATACGGAGAGACGGACATGGCTAGATCGTCTCGGCTGATGAAAAATATATATACTTTATAGAGTCGGAGCTACCTCATTCTGCCTGTTACATACATTTCCTGCCGGCACAAAGTTATAATACCCTATGGGTAGCGGGTATAATTATATAAGTAACATAAGACATTTTCATATTTTTGGCACTTGGCTTATACTTAAGTACATTTCTTAAGTAATTTTTAATAAGTTTAATAATGAGTGAATCCGCCGTTTGTCTATATAACTTCATATAAACGATCGGTAAACGAGCTATACAAATTTTGCAGTAGTGTCCAGGTCGTTTTAATTGCCACAACTAAAGTTATTTTGCAATCAAATTGTCTATCTCCTTCATATACCATGCGGGATGGCAACCTCCATACGTTTTCCATTTTATTAGGGTCAGTTGAATATTGCGGCCATTCGATCAAGTCCACATTTTGAGCTTTAATCACCTCTTACCACCCTAGATATATGAATAGGAGCATTCTCTTGCTGGTAAGTCCATTTAATATCGTAAAAAATGTTGAAATAATGAGGAGCCGTAGTTTGTATGATAGATTTGTATATGTACGTACATACTTTAAGGGGTGGCACAAGATTATGGTATATGTGTATCGTAGAAGGCCGTCGTTTCCGAGTGGACAAACCCGCAATGCAAGAGGGAAAGAAGATAATATAAATGAATGAAGTTATTTAAGAAAGACCAACTCCCATAATATGTGAAAAACAAGTTTTCTCCAAAATAACAATTTCTTCCGACCTTTTTACATTGGATAAAATCTAAATTAATTTTATTTTTTTTTTCTTACTAATTTTCATTTTATATCTTATTAAGATACCAATAAAGTATCCAAACTGATTAGGAGATTTTAAAGACACAGAAAGCCCATAGTAATAAAAATGTATACACTGCTGGTTACTGCAGTGGCGGCCGAAAGATTCACACAACTATAAAAGGTTACATACAAACTACTTGTAACATATATAATTTTTTATATAAAAACTTTAAGATTTTAGTTGAAACGGAATGTTTTTCATGTCATGTATCGATACTCCCATATACAAAATTATTTATGTCATACTAATTTTCAATTCGATGGGATTGCAAATGTATTTTCTGTACGTGTAATAGTAGTACTATGTATGACAATATATTTTTCTGCATATAATAAATATATATAATTAAGTCATAATGTTTAATTATAATTTAGATGCAGATAAAGCTCGTAAACATGGCATGGAGGATTACATAAGCGCCGATCCGTGCACATTCGATCATGCCAATTTATTTAAAACCTTGCAAAACTTAACGCTCGAATATAGATTAAACGATCCTTATGCATCTTTGGTAAGTGTTTGTATTGCTTATCCATCATACCTCTTGAAATGAACTCATTAAACTGTCATCTGCAATATATTTTTAGGGTTGGTTTAGTCCTGGACAAGTTTTTGTTTTGGACGAATATTGCGCGCGGTATGGTGTACGTGGATGCTATCGACATTTATGCTATCTTTCCGATCTTTTGGATCGCGCTGAAAAACATCATATGATTGATCCCACATTAATCCATTACTCGTTTGCATTCTGCGCGAGCCATGTCCATGGCAATAGGTAAAACTACCATTTAATAGAATTTGTATAAAAACGAGTATGCTAAAAAGCTGTTGATTTTGTAGGCCGGATGGAGTAGGCAGCATAACACAAGAGGAAAAGGAAAAGTTTTCCGAAATTAAAGAACGTTTGCGGCAATTGCTTGAATTTCAAATCACGAATTTTCGATACTGTTTTCCATTTGGACGCCCAGAAGGAGGACTTAAAGCGACACTATCATTACTTGAACGCGTTCTAATGAAAGATATTGTGACACCAGTACCACCAGAAGAAGTGCGTCAAATGATAAAAAAAAAAGTCTGGAAACGGCCGCACTCGTCAACTATACACGACTTTCGGCTGAAGCAAAAATCGAAGGTTACAAAATTGTTATACTTACTTATATTTTATGTTCAGTGAAAAAAAAAAAGAAAAATGTTTTCTATCCTCTCATAAAAGGTAATATGCTAATGCATAGTATGCAGTGCATACTTATGTATGTTTGTTTGCCAGTACTGTTTGGCTACCTGCTTAAACATCAAAACAAAGTCTAAGAAATAAGACATAAGTGACTACAAATTTTCGCCACAACGAGGCAACATATCAGTATCAATAGTCGAGGCGATTTAGGCATGTCAATAGGCAAAATGATTTACCAAGCCTATCTGTATGTCTATATCAATCATATCAATAATAGAGTTACAATTATTATTGGAAACAGATCAAATTTTTGGTTTTATTTAGATATTTGTCATGCGAACTTCCGCCCGCTCAAATTGACATCCAGATGATGATCGCAGCCATATTTAGAAAACATGAAATCGCTAATAGTATATGGCAAAACTCCGCTGAAGTTGTCCGGTTTTAATTGGCACACAAGTATATTTTGTATTCTATTGTATATTTTGAATGTATACATAGTAAGTGTATCGGTATATGTATAAATTATACAATTTTTTTATTTAGTATTTTATCTGTATATTGGCGCGGACAATAGAGAGTAACAAGATTTGTCGGTAACATTTTTTTTATAAATTTATTAAATTTAGTTTAACTCAGTCTTATAGAGGCTTCGTTCTGCAGTAATGTTTAATTGTGTAATACTTAAGTTTTACGCTCTTTTTAATTTCTAGAGGATTTACGCGGAGAAATGATTGTACCGCCACCCAAGAAATTGGAGGATCTTATTCATCTCTCTGAACTTTGCGTTGATTTATTGCAGCAGAATGAGGAGCATTATGGTGAGGTAATGTTAAAAATACGTTAAAATATTTGTTAGTCAATTAAAAATATTCCCAATTAACTCAGTGAATTCAGATATATACTTTATTTTTTTATATACTGTATCGTTAATCTCAGAGGTAAACTAGTATCCCATTTTTTTTTTTTTTGTTTTATTGATATATATAATTGTATTTCTAGTTTGTTTAAGTTGGCTTATATAAATTTTAAAATAAAAATTGATTATGTGACCACAGTTGCCGAGGTTACGGTTATTAAGGTATACAATTTTTTCTCGGGTTCAGGGTCACTATAAGCATTTAATTCATGTTTTATATATATAAATATATACGTGTTAATTCTTAATATTTCTTGCGTTTGTATCACTTACATTATTACTACTTGTGTGATATTTGTATATGGACTAAGTTGTACGGTAAATGTTACATTAAATGTTGTCTTTTTTCAAAATACAAATTTTCATATAAAAATGTTTGCAGTCTGATACATTTTATAGTATACATACAAATGGACAATTTATAAGCTAATATTTGGTTTATACTGTTAAATGTATTTGCAAATTTTCAATAATAATTTTAAACAGCTTCAAATGTTGTCGCTTCATACATATGTTTCTATATCATAATGCATACTTATGTATGTATGTATAAATTTAAATTTAATTTTTTCTTCTAAATTTAAACACTATTAATGATTTAAAAATGTCTATTTTATTGTTATGTCTAGATTATCCAATTTTGCTTAAATATAGAAATATGTATGTTGTGCCTAATATTATTTTCGATTTTCGAAATTTTATTTTAAAAACTTTATAAACAATGAATGAATGATATATATATATATCCTGTCCCTATGCAGAAATATTTGTAGCTTTTAAATTATTTGTGTTATAAATAAATACTATATACAAAAAAAACAACAAAAAATGAATGGAGACTTAAGAAGTTGACCACAGCAAGGATTTAATATATATTATATTTGTAATATTTTATTTTATAATTATATTTATTTAAATTTTGTAAAATGGCTCGCACACAGAAAAGAGGTTCTTATCTTATATATACTAGTATGAGAAAGAAAACTGAAACTATATGCCATATAAAGATTACACAATATTAAATTTCCGATTTCAAACGCGTCACCCGCAATTTAGAAAATATAGTTATCTAATTACTACCTAGTAATGCATGACGGTTATCGAACGAATACATTTGTGGATCAAACTAAATATAAATACAATGATTTCCAAAAAATATAAAATATGAAACCACACAACAGACAAAAAAATATTTTTCAGTTTTGGTACAAATGGAATGTGTTGATTTCACAACATGCTGAGATCACTATTCCAGAGGCGAGGTTATTGCGTAGCTAAATATTCTTGACTTAAATATTATTACTTATTAATAGCTCTCTATTTTATTTAATATATATATTTTTAAGTTTTATTTAATTATGATACTTGAAGAAAATCAAAATATCAGTATCTTAAGATTTAAGTTTCTCAAGATAGTTTGAAATTACATACTACAATTTATATCAGAAATAAGTTAATTAAAAAAATCCATTTTGAATTGTCTTAATATGTGAAAATACCGCTTTATGTATGGTATGTAGTACATTTGTATTTGTATACTCGATTTACATAATATAGCTGCGCAAAAATGATAAAAAGGATAAGGTTAAGACAATCAAGGAAGGCGGTGATGCTACACAAGATGATGATCGTAACGATGCTGAAATGACTGGTACTAATAATGATCTGGGATCCACAAGCATGGACCAAATTACAACATCTTCTAAAGGCTTATTGGATGCTTCTGGTGGTGTTGGTGTTAGTAATGGACCGCCCCCATTTCGATACTGTATGCCCACACATGCTGTGTACACATCGCCAGTACCAACGGCACGTACTCCACTTTTAAAACTATACTACATTTTCAATATTCTACAAAATTCAGTTCATATTTCTTGAAACAACTTAGAAAGATTATAGAAAAGGTTGTATTCTGCGCATATAAGACCAAACAAACTTATTTCCGTATATTAATATCTGCAATATTGATGTTATTATACGGATATACTCATTTAAGGAGATCTTAATATAAAATTAAATTGATAATACTAACTATATTTTTTGCAAAATTAGCAAATTATTTGTTTCAAAGTGTACAGAAGAGTCATCTTTCAAAAACAATTATTTTCGAATTTTTTCTAAATAGAAAGTTGCATAATAATTTGAAATAGCGTATAATAAACAATATAAAATAAAATTTACAATATCTATACATGTATCATAGATCAGTTTATCAACCAATTGTCAATTTAGTCACAAATATCAAGATAAATATAATATAAAAAAAACTGTCACCTGTTACCTCCACAATGGTAATTATTTTTAACACCAAGAGGCCAAATCAGAAGAATATAAATATTACTAATTTACACAGATTTATGATGTAGGCCTTAGATCTAATTTCATGGTGAAATTGTTAGTTACATTTTATTAGACTGTTCGTAAATGTTTACTTTTAACTATATAATAGAAAAAAAAAAATAAAACTATTTAATGAAGCAGACGTCGATATACATAGAAATTATATTAAAAGAGAGAAGTTTGGATTAATTGTACCAAAATTGCATGTAGAAATGCTGGACGAACAGGACCAGGGCATGAGCATGTCTCAAAAGTGTAAATGTACGTGGCTTCTAAACTTTCTTTTTGCATCAATCTTACACTCTTATGTGTTTACTATGTATTTCAGTAAATGTGGTGTCAACGCCAATTCTTCAACATAAGTGTATCTTCCTCTTCTTTCTTTGTTGACACTCCGATTCTGATTTCATGTACTAATTTTTAATGAGGTGTGCTCAACATGAATATCTTTAGTAATTTCTCTCCTATGCATGTGTGGTAGGATCTTCTCTTTTGTTTCCACTTGCTTAAATAGAAATATAAATAATTATTTACAATATATGTGTATATGAAGAATTTATTTACATTGAAAGATATAAATCGAAGTATACATATACAAAAGAAATGTGCATCTACGCCATGCACGACATCATCTTATTAGTACCAATTGTAAATTAATTACAATTCTATAAAATCAATTTTAGTTATTTCGTTTTTAAGTTAGATTTATCGGTGTGTTATTTGAATTATCGCAAACCTTATAAATAGTTTGAACAACAAAAAAAAAAAATACCCAACCAAAAAGTCCAAATGTATGCCTTCTTTTGGAAGGCATAATTAATTAACATCAAGCGACTTACAATTCTTACCTATCCTTATAGTGGGAGGCTATACAGTATAAAATATTTAATTTTCATGTAAGTTTTTTGTATTCTTAAAAATGCGGGAATAGTATAGTCATGACGGTAGCTTTCATATTTATTTTTATAACTATATAATAGAATCAAGAAACTAATCAAAATTACGGTTAAAATTATGTATCAGTAAAGTTGCTATTATTAATTTTAGTTATTATATAGTTTTTAAATTGAATATTATCTTATCGAGAAATATTACTTGTTTCCATTGTTGTTATGTAGGCGTTTGCTTGGTTCAGCGATCTGCTTGTTGAGCACGCAGAGATATTCTGGTCACTTTTTGCTGTTGACATGGATCGCGTACTATCCGAACAGGCACCAGACACTTGGGACTCATTCCCCTTATTCCAAATCCTTAACGATTATTTGCGATCTGATGGTAAGTTTTGGAGCATATGAAAGTACTTGATGAATAATTTTGATATTTCATCACCAATCTATGTGTGCAGATAATTTGCGTAATGGGCGATTCCACCAGCATTTGCGTGAGACATTTGCACCGTTGGTTGTGCGGTATGTGGATCTCATGGAATCGTCTATAGCACAATCTATTCATAAAGGCTTTGAAAAAGAGCGTTGGGAAAGTAAAGGGTGAGTTTCATTCATTCAAATTAAAATGTACCGCATTTTCAAATGTATCAAAGCTCTCATTTAAATAATATGCAATAGCGATTCTACATCAATACACCATTCAGTATTTAAAAACTTAACCAGAATAGACATACATATGTATGAATATCGAATCGATATTGATCGTTTTTTTTTTATTTTGTAATATTCAGTTAAAATTTACTTGTAACTGTTTCTTCTAAAAATTCTCAATTTTACAATTATGTATATACATACATACAAAAATTCTTTGATAATATTCATTGGTGAAACCTGTTTTTATTTAGTTGGTAAGTTCGCAACGCTCTAATAGGTTCAATACTTTTTGATTATAACAATTAAATGCAATTTTCCTGGCTTATTTTTGATGAAGAATTCTATTCAAACATTTATACCTTAACTAATAATTTACAAAAAAAAAAATATAAAAACTCAATATTTTCAGTATTCTTTATGCCCTCTTTAGACTTGACCGAAATTTTCATTTAAAATTTCGATTAAGTATAGTGTGCAGCATCATTAATGATGCGACAATAATTCTAATAATGTGGCCGAATTTTGGCAAATATTTGTTATATTGTTATTCCACTTACAAATTTGGGCGTTTTACAAAAAAAAAGTCGCAAAAATAGTAAGGGCTTTATTCGCTGATTAGACTGAACTGCATCATGGAAATTTCCGTTAAGTATAACCTTCCGCCCCATCATTCCATAAGCGGCTGTTTGTAAGAAAGGGTCGGCTAGAGTCGCATGATTGATAATGCAGCCATGATTCCGAAAATTTGGACGAATTTTGGCTAATATTTTGGTATACTTACCGAAAAAGTGCGATATTGACGTAAATTAGCGGATTATTCCACTTACAAATTTTGGCGCCTTGAAATTATTTTTTCTTAAAAAAAAAAACTAAATACATATGTCAAACAAAAAAAATAAATAGACAGAGGCAAATTTGTTATCAATTGATGAATAATAAATAAAACTTATATATTCCTTTACTTTTTGAATCCCATCAGTGATGCAAAACTTATTGAATTTGCTAATTTTTTTCATTTGATTTGTTTCTATTGCCTTTGTTATTCTTCTTCCTGCCTGAGTTTTTTTTTACTTTTTCACCATTGCACTTGGTCTAAATAGAGCATTAAAAAAAGTGTTTAGCGAAAATCGCCAAAACGATCAAATTGTCCCTTAATGCAAGAATATTATTTTTACAGAACGACTTGCTTAATATGATGAAAAACGGAAATAAGTAGAGTCAATTAATGAATAATATATGAAATACATATAAACTTACATATATGTCGAGTAATTTATTCTTAATTTTTGAATGAATTATTTATTTATTTGGAAGTCGACGTACTAACAGCAGTACCATCAAGTGCCTCAGCGATACCAAGCACGGGCTTGTTGACGCGCGGACAAAATACAATAAATTTGTGAACAGCATAAATTAATCGAAAACTGTGATATAAATATTATAAGATATTGACAGGGAAGTAAAATATGTTAGGATATATGTATAAGAAGATAAAAAACAATTAAATACTCGATAAATATGCTAATAATAAGGTTTTAAGCAGAGGAATAGATTTGCTGGAGCAAAATACGTTATTGAGATTATTATAATTCCTACACAAAATACGGAAAGGATTATGGCAAGCAAAGTTAGTAGTTATACGTGAAATGATAAGAGGAAGAAAATTCCTAGTGATCCGACATATTCAGGCATGCTCCGGTTTTCACTTTCGGTTTTCGTTTTGAAAACGAAAACGAAAAAATTGGTGCTCCCGTTTTCACTTTCACAAGATTTTTTCGAATTGCAAAACGAGAAAATTTGACTTGCCGGAATGAAAAGTAAATGCCTTTTTCAATATTAAATTGGATCTTATTTGCAAAAGGAAAAAAAGTAGTTGACTCATTGGTTTATTGTCGTTCTTTTAAGACCGCCAGCAGATCAATTAGGCTTGTAATTATTTTTAAAACGACTAATATCTGACCCCACCTCAAATTTGGATATCAAATTTTGCCGTCGGCAACAACAATTTTCGTTTTGGTGAGCGACCGATAAGTCCGACACCATGAGTTATCGCCTAAGCTGCCATACTTTTGATAGAATGAAAAAGCAAGTTAAAAATACTTGTATAATCAAACGGATGGCGATAAATTTGTTGAAGTTGGGTAAAATATGTTTTTTAAAAATTAATTCATTTAATTTAATTATGTATGTGCTAAAAGTGTATAAAAAAAATTGTTGAAAACACCGGAATGAAATACATTGAAAAGGTGGCATCCCCATTTTTTGTGGGAAACAGCTGATTGCCCTTCAACTGATTTTTTTAAAGAAAGTTTCAAATCTTTCTTTGCAAAAAAGACAAAAAGCAAATATATTTCATTCAGGGGAAGCATAAATAAACAATGCAGCATAAAAATGTCCTTATGTGAGTTCAATCCACGCACGAAATTGGACATACAAAAGACATTTTTTCGCGTTGTTTACTTTTAACCAAAACACAAGTCAGCTGTTTTAGCAGTAAAAACTGAAACGTTCCGATAGCAAAACGATGACCAAAAACGTGTGAAAACCGGAGCACCTAAAAACGAAAATCTCGGTTTTGGTCCCAAAACGAAAACGAAAACCGAAAGTGAAAACCGGAGCATGCCTGATTAACTCTGCACCAATATTCTAGATGATTAAGGTCACATTGCAACAGTGAGCTCGCAAGACTATCATTAAATGTCAGGTAAAGCTTAAAGTCATTACGTAAATAAATAAAATTATAGATTTATACAGATGTTGCAGTTGATTTTTTCAAATGCTTTCGGAATCGCAGATAATTTATATATACCGCGATAATTTTGAACTTTAGATTTGTTCAGTTTTTTAGGATAGGCATAATATATGATTTTTGGAAAAGATCATGAGTTAACGGATAATTCAAACAATTTAAGAAGCGGTTTACCGATATTACCAGCGGCTTACAGATATTACCACCTTAGCACACAACTAGGCACTCCATCCAGGCCTGCCGAAAAAAACAGGTTTTAAGCCAATAGCAACAAATTCTTTGACTAATAGGTGTTTCGGCCAAAACTCTTTATTGCACATCATGCTAAATTGTTCAGCAGAAATACTTATTTTAAAAGATGAAATTTCCACCCTAACACTGGCTTGCGATTTGGACTTAATATATGTCAGAATATCATCATATATCGTATCAGGGGCAAGCCTTTCAACAGACATCCATTTTTTAGGCGGTGGCAACTAACGTGTTATGGACAACTAAAGTAGGAGCTGGAGGCGAATATTGAATCGTTATAGGACTGATGATCTCGTCAGAGGATGGTGATAATTGAATTTCTTCAACCGTCTCCGACTCGGCCGAGGGTAAAGGGTGCGGATAACTAAATGGCATTAGTTCACCGGGACAGATAACTCAATCGGGACAATCGACATACGCGTATTGACCTTTTTACGCTTCGGAGACTCTGTCAAGAGCTTCATAGTCTTAAACCCAGAATCCAAAGCAGAGAAGCTATCAGAGAGTTTTTTAAAGCCTGCCAATACATTTTTGAAAACAGTTTGCGTCTGCCGTATAAACCCATCGATATCGCGTTCGGAGTGTTCACAGGTCCATCTCAATCCTGACTTAGCTGAAATTAAATCAACAATACGGCCGTTAAAGCCAGCTCATTTCTCATGCGTTACGTTGTCACATAACCAGCAACAAACAAAACACATTTTGGCACCTACCTGCACCCGGCATTTTTTTGTTATAGCGAACTAACATAGACTAAGAAAGCTAGTTAAACCAAACAAAAAAAAATAAGAAATATAAACAAAGTAGGTAAATTAATTGCAAACTAATATGATCTGTACTTACAAAGAGCACAAAACACAGAGAGTAAGCGCGGGTCGAGCGAGAACGCCAGTGAAGGCCAACAAAAATAGCCAAATGTAGCTAGATTTCTTCAAAATAGTAAATTAAAATAGCCTTTAGTTTTAAATAGCAAAACTTATATTTTTGTACATGAAGTGTTGATTATTTTATGATACTTCTTCGTTAAGCAAATTCCTTAAAATTTGACCAAAATCGACCTCCTCGGAAGTCAAATACTTTTCCATTGTGTCAATCTGGGAAAGAGATTTATGGGGGGACGTCGTACTGAAAACAGCATTTTCAGCTCGTTGTAATCCATATCTAAAAAAAATTGGTGACTAAAACCTGGCTAAAACCTCGTTCTACCATTGCATTTGACCATGGTAAGCGTAGAAGCATGATAGAAATTGAAGCCAAATCGTTAAGAGGATTGTTTCCTCCAGCGTCTTTGTACAAATTAACTTCGGTCCAAAATAATGTGTTGTCTCCACTATTTACCCACTTAATCAAATGAATATTAGCATTTTAGCAGGCGTGTTAAAGAATTTCAAAATATTCAATACTACTCCAAACTACTCTACTCCAAACATATGTATTTTTTCCAAGATTTCAAAATTATCTTGTAGTCTGATGTAAAAAAAGAAAATTAATTAATTAGAATGTAACTGCATTCATTAAACGTCCATAAATTGGGGATCCTCCAACCAAGCATCGCGAACTTTTTGTTTATACATTTTAAGAATTTTTCGTAAACGACCGCATAAACACAAAAATCAGTGAATTTCAGATTTCCAGCGCGAAACGATATTGAGAAAATAACAAGTACCCAAAAGCTACAAAGGAGTAAATAATATTTTAGTATTTAAAGTACACAATTCGGTCCCGCTGGGCGATAAACGAGATGTGTATGTATCGATAGCCACAAACAATGTCTCTATTGATAGACCATTAAATTTTAAGGTCGACTGGTTTTTAGTTGACTTTAAATAAATAAAATTAAATATTACAAATTATTTAAAATAGCTAAAAAAAAAAAATAGCAAATTATTTTTGTTAAATAGCTAACATAACAGGCTCCTGCAAAATTGAGTGGTTTACAGTTTTAGGTCACGCAAAATAGCCAAACTTGGCTAGAAAATAGCTAAGTTGGCAACACTGACTACCACGCTGTGCCTCTTTCACTCGCACTCATTGCTAACATAGACAGGGTACCAGCTTTTTGCCGACGAGACTACCTTGTATAATTGTATCATGGTCACTATTCTAAACAGCGTTGAGAGCACGAATTCTATAGAGCACAAAGCACAAGCACAGTTAGTAGGCGCGGATCGAGCGAGACGCAACTTGCGTCACGCAAGATATACGATAGCCAACAACAACACCAAGAGAGGGAGAGTTAACTATTGTAACAGCGTTGAGCGCACAAGAACAGTAATTGAAAACAAAGAGCGCGAAAACAGAAATGTTGTTTTGCAAACAAAGCTAAGTTTGACCACACACTTTTTGTTGTTATATTTTCGTAAAAAAAATAATATAATTAATACAGGTATAAACACTGCGATTTAACAATCCTTAGTTAAACGCAAGTCAGAGAGTAAATTAATGCTAAACTGATTGTAAACAAATATTACAATGTCTGAAAAATCAAGAAGTTTTAGAAGGAAGAAAACACGTCCGACAGCGACTGCGAGAGTGAGCGATACAACCATCCTTTGCCTTTGATATAACTCTTCAGTCTGCCTTTTGCATCTCCTAAACAGCAACTATGTATGTTATAAGGGATAGAGCAGATTTAGTTTGTTTTAAATTTTTCCATTGTCAAGTTTGTTTTCCTATTGTTCAATGTAAAAATATTGATTTTTACTAGAAAATATCTGAAGTGGGCAGTTAAACATTATAAACTAAAAAAAACATTGTATGTGTGTAACTGCAGAATAATATAAATATATATGTTTGTATATATGTCGAGTCGCATTAAAGTGAAATGTTTTACTAAGTACATATGTAAATAGTAAATTAATATACTTTTCTGGTCATAATACTGCAAATTAAATATATTTATTATTGCTTGTACACTTTTCAAGAAGCAACAGATTTAGTTGTACATACATATGGATTCTTCTAATTTAATGAAGTCCAATGTGACAGACACGTATTGAACCTATTCAAGTGATGCGAACTAATGCACTATGTTGGAGTGAATGTATGCATGACTCATTTGTTATTCGAAATTAACAATTGACACTTTAATAAAATTTAGTGAGTAGAAGAGAAGCCCACCGCTCTTTAAGAAATTCTTTCGACTCATATTTTATGTCTAGAATTTTAAAATTTGTTTTTTATATTTTGCTTTAAGTACATACTACTACTATTTACGTATTTTTGTAAAAAAAAAAAATTTAGGATAAACGCCGCTTTGAATCCAGTTGCATTAAACAATGCAGCGCAGGCGCTGAATACGGCAGCACTCAACCCGGCGGCATTGCTCAGTGGCAAGAAAGAACAAGTCAATTTCTATGTGCCGAAGCTACCTAGGGGCACAGCTAGTACAGCTGCCTCTACTAGTGATGAAATGAGGTTTTTAAATCACCTGTTACTTATAGTACATCGATGCTTTTAAAGCTCCACTCAAATATATATTCTCTTTGCATTTTGTGTTTTGCTATTTGCATTATGTATCAGCATAGTCAAAGAATATGATAGCATATCACCAATTTTTAATTGATTAATTATTTATTTTCATATACATAAGTGCTAAATTCTTACTATATTCGCAATAGAAATAGCAATTGTTTATCTTAATTTTTAAGCTTTGTATTTACGCATTATCCATAACTCATAACCTTGGATACTATATCTGTCAGTTTTCCTTGGGGATGTTTTTAAAACAAGTAAAGCATACAATTTAAGTTTTTTGTTTTAAAGTTATTGAGTTATGAGGCCCGATTATTCTGTTTTGTACGTCGATATTACCTTATTCAAAATCTTAATCTTAATACTTAAATAAACATTCCTAATTATGAATATTATCATCACAATATGTTGTGGGATATAAAAAAAGGGGATATACTCTTATAAATAAGTATGCTATTCGCTAGGTATGTTCGTCGTCGAAATGTGACAGAAATGAAAACTAAATTTAAAAGAACATCAATTAATTTTGAATAATTATTCTTGCATAATATCGGAAAATTAATTGCTTTCAAAACCTACTGTAATAGCATTTATCGTATATTATTTCAAGCATACTTGCAAAGTTAAGGTTGCAAGAAAGTTATCAGTCAAATCATAATATAATGGCCGCTTCAAAAAATATAATTTCCCCTTAACGGTTGTATTTGGGCTAAAAAGAATAACTAAATTTATGTGTGAGATATAATGTTATAAACAATGCAAGGCGGAGTTTCGAATTTGATTTTCCCTTTTTCTAGCTTGTTTAAGGTTAAATTTACGCAATTTAGTTTTGGTAGTATATTATTTACCTTGGTGTCGGCAGAAAATGTATGCAAGAAGGCAGAAGGGTTAAATCTAAAGCCATATGAAACACTGGATCTAAGAGACTACATATTATATTAGAGATAGACTATATGGAGATATATTTTTTTGTTATGTTTTCACGTAGATCAAGTTAGAATATATATACTCAATGGAGATCTATGGAGATGCTTCCTTCTGCCTGTTAGATACATTTCCTGGAGGCGCAAAGTTATAATACCTTATACACTGTGGGTATATTTTTGTCATAATTTTTTAAGACTTTATATGGTATAGGCGCATGTATTCGTCTGCGAAACCTATTTCCGAATTAAATACATATATTAAAAAATCGATTAGTATAGTAATATATTTAAAGCATTTGACTAGAAATATTTATAGAAAAAAAGAATGAATGTAATTAGTCATTTAATATATTATTATTTGAGATTGCCGATAAAAAATAACGTTTTGAGATCGAAATTTAAAAAAATAATAAGTCAATAAACTCTGATCCATTAAACAAATATTTTAAAGATTCATTTTGCGTACTTTTTGGGATCTCAACGCTTTGTTGGCAAATGTCAAAATATAATAATTATAAAGAATCCATTTTGATATTTTTAAATTGTTTTAATTACAACTAACGCTATTAAGGAAAACAAATTATACAAGAAAACGAATTGAAAATAAAAAGAAGAACCGTCGATAACCTTTTCGCGAAGCTCTTAAAGTTTTTTTGTGATTATTTATGAATCATAAGTAAATTGCTTTCAATAGTTGATACCATTTGTAAATTAATACCCAAACTGACGGGCATTTAATTTATATATATGTTTTATTTAAATTACTAACAACAGATGAAATCAAATTTGCATCCCCCCTACATATTAACATGTAAACTTACTTGGGACTCGATTAAAAAGGTCTTTTTTAGCGTTCCTTTTGAGTAGTGCAAAATATTATTAAAATATTATTTTATTTGAAGATCATTCTTTTAACTTCATAGAAATGTAAACACTTTTATTAAAATCATTTGTAATGTTGTAAATTGGGCCTTGTTTAAATATTTACGTAGTGGCATATGCTTGCTTACAAACAATAATTAATTGATGTTTATAATACATGTATTTACATGATTTTCTTAATGATGATTTTACATGATTAATTAATCAATAAAAAATGTCAGAAAACAAATATAAGTGTTTTTGCCAATCACTAGGAGACGTGTATTCAAAATCGAGATATTTATTAAATCATAGCGCACATTGAACTGTCTTAAATTGAAATTGATAATCAATTCCAAACTGTATAAAATGAAGTAGGAAGCAGAAAAATAATTTTCAATCCATTCAATAGTGGAATGCGTATGTTAACAAACAAGTTAAATGCACTACATATTGAGCACCGTGCTAATTTAAACCTGATTTAAATATTATAGAACTATTAATTATATATATCATATAACCAAACATTAAAATATAGTTACAATTGCGATAGTAATTGTATATACATTTTATTTAATTAAATAACTTTAATATTTTTCTTTGAAAAATATTTGCTGAGCATATTGCTTTAATTCGATTCTGTATTTCTTGCTCTTCTTATGTTGTCCTTAGAAATGGTTGTGCTACTTCAGAAGATCTCTTCTGGAAATTGGATGCACTTCAATCATTCATCCGAGATTTGCACTGGCCAGATGCGGAGTTTCGTCAACACTTAGAACAACGATTAAAAATGATGGCCGTTGATATGATAGAACAATGCATACAGCGAACAGATTCAATGTTCCAGTCTTGGCTAAAGAAAAATGTTGCCTTTATTTCAACCGATTATATAATACCGTCAGAGATGTGCGCTATGGTAAATGTGATATTAGATGCTAAAAATCAAAGCTTTAAATTAACTACCATCGATGGTATTGATCTGGTAAGTGTAACGGAACTGAATTGTAAGTGTTTATAATCGCTCCCTACAAGTAAGAAAAAGAGAAGAATTAATTTTTACCAACAACCGAGACCATATAATTTGAAATTAGTAACAAGCGTTAAAACTTTTAATATCAGTTTTACATATTAAAGAAAATATTTTCTCTAATGTAAAAAAAATTGTTTCTGCCTTTTATAATTTTTTTTCTTTTAATTTTATGTATCTTTAACTAAGCGATAAAAATGGAACTTAAATTAAATCAATAACGAAAAATTTAAAAATGTAGTTAATGTAAATATTGTAACAACTTTGCAATAATAGGGAAAGAAGTAAAATATTGATTTAATTTGATGTGATAAATAAATTTTATTCAATTTAATTATAGTACAAATTCCATGCGAAAATCGATGATCAAATCGACAAAGCGAATGTAGCAATGACACAAGGTCTGAGTGGCAAACTTATGTCAGTGCTAGAGTCGACTTTGTCTAAATTGGCACGATATGATGAAGGCAGTTTGATTGGCTCAATCCTTAGCTTTACAAACGTGTCGAGCTCAGGGAAGGATCTTGGACAAGGCTACGTTAATTTCTTTCGTAACAATATGGATCAAATACGTGGTAAAATTGGCGATGATCTATGGACCCTTAATTTCTTCGAACAGTGGTATGCTCAGCAAATCAATATGCTATCCAATTGGCTCTCGGATCGAATGGACCATGCGTTGCACTATGCGCAGATTACATCCATCTCACACATTATTAAGGTAACTGCGCAAAGCACATACATATAATCAATGTAAAATGAGGGGTAAACAAAAATAATGAAATACCTCAGGAATGGACATATTTAAGGGCGGGCTTACAATTTTATTTTGTTAACACTATGATTATGATGGAAGAGGTTTCATTTCACAGAGCAAGTAATTGAACAATTTATGCCAGGTTTCTACAACTTTGTTCAAATGGTAAATTTCACTCGTGAATTATTAATTAAAGCGGTGTTTCTAGATGAGTACCATTTTGTAAGTGCGGAGAAGCGATAATAACCATTAAACTTCTTATAAGCAAATGAATTGTACAATAGTATTCACAAAATTATAATTTCGCACAGGTAGTTGCAATGAATATTATTTTCTACTTTTGCTATTTTTCATAAACTCAATATATTGAAAGTGCACTGTACTTTTTTATATCGTTATAATTAAAATTTTTGTTTATATTATTAGAAGATTTATTCAGACTTTGAGCTGCAGGGTGTTTTGGAGGATAAACTTAACTCGAAAGCATATCAGACAGTTGCCCAACGAATGACGGCTGAGGAGGCAACTTGTGCTCTTTCAATGCCCGATGTTGCTGATGGAGATGAGTAAGTTAATTTAAAATTATATTAAATTTGTTATCTATAGAAAGCTAACAACACTTTCTATATTTTAGAAATATTGATGATATTCATAATGTCGATGTGGAAGATGGTGTTGGCGATGAATCTGGCGGCCATGCATCGTCACGGAGCCTGCCAAAGCCAAAAATAGCAGCCGCTCAAGCAGCGGCTGTCACCAACGTAGTCGCTGGCCGTGTTGGCAATTTGCTTGGTAAAGGCATTGGTGGACTTAGCTCAAAGCTAGGAAGTGGTGGTTGGTTTTGAGTCGCCAACATTCGACACTTTCTGCATGTCTGTCTTTATTTAAACCAGGCGTCCAGTCTACTATATAAAATTTGCTTTGTAGTTTTCTGAGCCAAGTCCACAGACGTCACATGATTGCTTATTTAATACCAAAATGGATAAAATATACTATAATACACGAATCAATCCCTACTTATGTATATGTAAAAAATAGTCTTTAAAATTCATTCCAAATATTAAATTTTACACTTTAGGACTTTGAAACTAGTCAAACTTTAAGTAACTAAACCAATGTATATCTATTTCCGGAGTTTTTTTTTAATTTTTGTGCTGATATAAATTAAAACATATGAAACATTATATCTTAGCCGATTATTTTAAACAAATACATAAATTTATATTCAATACTTATATGTTACATACATAACATTATTACCTCTTTAATTATTACTATAAATAATAACATTTTTATTATTATACTATAATGTGAATTGGCTTCAATGCTAATTTCTTTATCAACGCAATAGCAAATTTGAGAATATAAGTATAATACATATGAACGATATATTAAAGATATCTTCTTTACTCATACAAATGTACAATTAGTATGAGTAATACGTTAAATACAGTTAAAAAAAAAACTTTGGTATTTTATTTGAATGAGTGATAAAAGGAATATGGACGATCTACATAAGTGTTTTTTTTTGGCGTTTTGTCGGTTTCAAAGTAATGTTCATCAATCTCAAGCAACCAGAAATTAAGAAATTGAATTGAATCTTCTCCCAATCAATAAAAGATATCGGTTAACATTGTTACCTAGAAACATAAATGATATTATAAATAGGGAAGGATTATCGTGATCAGTCTTCTTGAGTGTGTTAAAGACAGGGCATGCAAAACATTTAAATAAACATAAATAGTCAAACCAAGTCATGCAAGCAGATCACAAAAACTGATTTGCTTTTGTATATATGTAATGAATTTAAATTGTTTTTTGTTAAAAAAAACATTCTCATTAAACATTTCGTTAATGGGTATTTTGTGAATTTAATCGGCATCCTTTCTATGTCCATATATTAAGCAAATACATAATTATAATTTTGTATAGTACGTTCTGCCCCCTTATAATATATATTGATAAAAATTCTGTTCATTGGCACACTGGTCAAAGTTGCTTTTTTTAAAAATTGATTAACTCATAAAATTAAATATGATTGAGTATGTATGCAAATATTGAGTATACAAAATGCAGTAATTAAAGTTAAAAAAACAATAATCTTTACCAAAACAATTACAGTGCATAAAATATTTAGTTAGTCTAAATAAAAACATATATGTATATTTACATTTATTAATTTAAAATGCATCCAATAAACTCTAAAGCTGAGCACATTGTGCCTATCTGAGTTAAATAGGGCCTTTAATAGAGAATTAGTTATGTGAATCAACCGCTATGAAGATAGCAGCCAATTGCATTTTCTTACTAAATATTGTGTGGACTTTAATACAAATGACATAAATGGAAGCGAAGCGTGGTTCAGTGTAAAATTCCACTAGTATACCACCCTCAACCACTAAGTTACAGTTATATGGGGACTTCGATTTAAATTTGTTACAACTTTAATAAAACTTTACATACAATGTTTTCTTTGGTTTTAGTAGATTCAGATAAAGTCCAAATAAACGCTCCAACCTTTAAGCCATGAAGCATGCCACCCGCCGATCAAACCGATTAAAAGAGTAATTGTTGAGTAAAGTCCAGAATTTTCAGCAACTGTTTCCATTTATTGCCGGCAACTGTTATTAAAAATTACATTAATAATTTAAAAAATTTTCTCTCAGTACTTTTGAAATATATTGATAAAAAAGTCTTTCCTTAGTAATTTTAAATTTTGGGCGTGCAAAAAATTTGAAATAAACTTGATATGCTTGAAAACATGACAAGTGCTGTTGAAAATTATATCTCTACCTCTTATAGTCTCCGAGATCTCGGTGGTCATACAGGCGGACAAGCAAATGGACAAGGCTATATCGCCTCGACTTTTGACCCTGATCAAGAATATATACTTTATAGGGTCGGAGATGCCTACTTCTGCCTGTTATGTTACATATATATATTTTCGGGAACCACAAAGTTATAATACTCTTCTATCCTATGGGTCGCGGGTATAAAAAGGCTGGACAACAAAACGACTTCGGCTAAATATATTCAGAATAGTTGCACCTTTGTTACAAATGAAGATGATGGACTATTCGAGCATAGGCGCTACACAAATTTTGAAAAAATTTTTATATTTTATTATTTAACAGGTGTTCTGCTACCTTTTTGGCAGCTTGAGTTATTAAGAAAGCTTCTCATTCCACAAAAGTATCTAATTAAGATGAGCTCATTGTATATACAATATGGCTTACTGGGTAATCTTACGATCGTGATGCTCAATTTTGTGCGGCTGCAGTACAACATTAAGATAAACAAAGCAGTTTAATATTAACAAATACTTTTAATATAAAAGATTCTTATAAAATGATTAAGGGATCCAATGAACATCCAAAGCCCCCCAAATAATCAATCATACTCAACTCAACGACCCCTATCTCTAAGGTACTTACTTACTTTATAGACAGCCTCTAAAATGTCTATATATTTATTCTTGTCCGTATGAAAACTTAGACTTTCGAATTGCAATTATTTTCGAGTGAATTTTTATAGTTAAAGGCGCATTAGATTACTTAGAATTTATTTCAGAAAAATTTTATACATTATAATAGTGAAAAGCGACTGCAGCTTTTAGGTGTTTATTGCTTTGCTTTATTATCTGGTATATAGAATATGGACAGCAGAAACGAACTGTTGATGTAGGGGACCGCATGCTGGTTTCAACGTTTTGGAAGAACACTTGCTGCCAAATCGTAAAAGCTTCACTTCTATGTGCACTTTACTAAGTTTAGGATATTCTTATAAATATGCTTAAAACGAAAGCTTAGACTAAGCGGCCGCTTTTTCTCACTAGTAAAGGGAGAACTGAGAACTATGTTCCAGAGATGAGCTGTGTAAGTGCTGCGTATATTAGTCGGTAAGTGGCTGTCATCCTCTTAGTAAGTTCCAACGAAATAGGGAAATAAAACACTTTGAAATTAAGTAGATGTTATAAATGTTTTTTTTATTATGGAAACAGCGGATGCCGCAGCGCTCGGCTTTTCTGACTCTTGCTTTTCTTCACATTTTGAAGCTAAAAAAGTTTACTTTTACATCATTATTGCAGCCCCAGAAAAGCCAAATGCTACGGCTGGAACCCCAGAGCTTCTTCGAGAAATTTCAAAATTTGAAGTTTGGCGATGAAGATGGCGTCGCACGCGACATTTTCGCCAGAGAATTACCCTTATATTGTTAATGCTTATATATAAATAGTTTTGTACTTTCAGTTTTACAAGCATTTTTCAACTTATATCAAATTGGCGTTAATGATTTGACTAAGATTTATTTATTTGTATTGTTTACAATTCATTGTATAACCAAAAACTGTATTGAATCAAAAGTTCATCGATCAATTTCGCCAAAAACAACATCAAGAGTGCCAATAATTGCAACAACATCGGCCAACATATGTTGCTTTCCAATTTTTTCAAGTGCAGCCAAATGAGCAAATCCGGGGGCTTTAATCTTGCAGCGATATGGGCGGCTTGAGCCATCGGCTACCAAATAAACGCCGAACTCACCCTTTGGAGCTTCAATGGCTGCATAAGTCGCACCAGGCGGTACTTGATAACCCTGGGTAAATAATTTAAAATGGTGGATGAGGGCTTCCATCGATGTCTTCATTTCAGAGCGCGTGGGCGGCGTAACTTTAGCATCATCCGTCTTAATTTCACCGGGCGGCATTTGATTTAAGCACTGATCGATAATGCGCAGTGATTGGCGCATCTCTTCAATGCGACATAGATATCGATCATAGCAATCGCCTTTTGTACCGATTGGTATATCAAAGTCAACCAAGTGGTAAGCATCATATGGTTGTTGCTTTCTCAAATCCCATTTGATGCCCGAACCTCTTAGCATAACGCCACTGAAGCCATAGTTGAGAGCTTCCTCAGCTGACACAATACCAATATCTTCAGTTCGTTGTACCCATATACGGTTCGTACTAAGCACATCCTCGACCTCATCTAAACGTTCAGAGAACTTAGATGCAAATTCATAAATATCATCCATTAAACCCAATGGCATATCCTGCAAAAAATTGTTTCGACGTTAAGGATATATTAAATGTATAAATATTTAAATTACTAATGAGACTCCGCCTGGTCGAATATAAGCGGCATGCATGCGGGCGCCTGAAACACGTTCATAGAATTCCATCATTTTCTCACGTTCTTCAAAAAAGCCAGAAAAACGGAGTCAGCGCACCAACGTCTAAGGCATGAGTGCCTACGGCCATGATATGATTGAGAATGCGAGTTAATTCAGCAAACAGTGCTGCAATGAAAAAAAAAGATTTAACAAAATTAACCAATTAAGTGATATCGACAAATTAGATACAGTATTTATTGTTTTATTTTAATCTGTATCAAAATGCAACATCAAATTTTATTTTACCGGTGAATTTAATTGATTTCCATATTTTCAACAAACATGTTTTTCTGTTGTAGTACAAAATGCTGGGTGCCTGTATATACCAGAATGAATTTCGTTTGTTGATGACTAAAATGTGAAGCATTTAACGACAGTATTGTTGCCCTAAAAATTCAGAAAATTATCCCTTCCTTTGAGGTCAATGAGTTTTATCAGATTGACAGCGCCTCTAAATGTTGTGTATTTTGAAAATAATACCGTACCTATTAATCCTGATATTGCTGCTTTTTTCTTAATTGCATATTCTATATTATTCATTTAAATAAAGAAAAAAATTTGTACTCTCCTTTTCATATTCACAAGATTCTTTCGATTTGTAAAACGATCAAGCTCGTTTTGCCGAAAAAAAAAGTAAATGCCTTTTTTTCTACTAGAAGTGGAAAACAATCGATATCACTATCGACACTATCGATGGTTGTCGCTATCGAGCCACAATCCATAGCAACAGACACTTCCGATAGTGACCCAAATACTATCGATTGTGCCATCGATAGCTGGCGTCTCTGTAATTAAGAAAAAACAAATAGATATGGATCGCTGTTTCAAAATAGGCATGTTTAATATATTTTTATCTATACACCTAAAGCATTAAGTATTGTATGGATCATCACCATTGTCTGCGATTCTGTCATTGAAAAATCATATTTTTCCCATTATTATATATATATATATATATATATTATTATAAATGTAATAAATAATAAAATAACGTATTCAATTTCTGGTATATGTATGTATATATATATACAGCAAATATTTGAACTTAGAAGATGCAAGGTCATTAAAGTCACCAGTTATAAAAAAAAAGATTTGTTTTACAATTCAATTATTAATAATTTTGAATTTGAAATAAGTCGTTGTTTTTTTGTTTTTTGTATAGACAATCTATAATCAACAGACAATTTGTTTTTTAAATTAAATTTTTTATGTTTAAATTAATATTCATATTTTTTTACAATGTAAATTGTTTATGAACATAACTCAATAATATCGGTATGTTGTCTACCACGAAAACAAAATCGGGTTATTATGCTGGCTTCCGGTAGAAGGGTATTATAACTTTGTGCCGGCATTTTACAGGCAGAAGGCATCTACGACCCCATAAAGTAATATATTCTTGACCGGCGTCAACAACCGAGACGATCTAGCCATATTCGACTGTCCGTCTGTCTGTCCGTAGGAAACACTGGATCTCAGAAACTATAAGAGATAGAGCTATAATTTTTTTTCGACATTTTTTATGTTTGCACGCAGATCAAGTTTGTTTCAAATTTTTGCCGCGCCCACTTCCGCCCCCGCAAATAAACAAAAATCGAATAACAAGCGTAACAAGCTAGACTCGCGAGTTTTGGTATATTCAATCATAACTATAGTAATTATAATTCCTGAATTTGGTTGCGATGAAATACTTTTGTATGGGCAAAAATGCCTACTTACTAGGGGTCATAGTTGCTTTAACTTAAAATCTGGTATATTCCGCCGTCTATGGTATATTTTCAATGTGGTATGTACTATATCGATATACCAAGCATACCACTTGGCATGTTTCCAGTATTTTTGGTATATTTTAAAAAATAATACCGCAATATTTTGCTTTTATTCAAAATGGGCAGCGGGTATCTCACAATCGAGCACATTCCACTGTAGCTTTCTTACTTGTTTGCGTTATATATACAATATTAAAATAGCTTTTAGTCGAGTGTGCTGACTGACCTGTGGGAATTTGGGCATTTGTAAAACCAAAAAACAAGTAAGAAAGCTACAGTCGAGTGTACTCGACTGTGAGATACCCGCTACCCATTTTGAATAAAAGAAGTATATTTTGCGGTATTTTTCTCAAAATATACCGAATATACTGTAAAAATACCAACAAATACCAAATGGTATATTTGGTATATCGATATAGTACCGCACTCAAAATATACCATAGACGTCACAATATACCAGATTGTCAGCCACAGCAACTAAGACCCCTAGTAAGTAGGCGTTTTTGCCCATACAAAAGTAATTCTTTAATAACTTTGACAACTTTTTATCTGATCGCAACCAAATTTTCAGGAATCGTAACTACTATAGTAATTATTGTATATACCAAATAAATTCGCAACTCTAGCTTTAAAATTACACTTGTTATTCGATTTTTTTGATTTGCGGGGGCGGAAGGGGGGCGTGGCAAAAATTTGAAACAAACTTGATCTGCGTGCAAACATAACAAATGCTCTCGAAAATTATAGCTCTATCTCTTATAGTCTCTGAGATCCAGTGTACGGATAGACGGACAGACACACAGACGGACATGGCTAGATCGTCTCAGCTGTTGACGCTGATCAAGAATATATATACTTTATAGGGTCGGAGATGCCTCGTTCTACCTGTTACATACATTTCCTGCCGACACAAAGTTATAATACCCTTCTACCCTATGGGGAGCGGGTATAAAAAAAAATAATAAGCTATTGGTTATTCAGGGCTAGTGTTATGTGTTGTGAGTCATGGACCATATAATCATTAATCTGATCGGTAACTTGAAGAAGATAAATGATCAGTTTAATGCTTTGCATATTCAGTCTAATAGCTTAAAACTTATGGCTGAGTATCCAAAAGGCAAAAGGTCAACATTTTGTGGCTCACAAGCATCCAATTTATTTTCCTACCATCGTATGATCCACCCACGACCTCGTTGGTCTCCGATTTCAAGTGCATTTAAGTTAAGATAATATGATAATTTGGTTGGTATTTGAAAAATAACAAGGTCGATGCCTTACTAAATAAAACAAAAATTAAGATACCTACTTCGAATGTATTTGGCACGCAGAGGAACTTCGATGTTGAGTAGCTTCTCAACGGCCAGTGAGTAGCATTGTTCATTGCACATCATCGACACGTAATCCAAACGATCGAAGTATGGCAGTGCTTGTGTATAGGTCTTGTACTCGATTAACTTCTCAGTGCCACGATGCAGGAGACCAATATGGGGATCTGCTCGCATCACCGTCTGTAAGTAATACAGATTGGCAAATACGGCAATTCATAATAATAATAATAACGAAAAATATAATAATAACCTCGCCATCAAGCTCAAGCACAAGACGTAGAACACCGTGGGCTGCCGGATGCTGGGGGCCAAAATTTAAGGTCAAATTGCGAACCGATTTCTCAACGGGTACAACTTTGCCTGTAATCGAAGATTAAGTTTTTACAGATACAAACGTGATATTGATGTAAACGTGGACTAAACATACTGTTCCATGGGGGCACTTGCCACAGTGCGGTAACTTCATCTGGATACATCACTGGACCGCTAAATTGTTTCATAAATTCAGGATCTGGATACCATTTAGCTGCTCCTCTGTATTGATTCGTACTAAAATAAAGCAAATTTGAGCGCCATAAGTATGGATATTGATTATGTAAGCGTAGGCTTCTTTTGCCTACCTAAGCACACTGCCACCAGCCGCTGTAATCTGCGATTGACCTTTCAAAAAGTGAATTCCGACACTCGCCGACCGCTTTACAATATTGCTAAGCATTTTTTAAGTTTAAAACAGTTAGTTGACCCTTCACTCAAACAATGCTATAAAAGAAAAACCCAATGTTCTAACAGCTGATGAGACGAATGCAGAGTGACTGAAAACTAAATTTAAAAATGGAATATTTTTTGACAAAAAATATCAAAAATATACCACATCCATAATTAGTATATTATAAAGTAATGATTGTTCTCAAAAAAAAATAAAAATTTTAAACATATAATTAATATAAGCTTTCACAAGTTTTCTACTGAAAATATATTCTAAACTTTTTAATAATTAAATATATTCGATAAAACTAAGCGAATGCAAAAATCAACTTATTAAATGCACACGACTGTAATTTATTTTTATGCGAAATTCACTCGATTTATTTAACTGCTAAGTCACAGAAGTGGTTTTGGTTTTACTTAAATATTCAATCGAAGCGAAGAAATACTGATGTATCTAAAAAATACTTGTCTTAAAAATAGCTTTTAGATACAGATACTTTTCTGATACACTACCACACTGAATGCTCCGTATTATTCTTTTTACGCTTAGCATAGCTCATTAAATACGACATCAATTTTTAAAATTATTTATATTAAGTGAAAAAATTTTGAAATATGTATGTGGTGGTGATAAATAATATAATATTAATATTAACCTGTTTCAATAGAAAGATGTGATTCAGTCAGTGCCAAGTAAAATATATTACCATTATGTATGAATTGCAATATGGCTCAAAAGTGTCTAAAGTTCTGTATTGAGTGTTAGAATTTACTCCTAGAATAATTGTAATTTGTTTATACAATAATATGCCCGTGCCGCATATCTGCAAATCATTTGTAAAGTATTCCTAATAAAAATAAGAGAAGTTTACAGAGTTGGGGAATACACTCATAGATTTCTGCGGCTGTGTATGCCCGTTTATACGAGTGTGCGTGCAAATGTATTATATGATGTGTGTATACAGAAAATCGTCACGTTCGATGTTAAAAAAATTGAGTCTGTTTTTAGGGGGGAGGAAAATCGAGAGAGAGCAAGAGAATGAGTGAGAGAGAACCCCTAGTGTAAGGCAGCAACAACAAAAATTATCCTGCCAAAACAAGCCATAAAAGTCAGGATTGAACAAAGAATAGAATGGTCATGTAATTGCTTTTATAACTTGAATGCAATTAACATTATACACTGAACGCATGTCAATCAAGGTTCTAAATTAAAAATTAGTGAACATAAATACATATGTTGATTGTGTGGTGTATGATTGCGTTAGCTGTTGTTAAATGGGAAAGTTTATTAAATAACTAACAGAATAATCCCATACAGCTAGTAAAATCATTGGAATTTGACATTTAATGAAAGATGTTCAGTGAAGACAATTTCTGAATTTCATAATTAATTAATTAATCATATTGTCATATACACCGTCAAAACGTTATATTATTCACTAATTTTTAAAAATATATGCATAATTATGAAGGAACCCATTTTTATATTGATGTGATATTTTTTTAAAATCACTAATATTCGAACGATTTTTTTTGTTTTGTTTTTTACTTCCAAAATTACTATTTTGTTTGTTCATTATTATCTAGCAATCGAGTTAGAATATTGATTTAAATATAACGCTTCTTAAATTGTTTCTTATAGAAGGTCGACATGTTTCCGGATCCAAATTTAATTGTGTGGCTTAATGGTAGAACTTGACATTTGCTAAAGTTTCAAACTCCATAACGAAGTTAATATCAATACATCAAACGAGACGCAACAAGTATCGACGGGTATGCACAAGCCGACAACCCACAATAATGAGAAGTCGATGGTAGCAGCATCAGTAAACCATTATAATCAAGTGGTTGTAGTCGCCAAAAAAACAAACTCGATGTCAATACCAATACCAATACCAATACCAACATTAAAACAAGTAACAAGTCGAGAACAATCACACTCGAGAGTAGCGACTAATGGTAATGGTTTATTATCAGTCACATTGTCGTCATCATCGCAGTGCTACTGCATGAAGTACTGCCAATCACCAACTGGGATTCACGATTGGCGGGATTGTCAGGTGCCTGGAATAAGAATTAGCAAAACTACAAATGCATTTCGATCTACAGCCTTTGATAACTGTACACGCACGTCAGCAAAAGAGCGAGATCGAAATCAAACTAGAACAACATCACGTTTAAACCCAACGATGCATCGAAAATCCAAAAGTAAATGCAAGACTAAATCCAAGGAAACTGTTGTCTCTGAACTTGTGTCCAGTGGGATGATCCCTCAAATTAATCATAGGCACTACGATATTGGCATTAACCATAATAAGCCCCAACAAGAACCTCAAATTCAGGAAGATACCGAGCAGCCGACAGAACATACTTCCACCAAGATTATGGCATCTACTCTAAATGTAGAAAACAACCGGAGGAGGATTACGGATAGCACCAATAACACCATCAGCAACAATGGCAACACCAAGCAAAGGAAGAAGACCACTCAAGCGCGATTTAAAATGTTAGTGCCGATACCCACGTTGGGCGCCACTTCGTTCGTCACTTTCCTCACAATCATCTGCATAGAAACCGTTCTACTTTCGACAATGACTAGCTGTGCTAAAACATTTTACATGCATTGGAACACGTCGAACAGCATGTGAGTAATTTTTAATTATTTGATTTATTAACGAGGTTACTAGATGCATGTATTAAAAACCACGAATATTGTCATTCATGGTTATTCTAGAAAAAATACTGCAAATACACAACATTTATACCAATATATGTACATGCACATTTATACAAATTAAAATGCAATTTAATAAAATATCTGAAATTTCCATTGCTACATGTGTCAAAAAGTTGTGCTTGCGGAATTAACATTTTTTTTTAAAGATATACAAATGTTAGGTCATCTTGTCTGTTGAAAAAAAGATATATTTGTTGGGAATCAAACGTTTAATCATCAAAAAGTTTAAGACGTAAATATATAAAATTACGTATGTATGTATGTATGTATGTAGGCGTTTCTCCCTTGGACGCAAGTTACTGCTATGTATACGCATTACCACGCACTTCAGTTGCAACTTGCAACAGGGGCTTGACAAGGAAATTGTGCACGCACAAAGAGTCGGGGCAAACACCTTATTTCCACCCTCATCCACATCCTCGTCCATGTCTTGATAGGAACACTTCCGTTGTATAGGTATCTTGAAAATTTTTCATGATAGCCTTTGCAATATGGAAATACATGATGCAAATGCGTTTGCACATTTATAGATATGTTTTTGTGCACTTTTTGCTACTATTGTGCGAGTTCTCTATAATATTTTTATACCCGCTACCCAAAAGGCCGGAGGAGATGTATGTAACAGGCAGAAGGAGGCATCCTATAAAGTATATTTCTTCTTGATCAGGGGCAATAGCCCAGACGATATAGTCTTGCCCGACTATCCGTTTGAAGCTCTGGATCTAGCACACCATAAAAGATGCAGATGCAATTTTATTCGACAGCACTTGATATGTTTGCAGGCAGATCAAGTTTGTTTCCATTTTTGCCACGCCCACTTCCTCACCGCAAATCGACAAAAGATTTTTGGTACACACAATAAAAACTATAGTATTTAAGATTCCTGAAAACTTGGTTGCGATCAGATAAAAAATGTCAAGTTATTAAAGAAATACTTTTGTATGGGCAAAAGCGCATACTTACTACGACGGGCCTTAGTAGTTTTGGCAGAGAATATGGTATATACCATGTACCATGTACCATGTATATACATATGTACCATGTCACCTAAGTTGTTGGAAGCACCATATCGAATAGTCACTGTTGATGGCAGATGTGGCCGCACAAACCAACTGACAGTGCTGTCGCGATCCATATATCGAATTGTTATCGATAACGACAAAGTTGGTATATTGTGCGTGTAATCTCGATGTTTATATGGAAGGACAGACAGACATGACTATATCGATCCATCTATTGATGCTGATCAAATCGGAGATGCCTCATTTTATCTATTGTATAAATAACCTGCACCACAAAATTATAATACCCTTCTCCCATATGGTGGTAGCGTGTATAACAAGAGGGGCATGCAAGTAATTCAAATGAATACCTTATATTATTAATAAAATTATTTTTTATCGTATAGATTTTACCTATATATTATTTTGTTTAGTTGCAATAAAATAATAATAAAAAAATAATTGCAATTTATGTGAATTTTTATACAGATTTCGGATTGACAACACTGATCACATTATTGACGTGAATAAGGGAAATCTAGCCTTTGAATTTGACCAAGTGCATATAATATGTCCAGTTTACGAACCGGGAGCATTTGAGAATGAAACAGAGAAATATATCATATACAATGTTTCGAAAGTAGAGTATGAAACATGTCGCATAACGAACGCCGATCCGCGAGTAATAGCTATATGTGATAAGCCCCAAAAATTAATGTTTTTTACTATAACTTTCCGGCCATTTACACCGCAACCAGGTGGTTTAGAGTTCCTACCTGGAAATGATTACTATTTCATTTGTAAGTATAACCTTTTCGGAGTATAATTATAATAAACAAAATTGTAAATAAGTAGTTTTGTTTTTTTTAGCAACTTCATCAAAGGACGACTTGTATCGACGAATTGGAGGCCGCTGTTCAACAAATAATATGAAAGTTGTATTCAAAGTGTGTTGTGCAGCAGATGAAAAAAATCGAACATCGCAGGAGACAACACTTGGACCGGCAGACAGTGGTGGCGTGTTGTCTGTTGGTAACGGGGTGGTGGATAATACTGGTGTTAATACTGATCACAACTCAAATGTAAATGTTAAGCTTGCCCACGGCCACGGGCATAATCACAATACGATTGGGATCAGTAGCGGAAATACTGGCTTAGTGCCACCAATTGGAAACGGTGGAGGCCTTCAACTAAAGCCAATTAATGGATTGGGTACATCCATCAACTCCAACATTGATCAATTTAATCGCGTGCCCTTGCAGCCAAACATAATTAGCAACAATATTGGTACTGATATTGAAAACGGGGCTTCAATTGGCACTGGCGTTGGCAGTGGTGGCATTATCTTATCACCTGGCCATGGCAGTATTAATATGTTGCCACCTGGGCGTGGTGGAGGCGTTCATTTGCCGGCCCACACGGGTCACCATCACATCCAAACGGGAATTCGCATTAATAATGTGCCAACGCAGCAACATAATAATCAACAACAACATCCGCACCATAAAAACAGCAACAACAATATGAACTCGAATGGTAAGGATACAACAATTAACTCAGATACACAAATGTCAGAAGTTTATCAGAACTATGTGCAAGAAACTGTTGACGGCGGCTCGGTTGGCAATTTTCATGGTCAATATCAGTTGTCATCAGCTGTTGATATAAATCATAGCAATGTTGTACAAAGTACCATCACCTACTGGCCGCCAATGATAACAACATCGTGGGGCACGTCGAATGCAAATACATCTTTATCTACCATGACTTACAATAGCAATAAACAATTCTTAAACTACCCAATTTCACATACAAAACAAATTGTAATTAACATAACAAACACAAACAGTCAAAACATAACTCGTATTAGAAATTACACAACATCATCCCCCAGTCCTCCAGATCATGGTAATAATCAGATGAAAAGTAAGTAGAAATCATCTAGAAAACGTATTTGCATTTTCCCTAAACGATTTAAAGTCTCCCATTTAAAAACAAGAAAATTATGTTGGAAAAATAATTGTGAATATATTATGGAAGACTAGTGATATTGAACTAAAAACAAGTAAGAAACTTACAGTCGAGTGTGCTCGACTGTGAGATACCCGCTACCCATTTTGAATAAAAGCAAAATATTGCGCTATTTTTTCAAAATATTCTAAAATACAAATATACTAAAAATTTACCAAACGGTATATTTGATATATCGATATAGTACCACATTCAAAATATACTATAGACGGCACACAAAAATTGTCGGCCAAAGCAACTCAGACCCCTAGTAAGTAGGCTTTTTTGCCCATACAAAAGTATTTCTTTAATAACTTCCAGGATTTTTATCTGATCGCAATCAAGTTTTCAGAAATCATAAATACTATAGTTATTATTGTATACACCAAAATTCGATGTTATTCGATTTTATTGATTTGCGGGGGCGGAGGTGGGCGTGGCAAAAATTTGAAACAATCTTGATCTGCGTGCAAACATAACAAATGCTGTCGAAAAAAAATTATAGCTCTATCTCTTATAGTCTCTGAGATCTAGGTGTGCATATGGACAGACGGACAGACAGAAAGACGGACATGGCTACATCGTCTCGGCTGTTGATGCTGATCAAGAATATATATACTTTATAGGGTCGGAGATGCCTCCTTCTACCTGCCGGCACAAAGTTATAATACCCTTCTACCCTATGGGTAGCGGGTATAAAAACGAAACATGTATAATTCTTTCATGACATTGTTTTAAGAAGTTTGATTGTTTGATAGTCGATTGTTGACCGCCAAAGCAAGCGTTCGCGGTCTACCACACAGGCCCACTTGCATATTAGAGTAGCTGTTCATCTGCACTTGAAAAACCGAAGCGCAAATCGACAAAACTATGCTGCTGGAGAAAGCAAAGGGGAGAGCTCTGTATTAGATTCATAGAGAAAAGGTTGTTTCAAATTTTCGCCATTTTCACTCGCGCCACTACTAATCGACAAAAATCGAATAACAAAAGTAAATCTATTCCTTACATTTAATCTTTAATCTTACAGCATAATATTTAGTTATTTTCGTTTTTAATCTTTTTTAGCATTTTAAGTATTATTACCTAATTTTATTAGATTTCCGACGATTAATTAATTGTTCATGGTTTTCGATGTTCAAAGTTTATCTATCTTGTTTGTCCGGGCGTTAACAAGCCCATGTTGCTGGGCCAGTTAACAGTACTAATTAGTCAATGTACAAACCAAAAAAAATTCTTGTAAACCGATCATAGCACCCATGGTACTATTCAATAATTATTTGTTGGTAAAGGTAAAATGAAAAACATTGTTTTGCAGTTCATATATTTTATTGGGGTGGTTGATAAACATCTCTCAAAATGGTCCAGAGAATATTAAACAGATCATAATCATGATTATGAATAAAATATTTTTAGAATTTAATCCGATAAACAATATTCATTCAATGTCAACTAACGTCCCAACTCTATGTAAAATAAATTTATAATTTCTCATCATTAATAAACTCAACAAATTGCAGATGACCATCACAATTATGATAAACATCCAAATGAGGTAGTCAAGAATGAGGAACTCACATATAACAGTGGATCAACGCGAACTAGTGGAACTAGTAATATTCAAGGATACGTCTGGTCATGGATTTGGATGGGCTTATCCACTTCTCTCAGCACCAATGCTATTAATTCAACAATCGTGCTTGCTTTGCTGGTGGTAATCATATTTAATCACCTGTTCAAGGCTCATCAAGCAACTTCTCGTCATCGTGAAGAAGAACCCATTAGCTGTTGATCGCTGAATTTAAAAACAGTTTGACATAGCTGCTTCATCATATTGAGGGCCATTAAATTATACAATACGTATTGGTGGAATTACATATAGATAATAATTTTATAGCGGACGGAGTATGGAAGAATTTTCGTCAATAGAATTAGTCGATTTGAATATATATCGATACGAGAAACGGATAGTAAAAAGAAGGAGAAAGGTGAAATAGTATAAATAAGTAATAAGCATATGAAAATTTCAACCGCATTAAAACATAGTTTATAGCGATTTTAGGTTTAATGCATACTTTTTAGGGTAAACAATAAAAAACGGACAGAACGCCGATATATAGATTACTATTTGCATATTTTATAAAGATCTTAAAATCGATTCAAAATAATTAATACCACATGACCTTATATAATAATGAGAGTCCAACATAATTAAAATATTTTAATCCCATTTTTTTTTTGTCGACATTGATTAAATGCAAATCTATCCATTATTTATATACAATTTATTTTGAAGTTGTTTCTCTGATTCAAATTGTACGATAACCACAAAATGGGTGTGCAGAGACAGTCTAATAAAGTAATTAGAGTCAAGAAATTAATTCCGAACAGTATTGGCAAGACACGGTCGTTAACTCAATTCGATAACCAATAATTCCAACACTCATACAAATAATTCTGTCGTCTTGAAAATGCGAAGACATAAGGTTTATTGACTGAAAAATTGAAGATAGTATATATGCATTACGTACATTTACATACATATAAAAAATATTCTCATTTAAGTAGTCCATAACGTAGTGCACGAGCAAATAAAACGTACATATATACAGATATTAAAAATCCATTTAAATGTTACAGTAAAAGTCGTGTATGTAAACAATGAAATTTACATTTAAAATTACTATTATTATATATATTTATATATATATATATATATATATATATATATATATATTCGTCATAAGTATTTTGAGTATGGGAAAGGTGAAATTCAAAGAACTCAACTGTAAGTTTTATGTTCTTTTTTAAGTATTAAGTTTTTTTAATTTTTGTTTTTTCTTTGTTTATCGATTAAATTGTTTTGTAGATTAACTAACAAGGCACACACATATATATATATATATGTGTGTGTCATTGTATTTTTTCAAAATATGTGACAAATTACATGTGTCAAATGACACAACAAAATCTAGGTGAAATTGATTGTATATTTAACTACAAATATAAAAATGAAACAAATTTGTATATCATGTATTGAGGCACATTCGCTATATTAAAAAAAAAAGAAAACTGTATTTGACAAATATTTATACATATATTTATATACCAATACTAGCGAGTTTTACAAAAGAAGTACATAAATTCATAGAAAAATTTGCACACCTTTTAACGGTCATAAATGAAATATGTAAACCCCAAACCAGCATTACCTTATTGTTCAAGATGTTTTGTCTTTTGGTTTGTGTAAACATCATTAACACATTCTTTTTATAGCTTCACACAAAGAGTATACATCAATTTAATAATTCATCCATAATTATTACATTAGTAGACTCCACTAATCTTAATAACCACAATTACAAAACAATAGTAATTTAATAAACCCAACTAATACTTACGACTAAACCGAATTTACATCATCCAACCAACAGCCCAATTCAACTCAGTTTCAAGTTTTTTTCATATGAGGAGCTTCGAACTCCATTGAACACATTAAAAATCATGCAGTACCATATACACATACACATTCAACAATAGTATTAAATTTAGATTATTCATATAATACACTACAATAAAATTCCGTACACATTAAAACTCAATAAAACCAAAACATATTTGAATACTCAAATAATCTTTTAATGAGTTATTGAAGTGAGAGATAAATCTTAAATTACAAAGTTTAATAAGGTGCATTGATCTTGCAGAGATACTTAGTTGTACAAACCATTAAAAACCCTGTGGCAAGCGTCAAAACCTTTAAAATTTATAAATTTGCTTGATTTATATGTATATTATTTTAAAGCCCAGAACAGCTTTCTCGATAAGTATCCAATTACAACCGTGTCGATGTTGTATTATAGATCTTTCATTTTTTATATATATTTTGAATAATATTACAATTATTGAAATTATCACTATTATTATTTATTTTGAACGATATAATTTTTCCCTTAGTCCTATAATTCTGATCGTTGGGGTGTAAATCAGTATTGTGGTTTTAATAAGTATACTGCATCGTGCATAATAAGACTACTGATAAGTGCATTGCTCAGTCGAAAACGTTGTTATGCTCCACCGCTTTGATCAACTTTCAGAAAAATGTATTAAGGAAAATTGCGAAATTATGTTATATATTATAAATTCAACTAAAATTGGCATACAACTTGAATACAAAAAAACATAAAATACAATTATCTGATTATGTACAAATTTGTAAGTCATAAAACATGCAGTCCTCTTTAACAATGTGTTGTTTAAAGACACACGTGCCTATTCAAATATACGTAAATAGAATTGAATGTTAACCATCATAGTTTTTCTAGTTATAATTTTGTTTCTCATTTATTGAAATATTTACCAACCATGCGCCAATTGATCAATTGATTATCCTCCCAAGCATGAAAACCAAAAATTAAGCAAACATGAATTGTATAGACATTTAAACAGTTACACAGATTAACCGCTGCCACACTATATACAGTATTATTCTATCCAACTGACAATTGAAATATTTCAAGTTTTAATGTATAATTTTACAGAGATTGGTGAAATAAAAGAAAAGAGGACTAAATCTTAGGTTTTAAATGTAGCACAGCGTATTTATATACATATAACATAGTACTTATTACATTTAAGCTTTTAATTTAAGTCGGTTGAAAGCAAGCGAACATATAGTATATATGTGTGAAAAAAGAATCAATACAAATAAAAATTTTAAATTAAGTACTCCAAATGATCCATTTTAATTTAGTTATTATTACGAATCTTAGGAACGTATTTTACTATTAGTAGCTACATATACTGAAACTGGTTAGAAATCACAAAATTTGATTGAGCTATAAGGTTGACAATTTCAAAACTCACAAGCTAACCAACATTTCGGTAGCTCTCTTTTGAGTTTCACATTACGATGCACGTGTCCTATTCTGTGTCTTTTCACTTTCTCCTTTTTTATACCCGCTACCCATAGGGTAGCACGAAATGGCAGACGGGGGCATCTCCGACTCTATAAAGTACCGCGACAATATAGCCAGGTCAGTCTGTCTATCTGCTGATCCGTCTGTATGAACAGTTATGAAGATCTCAGAGATAATAAGAGATAGAGACATAATTTGTTTTTTCGACAGTACTTGTTATGTTTGCAGGCAGATCAAGTTTGCTTAAAATATTGCAACGCCCAATTCCGCCTCCGCAAATATACAATCTGGTATATTTTGCACTCTATGGTATGTAATGTAGTACTGTATCAATATACCTAAAATAGCGTTTGGAATATTTGTGGTATTTTGCGGTGTATTAATTATGCATATGTTACTTCAAAATTATTACTGCTTTGCTTTTATTTAAAATGGGTAGCGGGTATCTCAGTCACTCAATTGCACACAAACAGAATCGAATAATTGTAATAATTTGTTTTAAGAATGGTCAAAGTTATCGTGGAAAGTGTGGAAGCCTCAAGCTGTCTAATCTTCAATATATCAATATTAGGGAATAGGGCTCCGGCAATTGTAGGTCGCGAAGCTAGGACATTTGCTCTGTTCAAGATAATACCACATTTGGCTGTAGGGCTTTAGAGAGTTTAACGTGAGCTCATTTGCTGCAGCATGGACATCACCGGGCCCTATGATATTCGACAAATTTGCTTTTCATAACACAGTGTTATGAGTAAAGAATACTTATTCTTGATATTCATGATATTTAAAGGATTCCTTATTAAAAGATGCAGGTATACATCGTTTGGCTTTTAAAATCCAACTTCGAAGTGTCTTGGTAGAGAACTTGTACCACAATAAGCAATTGTTGTAATGAATTATATGGATGGCTCGATAAACATCTATCAGTTCAATAAAGCAGCGTTTCTGAAGTATTAAGACATCAAAGCAGTTGATTTCCATCGATATCGTCTATTTCGATAAATATACCAAAATATTAGCCAAAATACGGCCACCTTTTCAGAATCATTAATGTGATCACTGATGCAGCTTCATTAGTCACCCCTCTCTTACACAAAGCCGCTTATGGAATAATGCAGCGAAAGATTCTACTTAATGGAAATTTCAATGATTCACTTAAGTCAAATACTCTATTTAGAAAAAGTGCATCAATGATGCAGTTCTATGATGCATGTGTTTACACCAAAATTGCATCACGCAAACAGCTGTTTAAGGGTGAAAAAGTAAATAAACTGAAGCGGGAAGAAGAAGAATACCATCATTTAAATGATTTCCGAAAATAAAAACAAACTATTTTTATAAATTATTATAACTAAACGTTAGTAAATGATGTATTTTGCAATATAATAGTCCAGTCCAATCGTTTTTATGGTCGTGTGCTCTTAGTCCAAATTAAAATATACTTTTTGACCTTATTTCTATCGAATCTTTCTAGTTATGCGAGCTCGAGTAAAGATAAAGGCTGAATGTTATTAATAAAAAAAAAAAAACAATGACATACTATTCTCATTTTTACTCCATTTCTAGAAGCCATATAATGTAGTTGCAGTCACATTATCTACATACTTGCCAGATTCGTCAGCGTTGTATTTTGATATTTGCAAAATATTTGTTAGTTTTTTAATCCCATTGAGATGTAAAAATGTTAGCCTTTTTCAAATTCTTCAAACTACTAAACTTTCAAATTTCATATAATTGTAGTCTTGAAATATGTACATTCCCGTTGCACCTTCATGCTGCATGTGGACTCAATACATCTGGTTTATGCTGGGGCCTCAAATAAGTTGTTCCTATAAAGGAAATATGGGTCTTGAATGTGCGACCCAAAATTATATATATAGATGCCTTGCCTTACCAAGTATTAGTTCAAAGAAGAAAAATATTGCTAACAATATTTTTAAATTTTTTTCGATGTGACCATAAAATATTTATAGTTTGCCCTATAATATTTAAAAATATCAAGATGTGTGAAAAGGTCTTACTGAAATGACGCTTTAGGCGAACGCGGTCTTCTAGGTTAAACAATATCTTTTATATTTTGATTAGAAGTTATAATTTGCGTACCAAAATAAAAGAAAAATTTATAACTGTTTTGGGTATTGACTTTTCTCACCATTCCTTCAGTAACTGATTAGATTTTCATATAAAAGTAACGGTATTTATTTCATACCAATGGAATTGAAACGACGAGGTCACACTCTTTTAATATTGGCTGGCTAAAATGTAGAAAATCTCTTTTGGAACATTTCAGTATTTTATGAATATCTCACCTCCTTGAGCTGTGTTGTATTATCCAAAATGTTAATTTATTTATAAAAATTAATTTTTTTACAACCAACACAAACATAACTTAAGTACAATATTAGTTAGGTTATTTTTTATTTTATACGAGTCTGGTGTAATATAATGAAAAAAATAAATGTCGATTTTCTCTTAAGTGGCAGAAGAGAAATATAATCAGTGTCACCCTGTGGGCTCTTGGAAGTTTCGCATTTAGCAAGGACTTCAATATACGAGAGAGTGACTAGATGAAAACATTTTATCTCGACAAACTGTTCTGTTTAAAACTTTAACATTGCATTATAAAAAATGTGCTCATATACTTTATAAGTAAATGCAATAATTATTCATTATGTTGTTTTTAATTACTTCATTAATGAATGTGTTATCTCGTGAATATGTTTATAAGAATAATAGCTTCAGAATATGTGCATTCATTTGTAAAGGACTCTTAACTAGCACAAGGTCAATTGTTCTAAAAGAATAGTGTCCCGAGTAAAACGAAACTGCACTATATCTCCTGTTTTAGGATATTATTTTTGTTGATAATAAAAGAGTTTTTGAATTAAATCATCGACCGAAAACTAATATTATAACTATATAGCTATGCAATAAAATTATTAAATTTAACATAAAAAGTTATATTTAATAGGTAAATCTAGTATTTAAAGATTCTTGGGCCCACGGATATCAGAGAACATCTTAACAAGTCAATTTTTCATTATTAGCCCCCTCACACAAAATTAATAAATGTACCTAAAATAGAAAAAATAGGAAAAAGTGTCACTTTCTCAAAAGAAAGGGGTTAGAAAACCATAAAAACAAACACTATGTCATGGGAGAGCATTGTATCAAAAGATCTACTCAGGTGTGTGCTAATTATTTAATATATCATTTTATTTGTATATGTGTATTATGTGGCTCATAAGTTATATTGTTTTTATTTTTATAGCATTCCACGGAGTACTAACTTATCAGCAACACATTTACTAGCCTCACCCGATGGATCACGATATTTATTGGATCATTCAAACGGTCTGTTGGTTTAATTGACCTGTATAAGTGCACATTTTTTTTTATTTAACCTATATTAAATAACACTATTTTCAATAATTCAAAATATATTTGCGTTATCGTTAACCTCATTTTGAAATGACATCTACTTGAAATTCTGTTTAAACATTTTTCAACATATATGTACAAATATGTACATATATACTTTTTGTATGCTTGTATAAATATCGAATATTCGAAGTTAGCTACAAACAGTCAAATTTTAGGTGTGTTATACATAAACAAAAAGTAAGAAAGCTATTGTTAGAGGTGGAATACAGTTATAGATGCTACTATAATACAGTTATAGATGCTATACTATACTTTAGTATGTGACTAAATGTAGTTAGAACGGAAATTTAAAGAATCCCGTACCATCAAATTATGTTAACTACAGTATGTGTTGTACAAATCAAGCACTTTTTGCTCGGAATCTTCATACGACCTTAAATGTCAGATTTAACAAGGTTACATTTTTAGCTCTTATTGGTTTAGCTGGGTGTTAATAGGGCACTTAGTGCATCAACCAGTTATTAACTCAGCAATAAACAATAGCTGCACAGTTTTCCGAAACTGTCATTTTTCCTGTAATAAACTTCCGAAAGTCTCATTTTTTGAGTAATAACTCATGACATTTCAGAATCACTCCATCTTAATTCAATGGAATGGCTATTAGCAGGTGCTCTCTCTAATATCGTTTAACCAATACAAAACTGTTCGCACCAAAATATAATTTGAAAAACTATAAGGCTGATGTCAGAGTGCGAGCGAGAAGCGATGCGATAATATTGGGCGAGAACGAGCGATAAACCACTGCAACCCTTTTCATATGCAATCGCTCGAAAGATGTCAGAGTGAGAGCGAAGCGAGTTGCGAGTTCAAGCGAGAAAGCGAGAGCAAAGCGAGAGAGCAGTTTGCAACCTGCTTTATCGCTTCAACTCTCTCAGAGCGTACGATTGTTTTCTTGCATTCTGTGATTTAATTACCGTTTATTTTCAAACCTTACAAAATAACAATGTAACTCGCTTCTCGCAAAGCTCTCACTCTGACATCTTCTCGCTTTGCTCATCGCTTCGCTTCGCTTCTCGCGCGCACTCTGACATCAGCCTTATAATTCTGAAGACTCATTCTTACAGTAGAAATTGTGAGAACAAAAATTTGTGTGTTAATTTAATTGAACTGTCATATTGTTTATTAACATTTTTAATAAATTTAATTTTTTTCGCTACTGATTTTTGATACATATAATAATAAATGCAGTTTTTATGACACCTTCAAATTTAAGAAATAATTTGGTGTGGTAAAAGAGGCTGGCGGCTCTTAACTACTTTGGTTGATAGTTTGGTATATTTTGTACACTAAGGCATATTATATGAATAACAGCGGGTATTTCAGCCTTTTAAAATCTAAAAAATGTTTTTTTCTATAGAATTATGTCAATTAGAAGAGAACTACTCGAGACTTGCTGGTTGTGGATCTAGCCCAGAAGATGGGGGATCTCGTTCCTTATGGATACGGCATGGTTTCGCGCGATCTGATTCGGGAAATACTGTTATTAGTTGCTTTTGGGCATGTCAGCGCAGCTTACGTCAATATATAGCAAAACGAAAGGTAAATATAAATTTCATTGGATTTTCTAATTTCTTAAATTTTACAGAACTTGGACACTTAGTTACTATATAATAATAATACTATTTTTATCTGAAATGCCGTCAAGTAAATACTTTTGTTTCTCCCTGACCCCTTGAATAAGTAAAACCGGTTTTTTGGGTATTACCCTTTACTCCACTTGAATTTGATGACGTTGTATTAAATTTTGTTTGTCGCTAATGGAACATCTTCTGGCCAGTACTTTCACAATAAAATAATTGTCCGTCTGTTTCTAGCACCTTTAATGACGGATTATCAATTACCTATTCATTATTTTTTTGTACATATGTATGTATGTGGGGAATCCCCTTTTCGGGGACGTCCTGGTAAATTCAATATATATGATTATTTAAGGGCCTTTTACATTTACATACACATGTTAGGACGTTGACGCGTGGACAAACCAAAATACATTTTGGTTTGGATTACACGAAAACCGCGAACACTTAAGACGTTGGACAACTAACCAAATAAAACTAATAAAAAATAAAAATTAGATAAAGAATCTATTTCTCCATTAATTACTCTCTTAATAAAAACAACACCTTGCATGGTCCTACGGTCAGTAAAAAAAGGTAGGCTTAGTAATGAAAGTCTACTACGGTAAGGTGATAATCTAATATTAGGGTTCCAGTTTAAACAACGAAGAGCAAAAATCAAAAATTGTTTCTGCACTGACTCAATTCTGTCTTGATAGAAGCTATATTGGGGATTCCAGACAAGAAATCCATACTCAAGTATAGGACGAACCAGTGAAATATACAAAGTGATATAAGGATCGTTGAATTCTTTCGATCTGCGTTTTTTAAATCTAAGAATGCCCATGGCTTTATTTAAAACAGATATGTAGATTATATTTATCGAATTTTTATTTTGCATCAAGCAGAACACATAAGTCTCTTTTCGCTCTAGAGAAGTATCATATAATACATAATTATTAACCTGAAGATAACCCCTAAATATATGACTTTCTTTTATTAGAATTACATTACATTTATTATAATTAAGATTTAGCAGACTTATAGCCTATTTCCACTGCACCAAAAAAACATCGGATTTTTCCGTTCAGGTCGAATGTTACGCCACATGTAAAAACCCAAAAGAAAAAAAGTTGGTTAAAAAAACTGAGTGGCAGTAGAAATAGGCTATTACTGTGCATCAAAATTCAAGATTAACATATTAAGAACAACCGTGAGCACGCAAGACTATCATTGAATGTCAGGCAAAACTTAACGTTATCAGCATAGATATGAAGAGATCCACTGAATTAAGTTATGAGGAAACTCTAAAAGATTAAGTTTATACAGCAAGAGATAATAACTCACCGAAACAAAAGCCTTACTGTAATCGGTTTGAATAACATAAGTTTGCATTTTGTTCTTAAATCCTTTAAATAATTGATGAGAACTCCAATAATTTGGATGTGGAATTCAGAAAACCATGCTGGTGGGTTTAGAAGTTATGATTTTTTCAAATGCTTTCGGAATCGTAGACAACTTAGAATTACCGTGATAATTTTGAACATTGAAATAATTCCCATTTTTAAAGATAGGTATAATATAAGATTCTTCCAGATTTTTGGAAAAAAAAGCTGTCATAAGTTTCGTTAAAATGGAGCTTCCTGTAATTAAAGGGCCAAAAAAATACGACTAGATGAGTTTATCTGATGAGGATAAGGGAAGTATTTTGAAAATATGAACCGGAATAAGTCGTTTGAAAAATGTCAGCAAATAGATTTCCAATATCACATCATTAGATTCTGTCTTAAGATTCTGTCTTTCAAAAGAGCAGAAAGGATGCCGATCTACGCTTCGATTTAACAAAGGCGTAGAAAAGTTTAGGATCATACTGAAAACTTAATCTCTCTCTCAAGCAGCTTGAGCAATAGTATAGCAGAGAAAATCAAAGGAAGAACCATTTGCCTTGTATTTTTTGTAAAGCCTCGATTGACGATTTTTTAAGTTCCAGAATTTCTTAGTAAACCATTGTTCAGACCAGAAATCTTTGCAACAAATCTTGTTAAAGTGTTCAGCCGGAACAATTATTTTAAATGACGAAATTTCCCGTTCGACCTTAGCCCTGATTTTAATGAAATTAATGCAACTTCGGCCGTTAAAGCCATGCCGCATTCTCATGCATTACGTTGTCACACAGTCAGCAGCCTGCATTTGGTGTTATAACAAACAAACATATTGATAAAGGAAAATTAAAACCAACTCGAATTGAACAAAACAATCAAGAATTAGAATGATAATATGAAAGATAAAAATTTAATATATACATAAAATATATATGGGCATTTCCACGGGTCGTGAACGTACGAAACAAACGGTGAAATTTTTTTTTTGTTTTTCGATAGTATTTGTTTAGCTCTTTGATTAATGTACATTATGGGGCTTTAATTAGGTACTGGTCGCGAAAGTGCGATTTTTCCATGTTGCTTTATTATACCCGCTACCAATAGGGTAGAAGGGTATGTAACAGGTAGAACGAGGCATCTCCGACCCTATAAAGTATATATATTCTTGATCAGCATCAACAGCCGAGACGATGTAGCCATGTCCGTCTTTCTGTCTGTCCATATGAACACCTCGGTCTCAGAGACTATGTATAAGAGATATAGCTATAATTTTTTCAATTTTTCGACAACATTTGTTATGTTTGCACGCAGATGAAGTTTGTTTCAAATTTTTGCCACGCCCACTTCCATCCCGCAAATTAATAAAAAGTGTAATTTTGAAGCTAGATTCTTTTGCTAGAGAATTTTTGTATATACAATAATAACTATAGTAGTTGTGGTTCCTGAAAATTTGGTTGCGATCAGATAAAAATTGTGGAAGTTATTAAAGAAATACTTTTGTATGGGCAAAAACGCCTACTTACTAGGGGCCTTATTTGCTTTGGCTGACAATCTGTTATAATGTGCCGTCTATGGTATATTTTGAATGCGGTACTATATCGATATTACAAATATACCATTCGGCATATTTGTAGTATTTGTGGTATATTTTGTGAATAATACCGCAATATTTTGATTTTATTAAAAACGGCTAGCGGGTATCTCACAGTCGAGCACACTCGACTGTAGCTTTCTTACTTGTTTTTTTTTTTGTGGCACTTTTTATGAATAACTTCATATTTCTTTAAAAAAAAATGGGTTTAGCTCAATTTAATGTGTTTTATAACATTTAAAGCAAGAAATTAATTTTTATTAAATATGAAATATGTACAGAAATTTATTCAAGAAAAAAAAGTAATAATAAGAAATAATGTAATGAAATATTTATAATATTATAGTTTTTAATAAATAGGCCGTCCGAGCTTAATTTAACATTGCTATCAGAATAAACGGAATGTATACTTGGAATATTCGTTATATCCTCCCATTTCTTAATTAAAGATGTTGACATCTTATTATTTGTATCTTCTTTAATTTATAACAGTTATATTCCAGTTATGTGTTGTTGGGCACATTGGTAAAAGTCTAACGCGTCATTTAAAAGAAGGTTCTTTGTTTTAGTAAGTGACCAAACCTTTCTTTTTATAACCGGACCAACGCTGTCGACTGCACCTTTCATAAGGGAAAGGATTTACATCCGAAGTTAGCCATTAAATCGGCTAAGCTCAAAAAAATGAATTTGTTTTTAAACTGGTAGATACTTCCGTCCGAAAAAAAAGAATATTTTTTCCAAATTGTCATGTTCGTTTTTAGTTTGTTCAACAATTGTATTAATAAAAAGCAAAAGTTAAAATAAAAAATACTTACGGTCGCTAACTTAGCTTACTTTAAAAATTAATATAAAAATAATGATTAGAGTAATCTCAACGATTTTTTAAATTTAAAATATTTATACAAAAATAACTTAACACGTGACGTTTCATTCATCTGCTTGCACTTAATGTGAAGCAATTATAATAAAATTATGTTTTTTTGATGCCAACGTACGATTAGAACATAGATAAGAAACAAAATAAAAATTCACAGTTAATTAACATTATTTTACTCTCTTTGCCTCTTTCTATTCTTATTGGATTGCAATAAAGAGATTTGGTAGAAAAAGTGCAAACATATCTTATGTTTTCCTTGTGTAAAAGTAGCTAAAAGTGAATAAATTAAATTTTTTCAGTTTTCAGGCAAAACAACTTAGATATGGATCCATTATATTATGAAAATTTGTCATTTCTTTAGGAAATTATACCAAAAATACGATGATAATGAAGATTTTTTTTTTCGTGGTTGACATTTGACGGATATGCCCATTTACAATAAAATACAATTAGGCACTCCAGGGTTAAATTGCAACTACTATGATCCGTGCAAAGAGCACAAATACAAGCAGAGAGCGAGACGCAAAAGCCGCAAACAATGTAAAGAGAGGGAAAGTTAAACTGCAAGCGTCGAGAGCTCGGGATAATAGAAGACTAGTCTAATGTATAATTATAAGGCATTGATTATTATTTGGAGGAGAATTTACTTTAAGATATTCACAATAAAATTAGCAATAACAATAAAACAATAGCAATGAGACTACCAAGAACGTTATTTTATCTTACTTTCTAACTTCCTATAATTAAATATTAGTGAAGAATAAGAAGAGAATATGTAAAATATTATTTCTTAAATTACTTCCTTTTGGGTTGAGTTATTACTTTCAGCCTTTTGCTGGTCTAATACTTCTAATCTGGTGGAATAACTGTTGTGTCATGTGTGCATTTGCATCACAAGATCTAAGCTTTAAACCAATTTGGGTAATCAATGTATTATAGTGCCGACGATTGTATTTTTAGGTCTACTGTAAATTCGGAGTCTTCTACCCATAAGACAAGACACAAGAAGTATATTTTTGTACATATATTTTTAGATTTTTGTAATACTCACTTCCGCCACAGCAAATCGAATACCAACCTTAATAATAACTACAGTATGTATGACTCCAGAAATGTTGGCTCTTATTTAAAAAATAGTTTTTTATGGCCAAAAACGGATGTTGCTGTCGGCATCTAGTTGCTTTTGTTGAATATAAAGAGTATACTATATAAATATCCGCTATATTTTGTAGTATGTTTTGAATCTAAAAATATGGATATACCAAAAATAGTCTTTTAAAACTTGTTCCGTACATTAATTTACTATTCATTTTCAGCAGAAGAATTGCGATTTATTTTGAGTTGGAATCCCAATTAATTTTTGTTTAAAAATTTAAAAACTGGCTTACTGAAAATCAAATTTTGTGAATATGGTTTGTTTAAAAATTGTAAAAATAGTTGACAAACACTTATATTGATTATATTCCCGCACTTGTAAAGTATTAAGTATAATAACAAATTAAACTGCAAAATTCCATTTATTTTTGTTTTCAGATTGAGAGGGGACTTCGGCTTTACGAACAACATAATCAGACAGCCGCTGTTCGAACATGGCGAAGCGCTTTGAAAGGCGTCTGCCGACGGGAGGATTGTTTTCAGCTACTAGGGTATCTTTATCAGGCTCACATGGATTGGGGAAAATATCGGGACGCAATTGATTTTGGTCATCAACAATTGGGAATATCGGAAGAACTTGACTCACCGAACATGCGGGCCGAAACCTATTTAAATTTAAGTCGAGCGCATGCGAGTCTGGGTGGTCTAGAACGAGCTTTATCTTATGCTCGTCACTCGCTTTACAATGAATCGGGGACAAAATGTCGTAGTGGACTAGTTCATTTGACAGTGGCACGAGTCTATCTTGAAATGGGCGGATTTTCAAGGGCTTTGGAGGGTTTACAAGGTGCTCACAAGATAGCCATGGCCATTGGTGATCCCTCCTTAGAACTTCAAGTTTACGTGGCTCTCTCTGAACTGTTCGGTCGTCTGCAGGATAATGACAAGAGTGCAACCTATGCATCAAAGGCCTACGACCTATCGCGCTCATTGCAACTCGGCGACCTTAATTCTTGCCACCACAGAGCAGCGTTATTACGAATGGCAGCATCTTTACGCAAGCAAGGCGATCTAGGCGATGCACACGATTATTGCATGGTACAGACATTCTTATAAAATAAGTATATATATGTATATGCATATCATATACTCATTTGCATGCAAACATAGATATTTTATTGATTGTACTACTTTCTCATACCCATTACATCTTCTAAAGGAAGCAACGAGGCTCTCACTGATTTCCGGCGATCAGGCTACATACATGCGCAGCATTCGCGTCATGGGCGATATTTACCGCAAAAAGATGGATATTGATGTAGGTATATGTAAACATATATAATTGATACATTTCCCAAATATGAATATTAAAATATTAATCCTAATAAATATATTGAAGACAGCCATAATCATATCAACTATTTTCAACAATATACAAAAATAAACATTATTCTTGCATGGTATTGTAGTTAAAGAATGCAGACTCCAACCACCACAAAACCGCAATCTTAATATTCACAAACTTAAAAGTTTGCAGCCCTGGGCCTTCTTCAAAAGTTTATTGAATTGTCTTTTTATATTCGCTACCCTTAGGGTGGAATGGTATTATAACTTTGTGCCTTCAGGAAATGTATGTAATTCAGAGACTACGTCGATTGAGTTTTTCCACTGTGTGGGGAGCGAGGGCAATCTAAAACCTCTTCAGATCTATGGTTCACAGCAACCGGTTGTTGTAACGCAACTCCACGCAGAGCTCTACCCTCTATCCGCCTTGTATTTAACCACAACCACCACGATACTCCCCGAGGGACCGCAACCAGGACGGACATTTGTCCGCAGGCACCTGGGTCCCGTGGTACCAGAAACACCTCTGGTCAGGCTTCGTACCACTTTAATTGGTACTACATATATAGTTTGCGTTGGTCCCGCACTTCCCTAGTCGCCTCTTACGATAAGTGGAGGTCCACTGTGATATTATTGTAAGACCCGCCAACCACACGGGCAGTAACTCAGAGACATAAAGACCAAAGTTTAACGTGAGCGCCTGTCCCTAGTGAGTAACTCAGAGACTATAAGAAATTGAGATGTAATTTCGATAGCACTTGTTATGTTTGCACACATATTGTTCATATATTTGCCATTCTCACGTCCGCCACGCCTCAATGTCACTAAATTTTTAAAAACTTAAGTCAGTTGGCTCTCATTATAGTTAAGAGTCTGAACTGATATTTAATAATTTTGAAGACTTCGTCGTCACATCTACATACTGAATATAGCCACTGACAAATATAATAGAATATAATATATATAATATAATTTGTCAGTGGCTGTATTCAGTAACAGAATCATTGCGCGCTAAAAACAGAGTACAAAACATTTTAGTATTTTTTCTGTACATTAATTCGGTATAAAAACAAGTAAGAAAGCTACAGTCGAGTGTACTCGACTGGGTACCCGCTACCCATTTTGAATAAAAGCAATATATTTTGAGGTATTATTCTCAAAATATTCCAAATATACTACAAAAATACTATAAAAAATATACCAAATGGTATATCGATATAGTACCGCATTCAAAATATACCATAGACGGCACAATATTCCAGATTGTCAGCCAAAGCAACTAAGACCCCTAGTAAGTAGACGTTTTTGCCCATACAAAAGTATTTCTTTAATAACTTCGACTATTTTTATCTGATTTTTTGATTTGCGGGGGCGGAAGTGGGCGTGGCAAAAATTTGAAACAAACTTGATCTGCGTGCAAACATAACAAATGCTGTCGGAAATTATAGCTCTATCTCTTATAGTCTCTGAGATCTAGGTGTTCATACGGACAGACGGACAGACAGACAGACGGACATGGCTATATCGTCTCGGCTGTCGACGCTGATCAAGAATATATATACTTTATAGGGTCGGAGATGCCTCCTTCTACCTGTTACATACATTTCCTGCCGGCACAAACTTATAATACCCTTCTACCCTATGGGTAGCGGGTATAATAATATCGAACTGTTACTTGAAAGTTGTTCTCAAAATCTGTGAAAAGCAATTGGACTTACAGTTACATATATAATTCAATATGATTAAATGTAAAATGTAAATAAAATTCATCTGTTTTGCATTTAACATAAACAACTAGCGAGCATTTAGACAGTATGAGCAGGCCATGGGAACATCGTCAACTTTTGGCGATCGTATGGCTCAAATGGAAGCGATGGATGGCGCCGCCAGGTGTTTGGAAACCTTGCGCCTTCAAAGTAAGATTTGCAATTGTCGGCCCTTAGAATTCAACACTCGTCTTTTGGAAGTAGCCAGTTCAATTGGCGCTAAGGTTGTACTATTTGCCCCTATCTAATAATATTTACCTAATTACATCATGTTCGTTTATTTCGTACTTTAGTTTTTGGTACGAAAAATACGAAGTCGATTAGCTCTCATATATCGCGCACTAGGTGATGAGGATCAGTGTAATACACACCTTCGGTTAGCCGACCAGACTGACGCAGCTCTAGGTCTTAAATGTGGCGCCTGTGGTGAAGTTTTTGGCCTTCAGCCTGCTAATCTGGAAGCACTGCCTTGTGCACATATTCTCCATGCCAAGTAAGTAAAAAAGTATTTTCCATAGAATTTAATTAATGGAAAATAATAATTTAAAACACCAAATTATTGCATTTAAATTGTTAATTTTTTCATTTAAGTGCTCGTAGTTTTAAAAAATTTGATGGCGTAAGAAAGCGGGTCAGGAAGATACTGTCGAGAGTGCCGGAAATATTCATACATATATAGATAGATAGAGTACAATATACACCAGATTGTTGATTTCAGATATCCCTATCCTGGTTCATATGTACATTCACTGTTGGCTATATGCAGCTACAAATCAACTTCATAAAATGAATAGTAACGGGTCTAAAAATCGTTACATATGTATGTATGTACATTAAAATGCATTGCGAGTACTTTGCGAAGCAAGGTTTTGTAGTAAAGTCAATACACATTTTTTTATTTATTTTATAGTTTTTTTTTTTATTTTAGTTCTCTAAGCCAACTCTAAGCCAATTTTGAACATAAGCATTATAACCCAAGTTTAAAAATGCAGTAGAAAGAGGTGCTCAGACGTAGGGACTGTCAAGCTGAATATATATAATATTTAAGAAGTCAAAGATTATACCACCTGACTCTATAACCCGCTTATCCATACTGTAGATGGGTATTATAATTTTGTGCTCTTAACAACTTATGTAACGGGGACGAGAATTCTTTAGTGTTTCTTGATCAACGTAAATAGATAGTGCCTTTATTTTTCGACAGAACTTGTTACTGTAGCTCGCAGATCTAGTTTGTTTTACATTTTTACCGCGCTCAATTCCTCCGCCGCTGTAAATCCAAAAATCGAATAACTGGCGCAAGAATCGCTAACAACAGTCTATATAACTTCTAAAAATTTGGTTGCAATCAGATAAACATTTTAAGAATAAGTTATTAAAGAAATACCATAATTTTTATACCCGCTACCCATAGGGTAGAAGGGTATTATAATTTTGTGCCGGCAGGAAATGTATGTAACAGGCAGAAGGATTCATCTCCGACCCTATAAAGTATATATATTCTTGATCAGCGTCAACAGCCGAGACGATATAGCCATGTCGGTCTGTCCGTCTGTACGTATGAAACACTGGATCTCAGAGACTATAAGAGATAGAGCTATAATTTGCACGCAGATCAAGTTTGTTTCAAATTTTTACCACGCCCACTTCCGCCCCCGCAAATCAAAAAATCTAATAACAAGCCTAATTTTAAAGCTAGAGTTGCGAATTTTGGTGTATACAATAATAGTATAATATAGTAGTTATGATTCCTGAAAATTTGGTTACGATCAGAAAATTGTGGAAGTTATTAAAGAAATACTTTTGTATGGGCAAAAACGCCTACTTACTAGGGGTCTGAGTTGCTTTGGCCGACAATCTGGCACATTGTGCCGTCTATGGTATATTTTGAGTGCTGTACTATACCGATATACCAAATATACCATTTGGTATATTTTTAGTATTTTTGCAGTATATTCGGTATATTTTGAAAATGATACCGCATTATTTTGCCTTTATTAAAAATGGGTAGCGGGTATCTCACAGTCGAGCACACTCGACTGTAGCTTTCTTACTTGTTTTTTATTTTTGATTGACTTTTACTTGACTTACTTACCTTAAACATATTTTTTGAACGGTTTTTTATAGATGTGCCCATGAAATTTGGAGACACCGGGATAAAAATGCTCCTATGCGCTCTTGTCCAGCATGTCACAAGATACTAAACTCACATCTTCATCTTTGTGAAAACGGCAGAGGTCCGGAAAATGATAACTTCGACCAGAGCAGCCTTTCGCTCAATGCAAATGGTTTCAATCTGGATGGATTTATTACACTGAATCCAGAGAATGTTCTCCCACCACTTCCAAATCAGACCGCAAAGGAATCGTCGGTGATGTTTTGCAATGGCCTCAAAAATAAGTCCATGCCTAGTATCGAGAATACCGTATTTCTATCGACGAGTCCATATGCCGCGAAAGCTGTGTATAGAAGCAACTTATCATTGGCCTCCCTTAGTATTCAGGCGTCCAACCTTACCATTGATAGTGAAAGAAATGCAACATCTTCAGTCTAAAGTGGAATCGTGGAAGCGTTTCAAATTTAAAGTGTAAGATTCAAGATTTAAAATAGTTAATAGCAACTCAAGTACTGTAAAAGCTTGAACTAATAATGAATTGTTTGATTTTAATAATTTTGGAAGATGTTAAAATTAAACTGAATTATTTACACACAAAAATTTGATATCGTTCCAAATATAATAAATCTATATTGTAATTGTTGTTTTTGTTTTTTTTTTATTAACTAAATTACTTTTTTTTTAATTAATGTGGAAACTTGTTCCAAGTAATACATAACAATATGTAAAATTTAAAATTGCTTTGAATTGACAATTCTTTATATCTGCACTAATAAAAATTATATGCATTTTAAAATGAAACACTCTAAACCCCAAGTATATTCGTCTATTTCTTCATTAAATACATTCAATCGTTTTCTTTACATATTAAGACTAATTATTATATAATTTCTACAAAATTCGTATTTTTATACACACTGTAACAATGTATTTGTACATAGGTAAACAAATTATATTACATTGTTCAAAAGGCTGTCGTAATATATGGACAAGAATTTTTCGAATACCTGAAAACTGTAACCTAATACAACATTTAAATGAAACATTAGTACGGAAAAAGAATCACATGTGTCAAATATAATAATTGAAGCAATTATGTTTCCGAATTCAAGTTGTTAATATAAAATATACAATAAATAATAATAGAATGTAACCAAGAAGAAAAACTATTTAATATTGCTGGGAAAAAACCTAATAAATATAACTGTTGCAAAATAAACGTTACACAGAGTATGGAAGCATTTCTTGGTGTAACTCTAATCTTCAATAAGGTTTAGAAAACTCGGATATATATATATATATATATATATTAATTATACATATAATAACGTTGTTAATTAGCACATAAGTATTTAAGCACATACAATTATTAAGTGCAGTTTAAACTCTGTTAACTAAGACAAAGTCAATCACGGATTAAATCATGTATAAATTTATTGTACGATAATTGTTATTGAATAAATATAAATTTAAATGGAAATATCGGTTTATTATGTACTATATACATATACATATACATATACATATACATATACATATACATATACATATACATATACATATACATATACATATACATATACATATACATATACATATACATATACATATACATATACATATACATATACATATACATATACATATACATATACATATACATATACATATACATATACATATACATATACATATACATATACATATACATATACATATACATATACATATACATATACATATACATATACATATACATATACATATACATATACATATACATATACATATACATATACATATACATATACATATACATATACATATACATATACATATACATATACATATACATATACATATACATATACATATACATATACATATACATATACATATACATATACATATACATATACATATACATATACATATACATATACATATACATATACATATACATATACATATACATATACATATACATATACATATACATATACATATACATATACATATACATATACATATACATATACATATACATATACATATACATATACATATACATATACATATACATATACATATACATATACATATACATATACATATACATATACATATACATATACATATACATATACATATACATATACATATACATATACATATACATATACATATACATATACATATACATATACATATACATATACATATACATATACATATACATATACATATACATATACATATACATATACATATACATATACATATACATATACATATACATATACATATACATATACATATACATATACATATACATATACATATACATATACATATACATATACATATACATATACATATACATATACATATACATATACATATACATATACATATATATACATATACATATACATATACATATACATATACATATACATATACATATACATATACATATACATATACATATACATATACATATACATATACATATACATATACATATACATATACATATACATATACATATACATATACATATACATATACATATACATATACATATACATATACATATACATATACATATACATATACATATACATATACATATACATATACATATACATATACATATACATATACATATACATATACATATACATATACATATACATATACATATACATATACATATACCTATACATATACCTATACATATACATATACATATACATATACATATACATATACATATACATATACATATACATATACATATACATATACATATACATATACATATACATATACATATACATATACATATACATATACATATACATATACATATACATATACATATACATTTACATTTACATTTACATATACATATACATATAGTTTCTTAATAGAGTTTAAGAGCGCATGCTCTGCCCAATGTATTATGCAACGTCTTATTCGATGTTGCCACATTACGCACCGTTTTTGCCACTTATACAATTAGAATCTGAATTGAAAGCTTCAACAGGCACAGCTTAGTAAATATGATAATACAAAGTTTAGGAAATTTCGCACGTGCAAATGAATAAAAGGGTTGCCATATTGTGAAAATGCAGTGGATGGCAACTCTGTGTGCTTACATGAGTCAATCTAGGGGTGGTTCATGGGACTCAATGGAGAAAACGTCAGGGTTGACAGTCGAGGGCATGGATATGGGAATGGGTATTGGTTGCAAGTTTTCTCTTCAGGCAGAGGTATGGAGAACTTTGCCACTGGCGCTAGTTCAACCACGGCTCGTGTGTATACATTACTGTTAATTTGAATTTAGTTCACATTTTGGTATATTCTGTGAAAGGCCGAAAATGTCGGAGTGGGCTGACAAACTCTCGTGTTGTAAATTTCTACAACAGTTGTCAATTGCTTAAAATAATATAATATATAAATAAATGTTTGCCCCGCCCCTTAATTTCTGAGGAATGTTAAAAAATTGACGTGCGTTCCGGTTGTGCGAATAATTACAAATTTAAGAGCCCAAGAATAAAACATTTCTCACCTGGCTGTGTCAGTGGTAGTTAAATTTTAGTTGTTACATTCAATACGACGTGAATATATAAAATACCGCTTACAATGATTTTTCATAAAAATCAAATCAAAGTCGATATGTAATTATTAAATAATGTTAATATGTATTAACATTGAGAGGTAATCATATGAACATATACATATCTATCTGTGTATACGCATATTAATATAAACTATAAGTAGAATAACAACAATTCGAAATACTTTATACATACATACATACATATGTATGCATATTTGAGGTCCTTCAGAGTTTAGTTGTGTACGAATTAAGAGAGACAAGTATAAAACCCATACACCCACACTATATGTATATATATATATATATATATATATATATATATATATATATATATATATATATATATATATATATATATATATATATATATATATATATATATGTATATGTATATGTATATGTCTATGTATATATATATTCGCCAAACGTTATTCCCAAAAAAGTTATTGTATAGTACAGTATTAAGTATCTACTAGAAGGAGTAAGAATAATGTATGCGATTATTCTTCGTATTGCAACCATTGGCACTACATAATACAATATGTACGTTTGTATGGATTTGAGTATATTTGTGGCATGCATGTATGTATGTACATGTATGTTTTTGAAAGCCCATATTAGCACGTAGCGTAGTATGCTGCTACTCGTCAGCAACCCTTAAGGCTTGGTGGTGATGACAGGGCAACGGCGAAAACAAATCAAACATTCACTGCATTTAGTATGTATGTATGTATGTATATAAGTATATACATATACATATACTTATACATATACATATACATATACATATACATATACCTATACATATACATATACATATACATATACATATACATATACATATACATATACATATACATATACATATACATATACATATACATATACATATACATATACATATACATATACATATACATATACATATACATATACATATACATATACATATACATATACATATACATATACATATACATATACATATACATATACATATACATATACATATACATATACATATACATATACATATACATATACATATACATATACATATACATATACATATACATATACATATACATATACATATACATATACATATACATATACATATACATATACATATACATATACATATACATATACATATACATATACATATACATATACATATACATATACATATACATATACATATACATATATATATACATATACATATACATATACATATACATATACATATACATATACATATACATATACATATACATATACATATACATATACATATACATATACATATACATATACATATACATATACATATACATATACATATACATATACATATACATATACATATACATATACATATACATATACATATACATATACATATACATATACATATACATATACATATACATATACATATACATATACATATACATATACATATACATATACATATACATATACATATACATATACATATACATATACATATACATATACATATACATATACATATACATATACATATACATATACATATACATATACATATACATATACATATACATATACATATACATATACATATACATAATAAATGTTAATTCTCGAAAACATTTTTAACGGAAAGTTTTTGAAGTTAATCGTCTTATCTGAAAACATAATTCAATAAATGTTAATTCTCGAAAACATTTTTGATTATTCTGTATTCATTACACATTATTACATGGCGAGATTTTCGTATTTTATTTTTTGTTATGCGACTTGGCAAATTGTATTTTATTTGTCGAGTCGTTACTAACAATCCCGAAACCGGGTAAAAGATTACGATAGTAAAAGTGATATGTAGTATTAAATTATCCCTTTTTATAGTGCTATTACTCATCTGTTGGCTGCTGTTGTCCATTTAGTTGCCTTATGAGAATTGCTGTGAAATCAGAGTTGGAATTGTGGAAATGGAGTCGATAAGCGAAATAATCGATTCAGAAACGTTTTGTCATGAACTGGTTGATGAGTCAACTGAATTCATAGCAGTAGGCCCAGGACGAGGAGATGGCTGCGGAGGAGGACACGCACGTGAACTAGAATGTGAGTGTGAAAATGTTGAAACCCTTGTTGTAAAGGGAGGAATAAAGTATCTACAATATTCAGCAGATGAAAGTACAACAAGTGAAACGCCAGCAGTATTGAGCAATGTAATGCGAAAACTAATAGGCGCGCCAACAACACCACATGATGATAACCGAATACATAGTCCAGACGATGAGACCAGATCTGTTGTAATGGTAATCGATGAGATGCAAAACCATAATGTGGAAACCACGTATCAACTAGTGCCCCAACAATCCTTGCAATTGCAGGGCGGAAGAACTTTACCTCTATCAAGCCTACTTCCGATACACCAACACCAGCGGCCTGATCGCATGGTTGAAAATTGTAGTCCAGCTGATTTTGTTAGCACGGATCTAAGTCTAGATGGTCTCACCGTGAGCACATCATCCCAAATAGTTGCTGTCAAAGACGAGGAGGAGCACAGATTGGTCATTGTCCATGGTGGCGAACACTGTGAGATTAGCATCGATAACCCGAATAGCTCCCATATCGATATATCCAGAACAATTTCAAATATCAATGTCATTGATGAGTTATCATCCGATGGCAGCGAGGAGGTCACACTAAATCAGCATCATCAACAGCTTTTGGAAGAACAGCATCAACACTATAATCATCAGGAGGAGCATCAGCAATATAGTCATCGCCTTATCCATCAACAACAGGATCAGCAGCGTGGTCAACAAGAGGCGTCTGTTCAGTTGGGAATCGGTCATCATAATAATATAGAACACCATCACAGGGAGACGTTATCAGTTATTGTGCAGACACAGGTCGATGTGGGCGCAGACGATGAAGAGGAGGATGTAGACGACGATGATGATGATAATGACGATGAACACGATTCTCCCCTAGCTCTAGGCAGCGTTGACAATTCGTTGGAGCATAGCACGTATCAAACGTTGACTTCGGTTAATAACAATCACCGCATATCACCGCCACCATTTAGCCCGACATCGTATGCAACGTTGACGCCTATTCAACCGCTTCCACCCATCTCCACTATGTCCGATAAGTTTGCCTATTCGGGGCATATCTCTGGGAGTGCTACATCGTCATCTGGAAACGGCAATAATAGCAGTATCAATAACTGTCGCATTAATGGCAGAGGCTCTGCCGATGGTTCCAGTAATGATTGTGCCTCATTTAGCAGTTTGCCTAGCTTACCTTCAGCCGTTCCACAACAGAGCGGATCACTGGGAAGCCTGAGTTTAAGCAGTTTGGGTAGAGTTCAATCGCCTTACTCTTCCTTACCCTATGACAAGCTACCATCGTTGATTTCTCCTCCGCCGCCTCTTAACTATACACAATCACCGTCCCATGGCATAGGTGGCATAGTGGGATCCACTTCACCTGTTGGAGCGATAGCGCCTGTTTGCGAAGCACTTTCACCACACCACAATTCCACGTTAAGGACTTCTGGCAATATTAACAACAATCAACAAACTGATCACCAGACTATGAATGTCATTTGCTTGTCACCAGGGGCTCCAGCTAGCATAGGAGATGGTGGCGTTGACAGCAATTTTAAGTCCTCTACCTTTAGCAAAACACATGCATCCCAGACGCGTGAACTTTTGATGGCCACTGCAACCTCTTCATCGTCAACAAGCGATCGATGTTCCCAATCGCGCTCACGATTGCAGCAATTACAACAAATCCCCACGCCCCCTATGCTAAGTCCGCATTCCGTTACTGCTAGCGGCTCGGTAATGTCAATATCTCAGCAATCATCACCGCACATGAATGGCGGAACAGTTCCAAGTATTTCGGTTGATTTGCCCGTCATTGATGCACTTTCGCGACGCCTATCACCTATTCCGCCACCGGCTAGAAATGATGTTTCCTCAATTTCTGTTGCTAATTGCGATCAAAACTTGGGTCAAAGCCTAGAGCAACAGCGACCACAACTACACCAGGCTGTCATCAAAACCGCGGAGAGTAACACAAATAACGGTCACGTTCTAGCCAATATTCCAGCTGGCGACCATCTGAACGTATGCATAAGTCAGCAGCAACAGCAAAGACATCAGCCCAATGGACCTCTCGCTGATCAGCAGCAGCAGCCAAAATCATCAACAACATCTGCATCTAATGGCACTGTCATTTCTCGCACTAACACTACTATCAATGAAATGGAGGAGATCAACACTAAAGAGCTCGCTCAGCGAATTTCCGCAGAGTTAAAGCGTTACAGCATACCACAGGCTATATTTGCTCAGCGCGTACTGTGCCGCTCGCAAGGCACTCTCTCCGATTTATTGCGCAACCCTAAGCCATGGTCGAAATTAAAATCCGGCCGTGAAACTTTTCGGCGAATGTTCAAGTGGTTGCAGGAGCCGGAGTTTCAACGTATGTCGGCATTACGTCTAGCCGCTGCTCAGATACCGCAGCGTCAATCTAGTGGAACTACATCAACAGGCTCCGTGTGCAATATTACACCAACGGAATCAAACACACCGACATCATCGTCAACGGTATCCAACACTGTATATCTACATGCTCCGAGCATTTCGGCAAACTGTAAGTTCAAAATACTTTTAAAATCTTGTTCAAGCACTAGACTTCTTGAAGCCATTATAAATAGTCTTGATATTTTCCGTGTTCTTCAAAATATGATCAATTACCTTAAATTTGAGCATATTTCATTTAACCTGTTTGACCAACCAATAAAACAATAATAATGTACAGCTACAGTCGAGCGTGCTCGACTGTGAGACACCCGCTACCCATTTTTGAATAAAGCCACAAAATAAGTAAAAACTATGTCAAATTGTATATTGGTATGGTACTACATACATTTCCTGCCGGTATAAAGTTATAATACCCTTCTACCCTTTGGGTAGCGGGTATAAAAAATGTGTAAAACTGTGATTTACTCAATTCCACTCAGTCCGTGCGCCCATGTAGTGCATGCATTTTTTTTATTATACCCGCTACTCATAGGGTAGAATGGTATTATAACTTTGAGCCTGCAGGAAATGTATGTAACAGGCAGAAGGAAGCATATCCGACTCTATTCTTGATCAGTGTCAATAGCCGAGACGATATAGCCATGTCAATAGATATAATTTTTTTCGTTAGAATTTGGTTTTGAACCCCCGCAAAAATAAACTAGTAAGAAAGCTAAAGTGTGTTCAACTGTGAGACACAAGCAACCCCTCTTAAATAAAATTATAACAGTTCGGTATTCATTTTAAAATATACCACAAATATGATAAAAATTATACTGAAGTATATATTTGGTATATAGATACAGTACATCCACCCATAGAGTGCAAAATATACCAGATTGCCAGTCAAGGCATCTAAGACCCTATTGCAGTATTGCTTTAATAACTTCGAAAATTGTAATCTGATCGCAACCAAATCAGTTGGCTGAGCTACCAACCAAAATGATTGCAGATTATGAAAAACTAAAATTATTGCTTATGAAAATATGAATGAAAGCTCGCTGAGTTCAATATGGTCAATATTTCAGCTTAAATACATGAAGCGAGAGGCATATATTTGCATTCAGTTTGATAATAGTTTTGTGCAAAGCAGAAAATTTGAATCGGAAAGTTGATTGCGTTTTGTTTCTCACTCACACAAATACATTATTGATAATGCAATTATTGATAATGCACTTGTTCTGATCAATGGTCGAAACCATGTTCAAATGTTTCTTTTTGGATAAACTGTACATCAATTTTTTTGTCCTTACTAGGTATGGGAAATACATCCGCATGCGCATCAGCTTCCGAGTCTACTGGACAAAGTAATTCTACAAACTGTCGACGTAAGGAGGAACCACAGATAGAACAAATGCCTCAACCAAAGAAGCCCCGTTTGGTATTTACCGATCTGCAGCGACGAACATTACAAGCTATTTTCAAGGTAATTATAATATACAACATATTTGTATTGTTTAAAATTCGTTTTTTTTTTATTTGCTTTCCGGCGCGAATACTAATAACGAAGATAACAGAATAATTAGAGTGAAATAATTAAAAAAATTCAAAAGCAGCAGTTTTGCTGAGAACTCAGCTTACTCATGTCAATCAGCTGTTTTATGACTAACAAATTTATTTCTGTTAAAGGGAAATTGTATCAATACGCAGAAGCGAGATTTTTGGAGTTTGGGCTTGTGTCACTCAATGTGCTTGTCTGAAAAAACTTTTTGTTTTTTATTAAATACCAATTTAAATCGATTAGGCGATAATAAATTAGAATGGAATGCAATTAAAAAGGAAAGCTTTATAATTTAATGAGTGATTTTATACTTCAAGTTGTCCTTTTCGAGATGTTGAACTCATTTTTATTTAATATTTTTAATCTTGGAATTCTTCAGGAAACAAAAAGGCCTTCAAAAGAAATGCAAGTGACGATTGCGCGTCAACTTGGACTAGAGCCCACAACCGTGGGTAATTTCTTTATGAATGCCCGTCGACGATCGATGGATAAGTGGCGAGAAGATGACATTAAAAATAATATACAACAAATGCGTAATAATCATCAGCAAGACGAGCCCGACGAGCGGGAATCGAATATTCACGAACAGTCGTCGCTTGGACACTACGAGAACCTTCATACAACAGCTATATCGCCGCTTGGCACTTTTGACGATGATGGAGAAATGGATTTGGATCTAGAAAATCCAGATTTTCTCGTCGATGAACACGATGATGATGATCAAGACATGTTGTGACATAATAGTAAATATATGGGACAAGTCGTATGCCATAAAAGGCTACAAAGCTCTAACAAAAAGCAGAAACAGGAAAAGATAAATCACCGATTTTGCACTTGCACTTTTTCTGACACTCAAAATCGCTCTCATCACGAGGAAAATTGCAATATCAAGTGCAGTGACGCAATACATTTTGATGATAATACCCAACACCATCCAAGCGCCAAAGGGCAGAGATCCACAGCTTCACGGGAACATTACATCAAATCAATGTCTAATAAATTTGGGACATGCAGAATAAATTATATGCAGATCATCAATGATGAAAACATCTGCAATAAGGATGATGAACATCAGCAATTCGAATCGAATTCGAATTACTCAAACTGTATCGATTATTTTAACTTGAGCGAACAATTAGATGGTGCTGACGATGTTGAATGCTCAGATATCCCGTTATTGTCAAGCAATAAAAGTTCACCGAAATTTGTCTCTATTCGTCTTGGCTCAAAATATTTTAAGGAGACTATGATACAGCTACGCAATGAATCGTTGGTTCACTAAGTCAATGCTATCACTATTTGATCGAATTTATGAAGTTTAAATCTTTTTAGTTTTTATGTGTTAAATTTACTTGTTATTTCTGCCCCTTATTTCCTTGTTTGAATGCATTTTCATTGTTCTAGTCTCGTTGTTATTATGTAATAGCTTTATACTACTTTATAATAAATATTTATTTGTTTATTTATTATACTTCGGAATTCTTTTTTGTTTATTTACTAATATTTTTCTCATTATTTTAAAGAAGTTTTTATAATTGTGATCTTTTATCATTTTAAGTTTCCATTGTAAGTTGTTTTTTTTAATTTAAATATAATAATGCAATGAAATTTGTATATTAAGTAAAACCTTAAAATCAATGTTGAATAAAATCATCTAATTCATGCACCATATTCGAATAAGTAGTCAATAATGTACACTCATGTACATAGAAAATAAAAACATAGTTTATTTAGATATTGATTGACCGTAAAGGGCCTAATGCAAAACAAAACAAATCTCATAATAAGTAAATTTGTAACTACATATATCTAGTCAAATTAAAAAATAAAACAATACAAATACAAATGCATTAAAAATTAATATTTCAAATAATTACCCTAAATGTAAATAATTTGACCCGTTTTTTATTTCACAAATATATATATATATATATTTATATATACATATAAAGACCAGGCCTGAATACACTCGAATATATGTATGTTCATACATAAATGTACATATTGCAGTTACAATAAATATACATATGTGTCAGCATAGTAAGTACATATATTCATACAATACAACGACAAATCAGTCGCCTTAACCTATAGCATTTTATGCGATGTAAGAAACACGATTTAATAATCTCACTAATAAATTTAACACGCAAAAAAAATACATCTTTTGGAAAACGTATGTACATTGCTAGAGGGGAATTTATTTGTGAAACAAATCTTCAAATTATCGCCGTTAAATTCATTCCCTTTTAAAAACGATTTTAACTACAGATTTAACAACAAAGATACATCCAAGAAGGTAATAAATGCTATGATCTCTATAATAATAACTACAGAATTTTTGACTCATTGCTCACAAATCCTGTGATAAAGTTGTAACTTTAATGATTCTGCAAGCCTATCTTAGAAACTGTTTTGACTGGGCTGCATCATTGGAAATTAAGTGTAATCTTCCGCCGCATCATTCCATAAGCGAACGGCTAATGGAGCCGCATCATTGCTGATGCGGTAATGATTCTAATTGTGGTTTTTTTCATTAAACATTTTCTATGCATATTTACAACTTATAGAGCCAATTAAAAGCAATAAGTTTCTCCATTTGACAATGAAATGGACAATCATAAAAATACTAAGGCATTCGCAGTCAATGAAAATGAATGTCGCTTACACTGTGATGATCAAACATCGATCTCTATACCTACAAAATTATTATTTTTATAAATCGATATTTCAATTTTTCGAGTGTGGCTCCTTTGACGTAAAACAGAATATATCCTAAGAATGTATCCTAAATTATAAACAAGTAAGAAAGCTACAATCGAGTGTACTCGACTGTGAGATACCCGCTACCCATTTTGAATAAAAGAAATGTATTTTGCGGTATTTTTCTCAAAAAAATACCGAATATGCTGCAAAAATACGAAAAATATACAAAATGGTATATTTGGTATATCGTTATAGCACTAACCATACAATACATAGATGCGTCACTTCATACAACCAAAAGGCATCATTAAAAACAGTATTATTGCCGCCCCAGTCGGGCCGTGCGCTGCGATTCGAACACCGAGCCTCTTCGGCTCATTCGAAAATTCGAAGTTCTAACGCAGCGCGCAGCGCGCAGCGTTGAGTTTAGGGTTGTCGAAAATTTTAAAAAATATCGTATCGATGATATTGTTTTTATCAAATAATATGATAATAATATTTCTAAATATCACCGAAAAATATCGATATATTTGATATTTTTGATTTTTTTAAAAAAAAAAAATGTTTTTTCCTGGATAATAAAAAGAAAATAAGTTTTATAAACTTACATTTTTTAATTATATGTTTAATCAATATATATAAATATATATATACATGTCTTATGTCTTATATGTATCTAAATGTAACATCAAGCCCAATTGGCAGAATTTAAAGATTTTAAAAACACTCTTTACTTTACGTGTATGTCCGTCAAAAATTGCAAAAATTTCGCTATGCTTATTGCGCAAGTGCGACGACAGATTCGATGAATTACCGCTGGTTTTAATTGTTTTCTCACAATGAATGTACTTCGCGGTGCCGCCTGTTATGTTTGTGTAATTTGATTTAACATTCATTTTTCCCTTTTTTCTTCTGTCAAATTTCAAATTTAATTTAAGTTTAAATTGAAAGTTTCAATCGACGCTTTGAATTTAGAGTAACCAAGGAAAAAAATATCAAAAAATATCAAAAAAAAATATCGTGATTTTGATATTTGGGCAAAAAAAATATCACGACATAAATATATCATTTTTAGAAAAAAAATATCGATATATTGATATTTTGATATATTATCAACAACCCTAGTTGAGTTCAGTCGCAGATCAAATGCGGAGCGATGAGCACGGGTGCATTTCGTTGCGCTCTGCTTTCGTTTCTATGTATGCGTGTATGTATCTACATGCTCGCCTATGTCAGTATGTGTATGCATGTGAAGTTTTGCAACGTGTAGTTGCCTAACTGACAAGCAGCTAGCGCACGTCAATTTTGTTTTGCCGCGACGAAAGTCTCGAAGAAGAGGACAACAACAATTGCTCGCGTTCTATATGTTTGCAGTTAAATGGCACTTGCACAAGGACCGCGTTGGCTCTGCTGGTGGTATGTATGTATGTATTGTATGGTTAGTGGTTATAGTACCGCATTCAAAATATACCATAAACGGTACAATATACCAGATTATCAGCCAAAGCAACTAAGACCCCCTAGAAAGTAGGTATTTCTTTAATAACTTCGACAATTTCAATCTGATCGCAACCAAATTTTCAGGAATCATAATAACTATAGTAATTATTGTATATACTAAAACTTGCCAACTCTAGCTTTAAAATTACGCTTGTTATTCGATTTTTTTGATTTGAAGGGGCGGAAGTGGGCGTGGAAAAAAATTTGAAACAAACTTCATCTGCGTGCAAACATAACAAATGCTGTCGAAAAATTATAGCTCTATCTCTTATAGTCTCTGAGATCCAGTGTTTCATACGGACAGACGGACAGACACACAGACGGACAGACGGACATGGCTAGATCGTCTCGGCTGTTGACACTGATCAAGAATATATATGCTTTATAGTGTAGGAGATGCCTCCTTCTACGTGTTACATACATTTCCTGCCGGCACAAAGTTATAATACCCTTCTACCCTATGGGTAGCGGGTATAAAAAAGCGAACCATTGAAAACAACGAAAGAAAGGAAGCTTTATGATTTTTAAAAATCCGAAGTGCAATTTGCATAGTATTGCTCGCATTTATTATCAATTTTTAATATGAAAAGCTCTGTTTCGATTTCACTTAGATAAGACATTGCGCAGATATTTTCACATACCAGTATTTTTCTTATGGAATTTTACCGAGATTAAACATATTGAAAAAATCTGAGAAAACTCGAATTTTGGTGCTACAGAAACAGGGCATAATAACCGTGAAATAGTAAATAAACTCAGGCAGGAAGAAGAATATCAAAGGCAATGCAAAAAAATTAACCCAAAAATTAAATTTATTATTCATTATTTCCGTTTCGCATCATAATAAGCAACTCGCTCTGCAAATATTATATCCCAGTAAAAAGTAGGTCGATCGTTATGAAGATTTTCATTAAACATTTTCTTATGGTCTTTTTATTTTTTGGAATTTTTCGACTTTGATTTTTGGTTTTAAAGAATTGCAAAACAATTTTAAATAATTTGACGGCACTAAATTGCTAAGTGGAATATTCAGCTGATTTTCATCGATATCTATAAATATACTAAAATATTACCAACATACCGCCACATTTTCAGAAACATTGTGGCTTCATATGCCGTCCTTCTCTTACTCACAGCTGCTTAAAGAATGATGCGGTTGAAAATTTTACTTTACGAAAAATGTTTAATTATGCAGCCGGGTTAATAATAATATATAATAATATAACACTAACGTGTTTCGACTCTGCAACTCTTCCAGACTGGCTTTAGCTTCTCGATACACCAACGAAATGAAGTTGTTTTGTGGGAAAATTGGCCAAGGTGTTACAACAAAGTGCCAACAAAAAGCCTTTTAAAAAATTGATAAAAACTTAACAAACTTGGTTTTAATAGAAATATATTTCTCTGTTGAGTTTCTTTCAAATTTTTCAAACTTCTACCAAAAAAAATGCTTTCACATCCATTATTTATGTATCGATAGTTGACGCTAAACGACGCGGAGCTATCTTAACGCAAATTTAAAATGTGGAAAATATCGATTGTGCTATCGATGTTTCTCCACCTCTATTGCCAAGTGGCTGCGCGATTTGTATTTACTGTATCGACATTAAAAAACTTTTGTATGCATATAATTCAATATATAAGACTAGATTGAACCGAATTCGGATGTATACAACCTCTATGTTGGAAATTTTTCTGAAAACATAGAAGTCGCTTTTTGTTTTCGCTAAATATTTTAGATTTTTTTTTATAGATTTATGTATGTGTTGTGTGTATACACAATTTCTTTTAGTTGTTTTGTTTCATTACGTCCATTAATCTCAAGCGCATTTATACATTTCATATACGATATATATTTATATATAGATAAATAAAAATATATAACAAAATACATATGAGTAGTGTTAGTGTAACCAATATCACCCGTTAATACTATTAAGAATAACTTCTTCGGTAAATTCATTGTAAAATTGTGCATACAACAAAGATGTACATATGTGCGTACTTAATACATATTGCATATATGAATAGAAAGCAAATATATCATTAACGAGACGCCGCCGCATTAGGAGAATGGAAGCCTATCGATATTGTGATTGAAATATGTAGGAAGCGAACAGTCAAACCGTTCCATGTAGGTTACTTTAGAATGCTGACCACAACGACAGTAGGCGTTAGCCAATCAACAAAATGCGCTACTGATACAGAGCATGCAACAACAATAACAACTACAGCGGGAACAACTTCAAACTCAACTGAGGCCATTGAAGACTTAAAATCGCTTAAGGTACAGATAAAAACTGAAGTACTTTCAATTCTATCTCCAGGTAAGCCACCTTAGCACACGCAGTAGCCCAGACCCTAATTAAGCTCTTAACTTTTAGATACCACAAGCAATCAATTGCGAACTATGGCAGATGAGATAGGAGGAGCTATTAAAAACCATAACTCAAAAACCTTGAATACAAACAACAATAACAACATCAACAGTACTACTACCTCTGCATCTTCTAATCCTGCAGAGGCTGCAGCCGGAGGAAGTGCTGCGACAGGAGGAACAGTAGCTTCTCGGCACAGCTCAGCAAATAGTAGTAGTGTAAATTCATCGCCTAAGGCATTGTCTCTCAACAACTGTGACCATTCAAACACAAACACAAATAGCAATAGCAGCAATATTTCATCCTGCCTAACCCAAATTGTGGATACCGACTCTCACCAAGATGAACTGCTTATAAAGAAGACCACAAACATCGTTAAGGAAGAAAACGGCGGTAATTTTATATTGTTTCCTTTATCACTATTGCCAACATAAAGAATTCACTGTTTTTATATATTAGGCTTGTCAGCTATTGAATGCAGAATCGTTTTAAGGCTTTGTGGCTTTGTAATCAAGTATATATATTCCTGTTGGCAGATGAGTAGTGTATCTTTCAGTCGAACATTTTTGACTCTAGTGGGTATCTTTTCTTTCTGACTTATTCTTTAACTTTTTGTTTTAACCACTTTCGTATTATTTGTCGTTTTTTAAATATTTATAGTATGTAGCTATTAAAGAATATGTCATTATATTTTCAAATATAAAAAGTATTGAAGTTAATCCACTAAAGAAACCACAAATTCAATATTACTGAAGCCGTAGCAACTGCTCTTCCAAAATAAGTTAAATAATCACAAACTCCATCAATTGAAATACGATCCTGGGTATGATAAAAAAGAAATTAAAGACCTCCTCTAAGAGTTAAGAGAACTTTTCTGAGATGCAGACTAGTCTTATACTGTTTAGAACTAAAAAATTTAAATTTTGTAATAGTCCGCCATTTTGCCACATTTTATCCCCATTAATTGTTTATTCATTTTTTATACTTCAAAGAGCAATAACAAAATATTACAAAATTACAAAAAAACTGTTTGGTAGAGTTTGAAGGGTCAGGGGCCGCAAAAATCAAGCAATAATTCTAAAATAAAATTCAAATGTGTGCAATCAATAAAAACATTATCACAAAAAATAAGTAGGTCCATTCCATTGCACACAGCCAACCAACGAAAACTTTTGGGATAATTTTTTTTTTTATAAAAAATCCAATACAAATCCAATGCAATACAATCAGTCAATCACACTAAGAAGTGGGAAGATAGGGTAAATTGATAGTAAATTAAATCAAAAATAAATAGAAAAAAAAAAAAACTAATACAATTTGTAAAGGAATAACATAAAGAGAAATATTATATTTTTTCTATGCCAATAGCAAAGTTAACGACGACTTCGGCTCAGCAAATGTCGACAATGGAAAAAGTCAGTCTAAACTCAAGTGGTGCTGGTGGTACCACAAATAGCTCCGGATCTAACAACGGCAGCAGCGGAAACCAAATTGTATCTGTAACTACTGTGAAAGAAGAACCTTCCGATATTATTGGCAGCTTGGTCCATATGAAAAAAGAAGAACAATTCTCACCAAATATGTCACCTGTGGGATTTGGATCGATTGCTCCATCTGCCAACGCCGCAATAGATCAATCTGAAACATCAGGTTTGTAAAAATTGTTGTGTAGTATTAGAGTAAATGCTTACACATAATACTCATACAATGCATAGAAATTACTGGTAAAGTAAAAGCCTATTTTTTGGAACTGGTAAACTCTTAAAAGGGTCTTTAATTTTGATAAAAAAATGCAAAGTGGATAATGTTCAAATACGTTTCCCTTAATTAGATACATAATTATTTTCATCAATTCAAAACAAAAATGCAAAGTGGATAAAGATTAAGCACAGGCATGTGTTCAAACTTCGGCAAAGTGAAGACAAGCATCAAGATAGAAAATTAAGAAAAAAAATAAATAGAAAGTATTTGGAGACATTATCTTGTGAAGAGAAAAGAACAGCGCTTCGAGTTAAAAGTAGTAAACGAAATATACTAGATTGTCAGCCAAAGCAACTAAACCCCGTATTAAATAGCGGAAGCAAAACTTGATCTGCATGCAATCATAGCATGCGATCCAGTGTTTCATACGGACAGACAGGGGGACAAAGTAATACCGTATCGATTGTTGACCCAAATAATTTATAGGGTCGGAGATGCCTCCTTCTGTCTGTTACATACCTTTCCTGGAGGCACAATCTTATAATATTCTCCTACCCTTTGGGGTAGGGTATAAAAACGTGCGTCAAAAACTTTCGCGTCGGCGTTTCATTATTACAGTACCAGCACAAAATAAATAATATGTAATACTGAATTCAAAATGAGATGTTCCACAGACGAAAACAGTAAGAAAGCAACAGTCGCGTGACTTCGTCTGTGCGGTATTATTTGTAAAATATAACAAATTAATATGCCAAAAAATACAAAAATAGAATGCTATTTTTGGTATAGCGATATAGTACTATATTCAAAATATATTATACCATAGGGTACAAAAGTACAAACGGTACAAGACATTTTGAAACTGATATTTGTTTTTGAATTTTATTTATTACTTAATAAAATTTTCGTTAATTTGCCTTTTAGTTAAAATCGAACTACCTGCAAATAATGGAGAGAAACATGTATCAGCTTCAGCTTTGGGCCTGAACAGCGATGATATTGTTGCTTGCAATCCAACGCTGGTAGATGCCGAGAGACTAAGTGAAACTTCGGCCACACATCCAAATTCTTCAGGAGCTGCAGGATCTGGATCGGGGCCCTTACCGTTGCCACCTGGACCTGGTCAAGGGGCACTCAGCCTGACTAATTTTCTGACGAACAATAATAATGTGGGCGGCACTTGCTTGGATTATATGCAGCAACAGAATCACATCTTTGTCTTCTCTACGCAGTTGGCTAATAAAGGCGCCGAGGCGGTGCTGAGCGGACAATATCAGACAATCATTGCATACCATTGCACTCAGCCAGCGACAAAAACATTTCTGGAGGATTTCTTTATCAAGAATCCAATGAAAATGAATAAGTTACAGCGTCAAAATTCGCTTAGTGGATTGGGTATATTCAATATGCCTGGTGTTCAAAACTCCTGGGCTCAAAATTCATCAGGTTCTGCCAACATGAATTCAAATGCGAATGCAAACGCGAGTCTTGCAAAAATACTGCAACCACCGTCACAGAAATTGGGCGGGCTCAAAAATCTCTTTAATAGCCCGACTGATAATACAAATAAAGGCAATAATAATTTTGCTGCTGATCCAACGTCAGGCGATGCGTTGGTGAATGAGAGTGAAATCATGTGCTGGGATACAGACAACCGAAATAATTTGGATGGATCATCACAACCTAGTGAGTCGCAAAGCTTAAAACTGATGGAAGGCATTGAAGGCGTAGGTACTGTTGGCAGTGGATTAGGGAAATGCAGCAACAATGAACTGAGTCTGAGCGTTGACAACAATATTATATCGCTGCAGGGTGTCAAGGTGCCGGATGAGAATCTAACACCACAGCAACGACAACATCGCGAGGAGCAATTGGCCAAAATAAAAAAGATGAATCAATTTTTGTTCCCAGAAAATGATAAAATCCAGAATGACTCGGCCATGGCAAATTTAATGATGAATATGCAACATGGCAATCCATCGCAACAGATAAGACAACAGATGCACCAGAAATCTGAGCACATTCAGTTAGGAACGGAGGATGTATTGATGCCAATGACAATGCCACTGCCAGCCGATGTTATAGGAGATATCGGTACGGTTGTTACGTGTTCCCAAAAAAATAATCTTTCGTGTGGAGGAGTGGCTTCATCGAGTCCAGTAGCAACACCAGGCGGAGCAGGAGTGAATAGTCTGACTCAAAATACCAATATGTTGACAACAAACTCGCCTGATATGGTAGGATCCTTCGGAAACTCTAACTGCCACAATATTATGAACGTTGGTAGTGTTGGACTTGGTGTCACTGTCGGAGACAAGGTCGATGGTCTGACGTTACCACAAGCTGGCAACCAAATGACTCAATTAGAATGGAACAAAATGCAGCAGCATTTTTTTGAGGATCGCTTGAAAGTCGGCAAAGCGACTGCGTCTCGTCCATCCGGCCTAGGACCAGTTCCAGGGGCAGGCACAGTCAATGTGCAGCAACCGCCTAGCAGTGGATCTTCCACTGCTTCAATAAGTAACTCGTCAAATCAATCAATACGCAATAATATTGTTCAAGGACCTCCACCTCCATACCATCCAACGCAGAGATCGGCTTCGGTGCCGATTGCAACGCAATCGCCAAATCCATCGAGTCCCAACAATCTCTCGCTGCCTTCGCCTCGCACATCTGGAGGAACATTGGGATTGCCCACAAATTCACCGATCATGGATTTGCCAGCACTAAATTCGTCATCGACTGGAACCGTATCATCCTCTGCCGCCTCTGCACCGAAAAGCTGCTTTCAATCTGGTGGCGAATCGCCATCGTCGAGCCGTAATCGTGGTGCCATTAATCATCTCAATAGTAATCCGACCACACCGCTATCCCACATTTCTCCCAAGGAACTTGAATCATTCAATCCCACTACAAATTCAGGTAATTTTATTGAACTTCCTTATTTTTATTATTATTATTTACATGTTAATTATTATACAAAATAATATAATAACTAAGAGAAGGGAGTGCTAGAGAACTAAGGCTATTGACTAGTCCTTATTTTTATACCCGCTACTCATAGTTGTAGAAGGGTATTATAAGTTTGTGCCGGCAGGAAATGTATGTAACATGTAGAAGGAGTCATCTCCAACACTATAAAGTATATATATGTATTCTTGATCAGCGTCAACAGCCTAGACGATCTAGCCATGTCCGTCTGTCCATCCGTCCGTATGAAACACTGGATCTCAGACTATAAAAGATAGAACTATAATTTTCGACAGCATTTGTTATGTTTGTACGTAGATCAAGATTGTTTTACATTTTTGCCACGCCCACTTCCGCCCCCGCAAATCAACAAAAATCGAATAACAAGCGTAATTTTAAAGCTAAAGCTGCGAAATTTGGTATATACAATAACAACCATAGAAATTGTGATTCCTACTTTTGTATCGGCAAAAACGCCTAGTTACTACGGGTCTTAGTTGCTTCGGATGACAATCTGGTATATTGTGCCGTCTATGGTATATTTTGAATGTGGTACTATATCGATATAACAAATATACATTTTGGTATTTTTTATTTTATTTTCGGTATATTTTGAGAAAAAGACCAATATGTTGTTTTTATTCAAAATGGGTAGCGGGTATTTCACAGTCGAGCACACTCGACTTTCTTACTTGTTCTTCTCCATATAGAATCAATTTGGTTTAAATTATTTAAATGATTATTCATTTCTGTCTGATTGTCCAAACACTAAGAACCTTTTATAGGGCTATGCAACGAAATAATTCTGTACGTTAAATTGTATTTAATATATTATATATGTACCGCGTGTCGTGTGGTATTACTTATTTAAAATATTTTTTATTTTTTAATACAACTACACATTTTTCAAGTGAATTATTGTTGTGACAAACAAATGTTTTTGGTATAATTTACCTGTGTCAAACAGTTAGTCTCCTAGATTTATCGAAAGTTGGGAGAGACAACATTATACTTATAGAATATTAAATACATCAAATTTGTCACATATATTAAACTTTCACGTGATTCTGTATACTTGTGTATTGTAATATTCTTCTTTAAAAATAAATCTCTTAATTTTAATTAATCAGAATGTTCTCGGCTTGCTTAGTTAATTAGTAGACAATATAATATAATGTCATTGATTCTTAAGAATTTACTAAATTTGCTAAATTAATTCGGGACTCTTACCTCGAGAGATAATAATGTTGTATTAATAAGCTCCATCTTCTTTTCTGAACTTGCATCTTTTTAAATAATCTGTTCAAATAGTCCAATAGTGAAGAAAGTCTTGTTCAATGGTTAGATCTGTGCTTGGTTTGCATTTATCGGGTTGTCTAGATCGGTAATTCAACATCTTGAACACCTTTTCATGTGATAATGACAAGCCACCGTTCGCAGTCAATTTCTTCAATAGGCCGATTTTCCAAAATTAAATCAAAATTTTTAATTGAATTGATTGATATAATTTGTGTTCTTGCTTAAATTTGTACATAAACAAATCTCATTTAAAAACTATGGCCTTAATATTAACAAGCCTTGAAAATTAAGTCTATACGTGTTTTCACTTTTTCTCAAAACATATTACAATTTCTCAGTGTAATTTCACAGAGAAATGTCAATTACATGGAATTGCTTTTCATTTAATCGATATGTTCAAATAGCTAAGCAAGTTTATTGTCAGTCCAGTGCTTAGGCTTTATACTTCGAGGTCCTTAAATTTTTCCATAACATGTCCTTACATTTCATTCAACAAACAAACAATTCGAAAACTACGCTCGTACTTTTGATTGATTATTTCGCTTAATTTTTGATAGTGTACCTCAGTAAAATTGATATTTGTGAAAAATTTATTTTTAATAAAACGGTTATTCGAATAATTGTATTAATCTTTTGAGAATACAGATTTTTTTCTCGTATGCATGTGTTTCTATGCATTTATTTCTTATCTGCTTTTAATCTATGGTCCCGTTAGGATTTTAAAGAAGACAAAGTCATGCGTTTAATAGAAAGTTGATATTTGTGCAAAGTTCTGCGTTTATATTTTGAGCTCGACACGGCAACTGACCTCCGGCAAAAAGTGATTTATTTTAAGAAATTGTTCATTTCCTAATGCAAAAAGTTTATATTTTTGCCATTTTTGATCTTTTTCGTGAGATTTCTAACATTATTGATTAAAAATGCCGCGTGCACTCGAATTAAGTGAAAAAGAGAAACTTAAATTGAAACAATGGCTATAGCAATAAGTCCGGACTTGAACCCAATTGAGAACCTTTGAGGCATCCTCTCAGCAAATTTTTACTAGGGTGGAAGACAGTTTGAGTCATTGAAGGGCTTGAAGGAAGCCATTGTTAAAGAATGGGATGCCATCGACACAAACACGCTCCAAAACTTGGTGAACTCAATGCCCCAACGTTTAGAATTGGTGGTACAACAAAACGTAGATTCAATACCATATTAAAATAATAATCTTAAGTCATTTTGTTAAAAAAATATTACTTAGTTCCTTAATATTTTGCGCTTTTTCAATTTTGCAAAAATATCAACTTTCGCTGAAGAATTTTTACAATTAAATTTTTTACGCATTAAACATTTTATAATTTAATAAAAATCATGTTTATCAAATTTCAATACCAACCACCTATTGAAAAAAATATTGATAAAAAATGTGCCAAGTAAAAGTTAAAAAATAAACTAACAAAATATGATGTACAATATAAATTTTACTTAGGTATGTTTTCTGCTTATAATGTTTAGTACAATTTCAATCCTCTCGAGCAAAAAAAAAATTAACTTTACAACTCTGAGTACCATTGATCCTTATACATATGTATATTCAATTGTATGTAAATAAATTTTGTAATTTGTAATTAGTTGACTAAAGCAGCGCTCTTTCAAGGTTAACAAAATCGCTTGATTTTCGTGCCTCTCCATACAATAAAAACGTCCATCAAAAATTTTTCCGATAATTGTGCAAATTAATACTATTTTTATAGCAATAGCAAGAGACTGAGTCAAGACTCCGAATATTTTTAATAAACTAAAAAAACTACGGCCAAATCTTTTGTAACGACAGCTTTGTGCGGTAAAAGCGAATAGCAATTGTATGGAGATTTGCATAGACACAATATGTAGTTATGAATTAAAATAAAATTAATTTTAATGAACAGTAACACTTTCACACGCAAATCTACTTCACTCAGATTTCAAAACCGTCTCTCTCTGGGCTCTTTTAAAGTTGGTTTTCCGTTGAAATTTCGTTGGTTTGAATTCGAATTCTGTCGCTCTCCTCATTGGTTTTACCCTGTCAGAATAAAGTTGCGCCTAACAAAATTATTAAATTTACTAAAATATTTAATTGTGACAGTTTTTCTCAAAATAAATTGCGCTTTGTTTGGGTGTTCAAATTAATTTGCTAAACTTTCAAAAAATAAAAAACTCAAAAAATTAAATTAGTAGGAAGCTAAAGTCTACAATTAAATGTGTAGGTTCTTTTTTTTTCTTTAATCCACAATTAACATTTTAATTACGTAACAGTATTTATTGGATGAAATTACTATCTGGTAAATAAGACTATGTTTGTTGTAAATTTAGTATCAATGTAGTCTTCTGTCTTCTAAGAATTGAATCTTTAAAATACAATTCTTAAAGGCATGAAAGACTATAGTTATTATTGAGTTTTAAGGTGAGTGGAATTAACAACTTTAAAAATGTCTTAGTAATAATAATAATTCCCGAAAGTAGGGGTATTCTATATATAAAGAATTGAATGATCCTAATTCTAAATATAACTAAACTATGGTGCAGATAAAGCAATATGCATATGCAAGCATAGAATTTTATTGAATACTTTAAAATTGAATAAAATGCTTGATTTGTCTAAAATTTTATTTTTTAATTAAATTCTAGTGGATTCAAAAACGACACGGCCAAGTCCACAACGAACACGATCTCCTTCCAATGCAGTAACAAATGTCAACTCTGGTGGAAACCACCAGGTAGAGCAAACTAATATGGATGTGCGGTTTCCTTCATCGAGTCCAGGTCTCAATTTCAATGCTCAGCTCGGACAGCATTTGCAGGGGAGTCCAAGCAACGTAATGAATGCTTTTAAAGGACCTAATAACCCACTTGAAATCAATGTAAGTGTGTGCATTCACCACAAATATTTAAATATAATTATTAAAAAATCCTTTAATTTCGTATTTCTTGGTATTTCTTAGCGCCAGAATTGTGGACCACCTATGCCGCAGTTTAGTCGACGTTCTGATAATATGCCACTGAATCCAAACAGCGCTAGTAATCGATCAGCTCCAAATGCAAAGATATCGCAGAGCTTTGATCCAATTTCGTCATTGGCACAAATGTCACAGCAGCTGACCAGTTGTGTGCCTGGTGGTGTGGGTGGTAGTCCTGCCGGCGGGATAAATATGCTTGGTACGCCTGACGTCAATATGGAGCATAGTGGCATGATGTCTGCTGTTGCCCTAATAGATGCCACCGAAATGGATCATATGAATCACAATACAAATAGCAATACATGCCATTCAGCGAATACAGTGCTCAATCCAGTGATGGGTCAACGCATGTTGAATCCAAAGATGTGTGGCTTCAATACGAATGCTGGGCCTGGCCCTGTTTCCAATAATAGTAGCGGATCGCTGACCATGGCTGGACCAGGATTTCATGGCATATTGCCAGCTGGCGCAACTCGTATGATGGGTCGCATGCCACATGTCAACTTTGGACCCAATTTTAATGCAAATATTCAGGTGAAGGCTAGTACACCCAACACTATACAATATATGCCAGTGCGTCCACATAATAACAATAATAACAATAGTGGAAATGGGAATGGAAGTGGAAGTAATGTCCGTGTGCCCCCAAGCTTGGAGTTTCTCCAACGCTATGCAAACCCTCAAATGGCAGGCGGTCCACCAATTGGTCATGGTATTGGCAATGATGTGGGACCAATAATGATTGGACCAGGTTCCGGATCAATGAATGTAAGCTCGTCCAATGAACAACAGCAGCAAATACATCAACAACAACAGCAACAACAGGGCAATAACAAAATACTTAACAGTCCCAATAATAGCAACGGAATTGGTATGAATTTTTTTCAAAATTGTAATCAACTGCCTGGCCTTGATGACGAAGTAGGGGCTGCTGTGGTAAGTGGTGGGCAAACATCAATGATACGTGGCATGCGGCCACAAGGAGGTATGCGACAACACACACATGGGATGATGGCACGAATGCAAGCTCCTAGCAGTCGACAGCAAGTTCAGTTTGCAGGCATCAATCCAGATGGATTGGAGTGTAACAACGATCCGGCAGCAGTATTGTTTAATAATAGTTCAAATGCGGCTGCATTATTTGCGGCAAATCAACATCAACAGCAGCAAGGCCAATGTAAGCAATTACCTTCACATCAAAAGCCAGTAATGCCCTCGGGATTGTGTGCTAACGTTGGCATGCAAGGCGGCCCGCCAGCGGGACAGGGACAAAATCACTCCCATCCGGTAATGGGTGCACCTAACAGCGGCAACCTGATGTCAACTGCAGCAGGCAACGGTGTTGGTGGTGTCAATTTTGTTGGTCCCTCGTCGAATGATTTGAAGTATGCACAACAATATCATAGCTTTCAACAACAACTTTATGCAACGAACACTAGGAGCCAGCAACAAATTGGAGGCGTTGGAGGTGGCAATATGATTACTATGCCACCAAATTTATCACCAAACCCCACTTTTTTTTGTCAGCAAATAAATAAAATTAATTAGAATTTCTACTTTAAGCAATTGTGCATTCAGAGTCATTCTCCCAAAATAGTAATTTTGTCAATCAAATTATAAAAATTTGAGCAGCGTAGTTTGTCAATAACAGTCAGCACATTACAAATAAACATCAGATTGACAGATGGTGAAATCTATCTGACAGTATACTGAATTTATATGGTAAATAAAGTTAAAAAATATGTGAATGTATGGATAGAAAATACGGAGCGTACCGTTGCAGCTTCGCAATATGTCGTATTTGTTGTAAAGCACTCTGTATTAAATGCAAATAAGCAAAAAATGTAGCTAACATAATACTTAACGTATATCTCATACACATACTTATAAATATACGTATTATTATGAATGTTGAGATAATTAAGTAAAAGTATAATATTTCTTCCATTAAATACGAAATGAATTACTCTAAAAAAACTGTTATTCTGAATATTTACATTTCATTTGTTCGATTTATATTGCAATTATTCGTAAATAACATATAGCTACAATTTTCTCTCAAATTAGCTAATATCTTAAGGTGTTAAATGTTTTGTAAATAACAACATAAAGAAATGAGAAAATGTGAAGCCACAATCCATAGTCGTTTTTAGTGCATATTTTAAGGCAACAGTAAATTTAAAAAAAGAATGCTAATTTCAAGGGTAAACTACAGATTTTTAGAACTTTTTAGTGCAACCCTCATAAAATTCTTGCTTGCATAACTTATAACTTCCATGCTTATTATTCACAAGCAATTAAGTTTAGAATCATTGAGTTTTTGGAAAAAATGCCATTATTTAAGAAATATTACATTACAGTCGTTGAGGAACAGTCGTTGTCTCCTAACAGAAAATGACATGCTTAACAATACTTGAAAGACTCGATTCTGATATCCGATAGCCTTTTTGACCTACAAAATATTTATGATTAGGATATAAGGATCAGAAAAATATATAGAAATATATGTAAAATTACTTTCAAAGAAATTAAATTACTATACCATAGAGTATATAAACGGTTACACTGTCCCTAAAGCAACCTTTCTCATATGACCTTAGTCATATGTTGCAGCATTTGTAAGATGTTAACATAAAAATATGAATTTCTGTGGTGCTAACACAATTTTTGTTTTATGTTCTCAATTGATGGATACTTATTATAACAGTCGAGGACAGTTAATTCTGGGATAATTGAGTAGAAGGGTATTATAACTTTGGACCGGCAGGAAATGTATGTAACAGGTAGAAGGACCCTATAAACTATATATATTCTTGATCAGCGTCAACAGCACAGACGCATGTCCGTCTGTCCGTATGAAACATTGGATCTCAGAGACTATAGAGCTATAATTTTTTCGACATTTGTTATGTTTGCACGCAGATCAAGTTTGTTTCAAATTTTTTCCACACCCACTTCCGCCCCTGCTAACCAACAAAAATCGAATAACAAGCGTAATTTTAAAGCTAGAGCTGCGAATTTGTGACTCCTGAAAATTTGGTTGCGATCAGATAAAAATTGTGTGTTATTAAAGAAATACTTTTGTTCCTCGTTGTTTTGGCTGACAATCTGGTATACTGTGCCGTCTATGACATATTTTGAAAGTGGTAATAGTACCAAATATACAATTTGGTATACTTTTAGTATTTTCGGTATATTTTGAGAAAAATAGCGTAATATTTTGCTATTATTAAAAATGGGTAGCGGGTATCTCACAGTTGAGCACACTCGACTGTAACCTTCTTACTTGCTTTTATCTTACACGATGAGTGAGAGGAATACATAAACGTTTCTCTTCACATGTTCAGCACTATCTCTTTTGCTGCTTCATTCGATTCTATTGCTGCTCCCTCTGACCACTTTCTGTTGTTGACGTTTATGGTTAGGTGCAACTTAATGGCTAAATGCGCAGTGCTCGGACTCATATTCGAATTCGAACTCTGAGAATGGCCTTGGCTCTGGAATTCGAAACGAATGAATGGTTACTCTGGATTTGCTGGGGCATTGGGGGTGTTTGTATTTTGAACAAGCAAGTTGGTTGGCTGAGCGAATTCACAGACCTACACTCTTTCCACCCTTATCGCGCTAAAGTGTTTAACAATTTAAAAAGAAATGTAGAACGCTGTAACAGAGAGCGCACGACTACGCGTACCTTCTGTAGATATGCAGTAACCACCAGAACTTACTAGTTTCCGATCTAACTACTTTCGAAGACATGTGGCCAGGGAGCTTAGATAAATCAAGAAAATTAAAATGTATAATCGTATTGTCTTCAGCCTATTACATACATTCGTAGGCAACAATACCAACAGTTCTGTATATTTTTACTAGGCACAGAGAAAAATGGAAAAATTAGGAAATTTTTTAATCTGACAATTGTGAAGAATAAATATTTGGATATAAAAAGGAAATAATGTCACAATCAAGTGTTGTCAATCAATCCATAATTAAATAGACTGGGAAGTACCCCTCTCTAGATTACCATTATGGTATAAAATATAACACTACCAAAATCTGTTACAATGAGTGCAATTAAAATTTCGAAATAAGTTTTCACTGTAATAATAAGAAGACAAGAAGGAATCATAGTTTTGAAGTTTTTTTTTATATTTGAGCTGCAAAACCGTGGTGTTGTGGTAAATATGATATTGGCCGCTTTGCAGTTTGAAGTTAAAGTAGAATTTTAATTGCGCTTCAATATTTTAACTTATAGTTATTATGATTTGATTGATATTATGATTTATTTTTGCGGGAATGTATTTTTAAAATATGTAGTTAATATTCCTTATTGGTTAACTATGATCTTTTAAATTTATTATTTTATTTTTACTATTGATAACGTTTTTATATAAATTTAAATTTTCTCTTTTCAATTGGCTATTTTCCATTTTTTTAATTCATTATTTTGTTATATGTTTAAATATAAACTTTTTATTTTGGGGTTTCTATACTCTTCAAGGCTACAAAATGTAAGGTTACCAACTTCTATAAAGCAGTTGTTTTCCTACTCGCAGACGTGTTTTTTTTTTGGGAAATTTAACTACTTACATTGGCCTTTAAAAGCCGTTCAAGCTGTTGCCTTTTACTATAGGCGCGATTTTTCTTAACAAGAGCAGAAATTCATAAGGAAATTTAAAAATTGTATTAATAATAATTATAAATTTGTATACGGATGAGGTATGCAGTAGTAGATAGTATGCAGAGATGCAAATCACCGATTTCCACGGTGTCACGCACTTGATGAAATAAAAATATATTGCAATGCTGCATATATTTTTTTGCTTTTTAGTATTCGACGTTTTAATTAAACAGTATTTGTCGTCTACAAAAAATTTTAACTTTTTATAATTTTCAACGGTTTGATTTATTGTCACCACAAAAAGCACTTATTTTTATTCAAAATAAAATATTACACTTAATTATAAGTAAGAAAAGTTTCCTTAGGATTGACACTCGCAGCACACCGTAGTCAAGGTTCTGGCATGTAGATGCTCATGTATCTGCTACTGCTTCTCACATATGATCGTCGTGGTGGTCAAACATCAAATGATTCGAATCTAGCTTTAAATATTTATACTAACATACACATGTGAGATTATTGATTTATAATGTTATTCTGTTATACGTTGTGTGCTGTCCTACCCTATCTCTCTTTCTCGCTTATTCTCTCTTTAACACATTTTGTAAGGTTGATGATTGTCCGTATTATACACACACATGCTTGTATAAATATTCTGCATACAAACATATAAATAAGAACTATACTATTTAGGTATGTGTGCAGCATAGCCACCCTTTAGGCAACTACAAGACAACATTGTGCTGTGATTACATTTAAGTGCAAGTACAGGATTTGACAATACTGACGCGTCGACCGACCGGTTTGACCAGTTTAGAAATTAGACCATGTTCCTGATGTTACTCAATGAAGGTCGAATAGACGGCATGCAAATGACCTATGCAGGACACAGGACAGGGAACAGGGGAGAAATAGGACAATTCCAAAGCCAACCCCTTAGCTACAACTAGTTAGTTTCGACTGTCCTGTCCGCAGTAAGGCTTTAACAATATACAAACATATTTGAATGCTTTCTTATGCTTCTTGATCAACGGTCCTGGTCTCCCATTTTCTTCTCTTGCTGCTACCTCTACTGCTCTTTGCAAAGGGATGCGAGAGAAAACCAGTTTTCTAGGTGTGACCCCTTTTGCTGCGGGTTTGGGTATGTCCGGTTTGGTCGGGTCAACAACTACCATGTATGTATGCTGCTCTAGACCAGTGCAGCTGCTGTCAATATTGTGCACTTTAGACAGACACAGACCAAAAAGTCCGGTGGTAATAATCTCGTATCACATGCACGGTTTCTTTATAGGGTTCATTGTCATCGTGCTTACCTTCTTCATCTTAGGCCATAGCTTATTAGCATACATGCATAATAAATAGTATAGTCGAAGCGCGCGATTCTCTAGGATGCTCGGTCGATTATCACATGCAAATTTCTATCTTAATCTGCATTAAAAGTAAATGGATATCCTAAAACGGTCATTCTGTCCAAGAGAATGTATCTATAATTGTCTAAAAAATCTTGTATTGTAGATGTATTGTTCATGGGGTAGAGGGATATTATAACTTGTGAGCCGGCAGGAAATGTATGTAAGGAAAAGGAAAAGGAAAGGAGGCATCTCCGACTTTATAAAGTATATATATTCTTGATCAGCGTCAACAGCCGAGACGATTTAGCCATGTCCGTCCCTCCGGCTGTCCGTATGAACACCTAGATCTCAGAGACTATAAAATATATAGCTATAATTTATTCGGCAGCGTTTGTTATGTACTCTATAGTACATCTTGAATGTAGTACCAAATCAATATACCATTTGAAATATATTTTTTATAGTATTTTTTGTATATTATTTCGGTATATTTTGAGAATAATACCGCAATACTTTGCTTTTATTCAAAATGTGTAGCGGGTATCTCACAGTTGAGGACACTCGACTGTAGCTTTCTTTCTTGTGTAATTATTAAATAAGTCATGCTTAATATATTAAAACTTAAAATGGGATGATGTGCTTAGACGTTTTTTTTTATATGTATATATTTTTTGTTGAATTTTTTTTTGCATCTATGTTCTCAAAAAGAAGAATATCACCACTTTCGAAATTTACATTTCTAACTCGAAATTAATTGAATACTGCTTCTTTTACTATTTTTAATTAATACTCTACTATATCAATATCATTTCAAAGATGTAGTATATTGTTGTCCCTTAATGACAATAACACGTGCGCATCGTTTGTGCAAGGAAAAAAGAAGAGGCTTGTCTTGATATGATCCAATAGGAATTTTCAACAGAGGCTCAGTAAAACTTCCCAATATATAAAATTTTCCAAAATAAGAGTTGTCACTTGACATTCGATGAGTTTGTAGCTTTACTGTGTTGCCACACATTCGTAAGCTAAAATATCAAAATGAACGATTTCAAGGTAATTTGGGGGGCTGTGGCAACTTTTTCGAATTTTAGGTACCCTATTCTAAAAAACATATCTAGTATCACACTAGGTACTACATGATTGTAGTATTATATTTGTAAATTAAAAAAAAAAATTATTGCCTAGGTGACCATTTCTTTCTCCCAATGATAGTCCATTTTATGTAAAATATTTTGCATTTTGTTGGGGCTTTTGGTAATTAATAAATGAATATAAATTATATATTACACCTTGTTCCGGCAGGAAATGTATGTAACAGGTAGAAGGAGGCATCACCGACCCTATAAAGTATATATGTATAATCTTGATCAGCATCAATAGCCGAGAGAATCTAGACTAGATCTAGATCTAGACCTAGATCTCAGAGACTTTAAGAGATAGAGCTATAATTTTTTCGACAGCTTGTTTTTTCTTAGTTCACAATCTCGCCAACCAAACGCTGAACATATCCCAAATTCAGTTTTAAAACAATACGGGAAAACTAAAGTGTATACAACAATAGGTTTTAAATAATTGTTCATCTTAATTATTCTTAATCGTAACCTTAGGTATATAATTTTGTAAGGAAATATTAAAATCTTTCAATGAATCTAAAATAATGCATAATGAAAGCTATTTATTTATTTTATGTTGATTCACGCAGTTACATAATGCCGCGCTTGCAATAATTAGCAGTTTTCAAGACAATCACAACAAATATAAGTTATTCCATAATATCGAACTCCACAACTATCTATCACATTTTAGCATTTTTTCACACTTTGCGCAAAATGGTATAAGACCAAAATATGCCGGAAGTCTAAGTAACTTCTGAAGATATAGTTGTGATACAATTATTTCCCTAATATCTTAATGATAGCGTTACCTCTTGCTTTTTTGATTTAATCGTTGTTTTATAAAATGTATTTATATATGTATAAAAATTTTTTTTTTATAAATAAACTTTAACATAAACCTTCTAATCTATTCTATGAATTAGTAGGTTTGGTATGAAATATCAAAATAAGTAGAAGAATTTGAACGTTTTTGTAATATAAATCTGGCCATTTGATGAATATACAATCATACAATTATTAATAATGGTATTCAAATACTAGTAAGAGATGTATTAATGGCTCACTTCTTTCTTTAGGTCAGTAGCAGTCCCGGTATCATCATCAACAGTTCTCCCAGCTCCATTGGCAGAAATGCGTCGTGTCACTTAGTAATTTCTGAAAGTAAAGAATATAAAGCGTAGTTTTTTCCAACACAACTGTACCTCATTCACCATCACCGTTTGCGATTCTGGTATGCCCATCTCAGTCCACACTTTTTGTACAGTTAAACTCTCCTCCCACACCCCTTACTAGGAATATCACCATCGTCTTCTTTGACTCCTTCGCCATCGCCATATCTATCGCCATTGGCATTGCTATTGCCATCGCGAGCCATCGGTATTGCCCATTCTCCACTCTGGTCCCCAGCCTTGCACCCTTTCAGCAGCCGCTCGGGTGATTTAAAAATTTAATACCTCGCGGCTATTAATGGTGGAAAATGCTTGCGTAATAAAACAAAACGCAACAACGCGGACTGGGAGAAATGGGAATGATGGAATAGGAATGGGAGTGGGAGTGGGAATGGGAATGGAAGTGAAAATGGCCTGGTATGGCGTTGGATTGTTATATTGGTGGTGGTCGGTATGCGCAGGACGCCTGCCCACATCTTTTCAAAAACTGGAACAGGACAACACAGGACATGAAGGACAAGGCGACAAAGGAGAAGCGAGAAAAATCAAAAGAAATAAATATGGCGCGTGTTTTGCCAAAAGAAGAAATTTTAATTTAAAATATTGATGATGACGACAACAAAAGCAACATCGAAATCGCCAACTCTGTTGGGATTGCCTTTCTTAGAAGGGCAACCTCTGCTTCACTTAGAGTGTTGGCGTTTGAAGGAAACAAAAAAAGAAAAGAACATTTTTTTCTCGTGATGTATCTTAAGTTTTAATGTTGGCCCTATGGCACCTCTCATTCTCCGTGTCGTTTCGATTCCGAAATGGTATGGAGTCGACTCAGAAGAACATACGTACATAGTGTAAAAGCGTCTCGGACGTTGTCCTAACAACTAGATGATGGGACGATTTGCAAGTATTCGAAGCAAGTGTTCGAGTCTTGAATTGACTTTTATATTTACTCGTAAAGCTTAGTTTCAATTGTAACTTCTTATAAACTCTTTCCGATAAAGAAATACAAAGCTACGAATTCTATACATTTATGTTAACATAAATTCAAAATAAATTTGTATACTCTGAAATAGTCATAGAAAAATTGTCAGTAAATTTAGACAAAATAAATTCGAATATTTAAATAATTAACTAATATTTTCAAGAGAAAATTATTTGATGGACATTAAGTTCGAGTAAGAAGATCCTGTTAAACTTTAATATAAACAAGTAAAAAGGCTGCCATCGGCTACCGTTTTTTATAATAGCAAACAGGCGTGGTATTAGCAGAAAAATATACCGAATTAATAAATTAAAAAATTCTGAAATATATCAAAACAATTCAAAATATACGAGAGTGTTTAATAACTTCTAAGTTTTTTTATTTGATTGTAATCAATTCATAAAGACGTTAGTCAATATCGACTCTACTCTGCAAATTATACTTGCAATTCGTTTTTGTGAACAAATCATAAACAAATTGAATTTCGTTCACCAATAAAATGAGCTGTTAAAAAATTTTCAACTGTATCACTTATAACTTTGTACCTACACGAAATGTATAATATAACATTACAATATAGTATAATATATAAAATGTTATTATAATTAGCAAGTTAAAAAAGGTGCAGTTGAGTGGGGACGACTGTGAGATACCCTCTACCCATTTTCAATAAAATCAAACTCTAAAATATACCTAATTGATTTATTAAAAACACTATCTACGACTACTAAATATACCTAAGATTATATTTGGTATATCAATACATTCAAACATTAAAAAAATACTATATAGTACAAAATATACCACATTGTCTACCAAAGCAATTAAGACCCGATAACAGCAGGCGTCTTATTCTTATACAATTTTCCAATTATCTCTATCTTTTATAGTCTGTGGTATCTACGTATTTATACAAACAGACGGACATTGTTACATATACTCCTTATCTTTATGGTATTAAATTACGAATTAATAATAATTAAGGTAAAAAGCGAAATTCTTATTACTCTAACTTTGGAGTAGTGCAGAGAGTATCAAAACTATAAAATCAAAAGCGGCTTATACATTGGTCGAGGTGTGTATTCAAAGAATCGTAAGTTGCGTATAATTAAATATACAGTAAATACCATGCCATTAAAAATATTCAAAATTGTTACCGGAAGCATTAAAAGCCCCAAAAGTCTAGCTTTAAAGTTGTGGTAGAGATCCTAATAAAAATAAACCTTTGAAATAAAAGATTATTAAACCGCTTAGATAAGTATGTTAAATAAGCTTGCCTTTCATAATTTGAAGCTATTCTTTCTCCCACTTGGTTATTGCTAGAAAAGTTTATAACTTATTTAGAAAATTTTATATGAAAACAATTTAGCTTTAGGTTTGGGAAAAGAGTTGAATACATTTAATTTGCATTCAAGTTATAACAGTGGAAGAAAAATAGTAACTTATAGCCTAGGTCAAGAGAGTTCTTAAATTTTAAATAGAACTGGACGTTTTTCTTATTCGCTGAAAATAGTTGTAAGATCAACAGATCAATGAAATCGTTGAAATATCATAACTCTCAATAAACTAATAATATCCAAGGACGAAGCATATTTTATCGTCATTACTCATTATCTGATGGGAGGTGTATGCTTAATAGCAACAATGGCTGTCGGCAATTGCTCGCTTCAAATTGTCAGTGAGGGGAAAAAGAGAAAATTGCCTTAACCAGCAGCCAATGAAAACAATGAATATGAATTGTAGAAATTTCCTAAGAGTATTTCTGAATAACAAGAGAGAATTTACTTTATAAATCGAGAGAGACAAAAAATCCCATCAATTCAGTTTACAATCATTTTAAATAGAGGGCGCTTTGTTTGCAGAACATTTATAATTGATGGCGCCATCTAGCAATAAACATTGGAAACTACCTAACATTTTTGGTTTGCTTTAATTTTAGGCCGTTTTATTTACTTTCAAGCGTCCACTGTCTTTAGTTTAGAGTTTTATCCTTTATCCAATTAGTTGTCTGCTACCATTTCACATGACAGTTATAATACATACATATCTATTCATCAATAGTTATACAAAGTCACTAAAATTTGAGCTAGAAAGCATTTTAATATTTTTATATTGTTCTTATTTCCTTAACTTAACTCTGACCTATTGTTAAAGTTACTATGAATGTACATACATTGAATGTGTATGCATATATTCATGTGTTAATCTTTTAAATATATTTTTTAAATCAACTATTAAGTACTTTATTCTTATACCCCAACTCATGGATATTATAACATTATGCCAACAGGAATTATTGTGGATTTTATTAAAAACGGGTAGGAGGAATCTTACAGCAAAGCACACTAGCTGTACTTTTCTTAATTGTTATATTTAATTAATTTAATTGTTTTATTTTATTCCGGCAGGAAATGCATGTATGCATAATAATTGTCGACGTTATTAAAGAAATACTTTTATATGGGCAAAAACGCCTACTTACTAGGGGTCTTAGTTGCTTTGGCTGACAATCAGGTATATTTTGCACTCTGTAGTATATCGTGAATGTAGTACCATATCAATATACTAAAAATACCATTTGGCATATTTTAAAGTACTTCTTTGTATATTATTTTGATATATTTTAAAATTAATTCCCCAATATTTTGCTTTTATTTGAAATGAGTAGCGGGTATTGCACATACCAGCACACTCGACTGTAACTTTCTTACTTGTTTTATAAATTGTTTTTATATACTCATATACTCATACATACTTTTATACACTCAATATATATAGTGAGTCATTTAATCTGTATCATTTTTATATTAAATTAAAATTAAATTGATAACGCAGACAGATTCAATGGGTAAAGTCTAGAAGCGTATAAGGATGTGACAGGTGCATGTGGACGTATAAATTTTTTTTAAATTATAACCGGTTTGTTTGGATATTGAAATATCACGTGATACGATTTGCATACACTTTTATGCATTTATCATGTATGTTTAATACACATTTATTAATGCGATTAGATTCTTTATTATTATAATTTTTGCTCTGCAACAAGGAGATATTTTTCGAAGTTACCCCTCTTTGTTAATTAGATAAGTTCAACTTGAATGATTTTTTTTTAATAATTTGATAAGAAAACACTCTCAGTTTTTTTTTTTAGAAATCTGTAATTGTTAGATAATTACGTAATTTATTTAATTTTAATTTAATTCGCACTAGGCTTAACTTGGTCTTGAAGTTCTTCGAATTCAATATGTATTATGGAGATATAATTTATTACTGCAGGAACTAGTCCTTCAATCTAAGATTATGTATTTTTAAAATTATTATTAAATGGGTTAAAAACAATTACCAAATGTAGCGTTATTATTTAAATGTACCCAATTAATACAAATGTAATTAATAAAATAGACCGAAAGCTGTAATTGGTATATTAATATACAACGATCTTTTTTTCGATATGCAACAAATTTGAAAATTATTTTGACAATTGATTTTTTCATCACCTGTATTTGTATTTGTGAGTTCATTTGAATTTTTGGGAGCTTTTCTTCTTAATTCATTTTGACGTTGTCCTAAAAGTTTTTTGAAGTCTTTTCTTCCTGTCAAAATCTTCAAATTTGCTCAATTCGGTCTATGTGATACGTTCCTAGCGGTTCCTAGGACTTGATGATTGGTGTCAAGAATCCTTCCATCTTTTATCAAACATTCTAAGCTGCTATTTACAAACCTCTACCTTTTCTAGTAGTTTTTCCACATAATACGATTTTTCGACTAGTTCTCTCGTTTAGTACCGATATGACGATCTCTGTGAACGATGCCTATTATTTCTTTTTGCATGGGTTCCGGTATAACTAGTAGATCATTTGTACTGTCTTTACATATAATGTTTTTCACTAAAAATGAATTTTCGTATTCAATTCAATTTTATCTGTTTCATCTTTAATTTTTCGTTCAATAAAAACTACCCCTTTGTTACTGAACAAAACATGGATGTGCCTTAAAATATTTTTACCGATAAAGACGCTGTATTTCAACTCATCCTGTTTAACTACATGGAAGCTTAGAACACAATTGACATTCTCAAATACCAATTCTAGGTTAAAATATCCAATAGTCGTCAACATACCTTGCAAATTCCCGTTGGCTGCTTAACATTATTTAGAAGCTTGCGACTTTTAAATTTTTTGAACACTTTGTTGAACATAAATCAAACTTGATCATCGAAACGAATGAAGTATTTATACATATGTAAGGCGACAAAAGTAAAGATCAGCACTTCTCTAGGCGATTTACCATCTATCACGTTATGGACTCTCTTTTTGCTATGTTCAAATTTTGTTACTCTTTTGCACTTAACACACAATCTCTCAATGCTTATCAATGTGACCGTCTTCTGTACACTTCAAGCATTTTGCTGGACCTCTTAAATTTTTCTTCTGTCTATCACTATCGTATTTTAAAGTTCTTTGAAAGTTCTTATCCTTCTTTATTTGTCTTGCTTCCTGAATTATTGAAAGTAACAAATACACAAAAAACGCATGGAAAACACGGCTTCGCTAATTTGTGAACAGCGCTTTAAAATCAAATGGTAAAATAAAATAATTTATTCACTAATTTTTCAACGTGAATTCTGGGTATGCATATGCGATTAAAATAGTCTATTGAAAGAAAGTTATTGCTGTAGCCAAAAAGACACTTTTATGGAATTTAGTATAAATTAGTATATTCTGGTAATAAATATACTAGGTTTTTGACAAAATTCTAATCATTGTATTTCGGAATTGTTTTTTGTAACTACCTTATACAATACACACTACATTTGTGCAACGTCTTAGCAGGAAAATATCATGTATTGTATTATATGTAATGTGTATGGTATTGTGTGAGATACCCGCTAACCATTTTGAATAAAAAAAAAAAAAAAACGGAGCGGCATTATTCTTTATTTTCAGCTTGTTGTCAAACTACGGTTGTTATTCGAATTTTGTTCATTTGCGGTGGCGGAAGTGGGCGTGGCAAAAATTTGAAACAAAATTGATCTGCGTGCAAACATTACAAGTTTTGTCGTTCATTATTTCTATCTCTTATAGTCTCTGAGATCTAGGTTTCATACAGATGTACAGACAGACGGAAATGACTATCGTCTCGACTGTTGACGCTGATCAATAATATATATACTTTATGGGGTCGGAGATGCCTTCTTCTGACTGTTACATATATTTCCTGCCGGCACAAAGTTATAATACCCTTCTAATCTATGGATAGCAGGTATAAAAATGGCATGGAAAAATATTTCGACGGTTGTTTGTTTATACATTTCCAGTAATACAGAAATATGCGTCATTCACGTTTTTTAACAATTTTTCAATATTCTTCATTTTTCATGAAACGTTGCCATATAAAAATATCGCAGTATCTTTACATGAAATTCGTGTCCGTAAGAAAGGGTTATGTTCGAAAACTTAAAACAAAAATCTTATCCAAAATGAACCTTAACTGGGAAGGGAGAAGGATATATTTTGGCGCTTTTCTATGTACTGTAATTGAGACAGCGTTTTGGCCGCTGAACAGGCGGAGCAAAGCTCAATATTACAGCATCCATGCAACAGTAGCTGTAGAAACGGGTTATATTGATTGCAGCATTTTATGCTTGCGAAGTGGTGTGTAGGGCAGAGTGACTGGAGTGCGCTGTCGTGCGTCATGACGACGGGAAGTACACACACAGCTCACAGCTCGCGAGATCTTAACGGCCAATCAAAGTACGCTTTCGAAAATGAGACATCAGTTGAGGACGCCGTTGCTTTAGCGAAATATTTCTCAAGATGCTGATGGTGGTGTGTCTTCGTGGTGGTGCGTCTCCGCTTCCCATCCAGTCTTTGTATTCGCGGCTATGACCGTACTTGGTATGCTTTGTCAATTTCAGGCAGAATTTCGCGGAACTAATGGCTTCGGCTGCTCAAATGTGCGAGTGTCTCTATATACTAGTGTGTATATACGTATGTATATGTGTATACTTGCCACTAAGATGTCTATACTGTATATACTATTTTATACATTTGTATGTATCTTGAATTGATTGTGGTAGTCTACGCTTATGTAACTAGTCCGAATAGACAAAATGCTAATATCATTTTGTCGAAATTTTTAAAGACGAAGGAGCGTAGTGCTTACACATCAACAAATGTCGCGACTGTACCCATTTACATAACATTCGAAGTACACACCTCGTACATAAATGTTACGTGGTATGTACATATATATGTCGATCGATGTCGAATCATAGGAATCGCGCAACAAATGTAACAAGGAGAATATGATTAACTCTTACAATTTTTTTAAAGATAATACATCACTGGGAGTACAGTCTTTATTTCACAGCTCTTCTGGGTGCCGTAACTTTCGAACGCTTAATGGATCTTATTTTCTAGGGCACTCCGATGGAATAAACGACGCCGTGGTCTTTAAGCCAGTCTATTATTTACCCAAAAATATTCTCGGGTATAGACGCGATTAGGAGGTATGAACTTGCTAGACTTAAGAATGTTCACTTTCACTAGGAGGGAATAATCAGTTTGAAAATATTTGCGATCAAAGTGACCAGATACGAGTAATGGGATGGGACGGGATAGCATGGGTATCCAAAATGTTTCTAATTTCCATACTAAACATTCCGTCTGAGAAATTTAATGGAATAAAGATGCGAATGAGATCAAATGTAGATAACAGAATGTAACAAACAAATTTATAAATTAAAACAATTAAGAAAGCTACAGTCGAGTCTGCTGGTATTATTTTCAACATATACCAAAAATACTGCAATAGTACTAAAAATATATTGAATGGTATATTTGGTACATCGATTTAGTATCACATTCAAAATATGCCATAGTCGTCACAATATACCAGATTGTCAGCCAAAGCAACTGAGACACTTTGTAAGTAGGCGTTTTTGACCGTATTTCTGGACGGCCGAATATTTATTATGTGCAAAAAGAACATCCTTTGGCATTTACTTTTTGAAAATAATTTCATTCAAATGTTGGCCGCGACCATCCGGAAGGTCAAATTTTGGATTACTCTTTCCAGCATTTCGGTCGGAATCTCCCTAATTACGCGAGTGTTGTAGTCTTCCAAGTCCTGAATCGTAGCTGGTTTATTGGCAAAGACTTTTGACTTCACGTAGCCCCAAAGAAAAAAGTCTAAAGGTGTGATATCACACGATCTATGCGGCCAACCGACAGGTCGAAAACGTGAAATTAACTGCTCGTCGAGTCCGAATGACTCCGCAATAAAGCCATTGTTTCGCGCGCTGTGTGGGGAGTGGCTCCATCTTGTTGAAACCAAATGTCGTCGAGACATGGGCTGCAATTTCAGGCAGCAAAAAGTCGGTTATCATGGCTCGGTAGCGTGCACTATTAACGGTAACGTTCTGTCCGGCCTCATTTTTGAAGAAGTACGGACCGATGATTGCACCCGCCCATAAACCACACCAAACGGTGCATTTCGGGCTGGTCGGCCTATCACCCAATAGCGTATATTGCGACTCGAATTTACGGATGGTATTGGCAATGGTGGGCTCGGAAGGCCGATTATGCGCACCATATGTTGCACAAATTGCGCGAAAAACTTTTTTCGCCGAACGCTGATTTTCGTAATACAGCTGAATAATTTGGAGACGTTGTTGCGGTGTGAGTTTTTCCATGATGATTTGCCAAACATTACTGAATAGAAATGTCATGACAGCTTGACACGAGTCACGCGTGAAATTCTCGAAAAAGCATATTGAAAAAAAGGTCCTAATGGATCACCCTTTATATACTAAAATTCGACTCTAGCTTTAAAATTATGATTTGCGGGGGCGGAAGTGGGCATGTCAAAAAATTTGAAGCAAACTTGATCTGCGTAGAAACATTACAAATGCTGTCGAAAAATTATAGCTCTATCTCTTATAGTCTTTGAGATCCAGTGTTTCATACGAATTGACGGACATGGCTAGATCGTCTCGGCTGTTGACGCTGATCAAGAATATATATACTTTATAGGGTCGGAGGTGCCTTCTTCTACCTGTTACATATATTTCCTGCCGGAACAAAGTTATAATACCCTTCTACACTATGGGTAGAGGGAATAAATATTTTGTTGCGATGGAATAAAATCAACCGCTCGGGCTTAACTATTATACTGATGTAGATAGTTTTGTAGTTAATGTTTTCGTAAAACTTATAGTAATAGTAGAGTAGTAATTTACTATATGAAACAAGTAAGAAAGTTACAATCGAGTGTGCTCGCTACCCATTTTCAATAAAAGCAAAATATTGCGGTATTATTTTCATAATATACCGAAAATGCTAAAAATGCTGAAAATATACCGAATGGTATGTTTGGTATATCGATATAGTACACCATTCAAAATATACTATAGACGGAACAATGTACCAGATTGTCGGCCAAAGCAACTAAGAGCCCTAGTAAGTACGCGTTTTTGCCCATACAAAAGTATTTCTTTAATAACTTCCACAATTTTTACCTTATCGCAAATTTTCAGGAATAACAACTACTGTTGTTATTATTGTATATGGGCATTTCTCAAAGTCGCGAACGTACGTTCGTACGAGACAAATTAAAAAAATAAAATCGAAAACAAACGTTTCCTGAAACTTTTTTTTTACTCTTCGATAGCATTTGTTTAGCTCTTTGGTTAGTGTAAATTATAGGGCTTATCGATTTTTAATTTTCATAATATTGTCAAAAAACATGCGGTCGCGAACGTACGCAAAATGGAAGTCGACTTTGGCTTAATACAGTAAAATGCAAAACTCTGCGAATTGAGACGGAATATTTTAAAGAAAAAACTCTACTTTTAAAATAGAATCATGTAGCTTTCTATTAAGTCTACTCCCAAGAAAATATCTCCATTTATTTATTTTTAATTTAATTAAGTTTCGGTCGCGAACGTACGATTTTTCCATGTGGTTTTATTTATTAAATTTTTATTTTTACAACTTTTTTTTATTAATAACTTCATATTTCATAAAAACAAACGGATTTAACTCAATTTAATGTGTCTAATAACATTTAAAGCAAAAAAAATAAATTTTTATTAAATATGAAATATGTACTGAAATTTATTAATAACAAGAAAAATATGGAATAAGTAATACGTAATAACTAACAAGTAATAAGTAACTGCAAACGACAAATTTTTTTTAAAAATCCATGCGACGCTAGTAAAAATCGACATTTACTTATAGGTAAGGTCGCGAACGTACGCTACTTTGACAATCAATAAAAAAAGATTGGTTAGAGTAACCCCAACGATTTTTTATATTTAAAATATATATACCAAAATAACTTAACACGCGAAGTTTCATTCACCTGCTTGCACTTGATGCGAAGCAATTACAATAAAATGATATTTTCGGTCGCGAACGTACATACGATTTGAACATAGATAAAAAGCAAAATAAAAATTAAGAGTTAATTGAACATTTTTTCGCTCACTTTGCATTTTTTATCTTATTATTGGATTGCAATAAAGAGATTTGGTAGAAAAAGAGCAAACATATCATATGTTTTCTTTGTGAAATAATAAAACATAAAAATGCATACAAAAGGAGCTAAAAGTGAAAAAATTAAATTTTTTCAGTTTGCAGGCAAATTTTTTTATAAAAACAACTAAGATATGCTATGGATCCATTACATTATGAAAATTTGGATATTTCTTTATGACATTATACAAAAAAATACGATGAATGTGAAGATTTTTTTCGGTCGTGGTTTACCATTTTTCGAGAATTGCCCATATGCCAAAATTCGCAGCTCTAGCTTTAAAATTACGCTTGTTATTCGATATTTTTGATTTGCGGGGGCAGAAGTGGGCGTGGCAAAATTTTGAAACAAACTTGATCTGCGTGCAAACATAACAAATGCTGTCGAAAAAAACAAGTAAGAAAGCTACAGTCGAGTGTACTCGACTGTGAGATACCCGCTACCCATTTTGAATAAAAGCAATAAATTTTGCGGTATTATTCTCAAAATATACCAAATATACTGCAAAAATACTAAAAAAATATATAGTGGTATATGTGGTATATCGATATAGTACCGCATTCAAAATATACCATAGACGGCACAATATACCATATTGTCAGCCAAAGCAACTGAGACCCCTAGTAAGTAGGCGTTTTTGCCCATACAAAAGTATTTCTTTAATAACTTCCACAATTTTTTTCTGATCGCAACCAAATTTTCAGGGATCATAACTACTATAGTTATTACTGTATATACCAAACTCTAGCTGTAAAATTACGCTTGTTATTCGATTTTTTTGATTTAAAGGGGCGGAAGTGGGCGTGGCAAAAATTTGAAACAAACTTGATCTGCGTGCAAACATAACAAATGCTGTCGAAAAGAAATTATAGCTCTATCTCTTATAGTCTCTGAGATCCAGTGTTTCATACGGACAGACACACAAACGGACAGACGGACATGGCTAGATCGTCTCGGCTGTTGACTTTGATCAAGAATATATATACTTTATAGGGTCGGAGATGCCTCCTTCTACGTGTTACATACATTTCCTGCCGGCACAAAGTTATAATACCCTTCTACCCTATGGGTAGCGGGTATAAAAATTATAGCTCTATCTCTTATAGTCTCTGAGATCCAGTGTTTCATACGGAAAGGCGGACTCTGTTGACGCTGATCAAGAATATATATACTTTATAGGGTCGGAGATGCCTCCTTCTACCTGTTACATACATTTCCTGCCGGCACAAAGTTATAATAAATCTTAAATCAAGATTTTTTCAATCTAGATTCATTTTTCTAGGTTAAAAACTAGAATAACAAGACCGTAAATAAGTACTGGAGCCATTACACATATGTATATTTAATTAATAACTGCACTCGCGCTTCGTAACTTCAAATTACTAATTTTATTGTTTTTATTACACCCGTTCTTTCCTAAAGGTAACAGGAATTAGACCTTTGTATAATATAATTTTTGAAAAAGTAAAATGAACAAGTAAAATAGTTAAAATGATTACACTTTAAATCTCAGTTGAAAATATTGGTTAATGTATAGGCCCAGTAAATGCATAATATTTAAAGCTATGGTCTAAATCATCATGCGGCAACAGGGAAAATCTAGTTTAATTTTAATTTATAGACTCACAACTTTCATCTATTAAGGTATTAATAAGATATTATTAATGCTTGCTGATAAAAGTACATACACAAGCAAAGAGAGATTCAGAGAGAGAATACTGTGGCACAAGACGGTGCTATAACTTCGAAAGAGAAAGGGCGATGTACCTTATGTATATAGTATTTGCTGTCATCGCCAAAATGTAGAAAACGTTGAAAAACACTGTAAATAATTCGCACCAATGGCGAGAACCCGCTAAGCACAACGCCACGCGCCTATTGGCAGCTCGCGCTAAGAATACGTATTCTGCATCCCCCTTTACCGACCGCGAATTGCCTTTCCTTCGCCTATGACTTCGACTACGTAGCGAAGACGCAAGAAGCTTTGCCTTTGCCTTTTCCTTCCACATATTGTCGTACCTTAAGAAATTTCCTCACTTTTCAAAGATGTCAAAAGTTTTTTCTTCCATAACGCAAGTTGCTTTCTTATTTGTGCTATGCACATGTCTTGTAATGTCAGACGATAAAACTAATTTTTTCCAGTTTTTCCATAGTCTAGTTTTGACACTCGAAAATTAAATTTATTATTATTATTTGCATCTGAAACTGTGAGAAAATTATCCTGTTTGTCCCATTTGTAGGCCAAGATATTCATAGTAATAAAGATGGTCAAACCAGTCTGTCTACTAAATTTTCTCACAAAACTGAATCATTTTCTTGGGTGAAAATTGACAACATTCTGAAGAAACTTTTAATCTTTGTCCTGTTCTGTTTTTGGGGGTTGCCTTGACCAACCCTTTCTTGGTCACTCTGTTTTTTCAATCTTACGAAACCGGTCTTAAGTCCTGTACGTTATATACTAATATGTGACAAAAAGGAATAAAACAAGTAAGAAAGTTAGAGTTAGTCGATTGTGCTCGACTGTGAGATACCCGCTACCCATTTTGAATAAAAGTAAAATATTGCGTGCAAACATAACAAATGCTGTCGAAAAAAAATTATTGCTCTATCTCTTATAGTCTCTGAGATTCAGTGTTTCATACGGATAGACGGACAGACACACAGACGGACAGACGGACATGGCTAGATCGTCTCGGCTGTTGACAAAAGTATTTCTCTAATAACTTCCACAATTTTTATCTGATCACAACCAAATTTTCAGGAATCATAACTACTATAGTAATTATAGTATATACCAAAATTCGCAACTCTAGCTTTAAATTATTCGTTATTCGATTTTTTGATTTGCGGGGGCGGAAATGGGCGTGGCAAAAATTTGAAACAAACTTGATCTGCGTGCAAGCATAACAAATGCTGTCGAAAAATTATAGCTCTATCTCTTATAGTCTCTGAGATCTAGGTGTTCATACGGACAGACGGACAGACACACAGACGGACATGGCTATATAGTCTCGGCTGTTGACGCTGATCAAGAATATATATACTTTATAGGGTCGGAGATGCCTCCTTCTACCTGTTACACACATTTCCTGCCGGCACAAAGTTATAATACCCTTCTACCCTATGGGTTTCAAAAGCTGCGCGAGTTGGTGATAAATATTTTGTAAGTAAAGTGATCAACATACATTCAGATGTATGTACAAAATCATAAATATATATTTTTGGTACACAAAATAATAACTACAGTACATTACGATCAGACAAAAATTGTAGTCGGCATAATTATTTTGACGAAAAACATATGGTTCAAGTTTTTATGTAACTTTGCAATGGCTTAATATAACTCAATTATTTGTTTTTCCTGTTTTACTTAGTGCAAATACAAGCTTAAAAATAATGAATTCAACATTTTGTCATATGAACTTGAAAAAATATAAGCTAAAGTTATTTTCATGTGGTGGCAGTATTGTATAAGTATTGTATTTTGACAATTACCTTTTAATATGAATAACAAGGTTTAAATTTAAAAAAAGCCGTAAATATTTGCCTTTGTTCATCGAGACAGTGACAGGAACGAAGTCACCCAGTCCTTTATACACCACACCAGAACATCACAGAGCGTCCACCATTGCCTTTGTGCCATTAGTAATGTTACAAAAAATTTATTTTTTTTATGAATTATACTCAAAGGAGATTTGGAGAGGTGCCTCCATAGAACGCTCCTCCAGAACTCCTTTGGCTTATGGAGGTGTTCTTTAAGTCTTTTGAGCTTGTTTGCTTTTTTTTATATATGGTACGTCCTTGACTTTATAAGTCTTAAAATTACATTCCTTTACTCGTCGACGTTGAAGATCTAACCAAACTTAATTCAGCCGTTTTACCCATGCTATTTAATAATTTTTAATAACTTTATATTTTAATAACAACATTTAATATTGCTGAAAGTTAAACAGAGAAATTCTTTGATTGAGAATGCAAAAGATAAAGGAAATAAAATTTGGCATGCACATAGGTAAAATTAGATTCTTTGTTTTGCGCCTCATTTTCGCACCGTTATTTGACGATTTCAAGCAACGCTAAGTTTAATAGTTAAGAACAGTTTCGTCAAAATAATTATGCCGGCTAGTGTATTTAAAAACAATTTTATATGAAAAAATCGGCGCCGCAGTCAGGTCTTAGTTGATTTTGTTGACAATATGGTAAGATTTATACTTTATGGCATATTTTAATGTTGTAGTATATCGATATACCAATTATAGATTCAGGTAATTTTTTTAGTATTTTATATTAATTTTTTTTATTCTGAGAATAATACCGCACTGCTGCGCTTTTATTGAAAATGGCTAGGGGGTATCTCAAATTTGTGTACACTCTTCTGCAAATTTCTTACTGGTTTAAGTATTTTTCGGTAATGCCGATATTTCCATATCCGCGTAGTTTTTCTTTTATTAAAATTATGTAACTGGTGTCTCGCAGTCCAGAGCACTCGACTGTAGCTTTCTTGCTTATTTTACTCTGTTATCATCGAAAGCCCTTATATCTCAATTATAGTACAACATATTTTTCAACATTATCAGAGTTACCTTTAATTTCAAATGTTTTTTTGGTGTGAATTTATTTGGACAAATTAATTTTTTTTATTTCATTTACTACTATGTATTATTTACTTAATAACCAAATAGATTAAATTCCATAAACAAAATTTTTGCCATTCGAGTGCAACTACATGGTATAAAAGTAACACCACTTCCACTTAGCAGTAGAACTCTGAGCACCTATCCCATTTACTGACTTCATATACTTTTATATATGGTACATAGAAATTTCCAGACGTCTCACAATCACAAGACAATATAGTATGTACAAATGAATATGTATATAACTACAAACATTTAAAGTTTCTAAGAAAAGGCGGAGCCGTTTTCCAAAATTTTTTCATCACGAAAATACGCTAACAACCTTCTCGCTGACTAAAAAAGGGCGTGGTTCTCGCGTGTAGTCTTCGTTATAATAACCTCACACCGCCATTTAAGCTGACACTAACACACATGCACATACATATGGGTTGCCTTACACACGTACGCACACACACACATTTCAATAAATGAAGGCAAGCATGTTTGGTTCGCTTTGCTTCGGTCGGGGCGGTGCACGTTGGTTCAAAAACGGGGGTAGCAGGGATTACACTGCACAAAAATTTTAAGAAAATTGAAATTAAAATGATTTATTTTTTTTCCTAAACATTCTCATAACAGTAATGAAAAAAGACTCTATATCAGGAATTAAGTCAAAGGCTTTTAACAAACTTTTTTATTGTTGCAAGAAATGTATGTTTGTTTTAGAGCTCGGAAACACTTCTTACCGTGCATTCGACTAGTATAAGACATTCGAGTGATGAAAATGTTGAATAATATACCCTTAGAAATATACTGTGTATATGTATGTATGTGTATAAGTGAAACACCCCCCATAGTGCTTGGATGGTGGCTCATTATGTTAAGCAGTGTATCGCAGCAACATAACAACGCAAGAACTTGGGGTGATTCTAAAGAAAATGACGTAGCGCGAGAAAACTGTAAATAAGTATAGAGCATAAGCAATGATGGAGTATTCCTACACCAATGAATGGTGGGGTTCGTGTGGGCTGTTGTAAAGATAATCGAAAAAACTATGGTTCCAAGTCGAAGCAAAGACATCTGATTATCTGGCTATTGGTGGTGGTTTTCGCATGACAATGTGATAAGGTACCGTCGCATTAAAGGAGACTACATATAGAATACATAAATAAGTTTCCACTTGGATGAAGTGTATGTACATATATATATATATATATACAACATACATACACGCTCGTGTTGGTATTATTTTAAAGTATTCAAACTGTCTTAAGCCTTCATGGTTTCGTGTATTACCTATGGATTTATTCTAATAGCAATTTAAAATATCTTGACAAACATAAATTATTTAATTCTTCTTAATCACTTTCCACAAAAAAAAAAACAAAGTAAATCGTATTTTTGGTAAGGATTTTAATAAAACACCAATTACATTTCATTTTGACCTATTTGTACTGACTATTAATATAGTACAGTTATATAGTTTTGAGCTAAATCTATATTAAAAAATAAGAAAAAATTATAAGTAATTATATTTATTTTATTACATGTAATCAAATTTAATTCTTTTTTTTTCGCCGGCCAACATTTTGGGAAAAAAACATGAATAAAAATAAATGCAACTTGAAACACAACATTCCAAATTATGAACAATTACTTCCGTTTTTTGTCCGGCATTGATAATTAATAAAAGTAATAAAAATTGATTTTAATCTTTCCGTTTTAAATGCGCGCGCAAGTCCATAGGTAATTTTAAAAGAGCCCAATATTTTTTTTTGCGGAATATTCAAAAAAATTCAATTGAACTATTTGGATCTGGATCTGTAAATATACACTCAACTTGTTTGTTGTACCTTGAAAGCTCCTTGCTATAAAAAGGATTTTGTTTAAAATTACCCCACTTGAAAACAAAAAGTACTGTTACGTGCTGTAGCAAAAACCTTTTTATAGGCAGCAAAATATTAAAGCATACATTTCGGCTGCAAATTTCACTGCGTGAAATAAATACGACTTGCCACTATAACGGCCTAACATTGAAGGTGACGTATTTAGGTAAAATTGTATTAAATAATAAAATCAAGCCGTCGGTTGCAGAAGAGGTTACAGAATTAACTTAAGTTAGTACGAAAATTCATGAGCCTCGCTGACTTATTACATTTATGATTTGAAAACTAAAATGTAACGCTCACTACGCTAATGTGCAGTGTGTCTGTCCGCTATAGCTGATTCTGCGGCAATAGCATTCTGCCTTGGCCTCTGACCTGTTTCGCCCAGATTCAGTCTGGGATTGGCTTGACGTGGCTCCGCCCCAAAAGCAGTCTTTAGCCTTCCTATATTCAGGGCTCAAACCTTTTTCGTGCTTGCCACACAAAACATTTTTTGCTGCGGCAAGTTCCCTTTGCACATATTTTCTTTTTAGCTTCCTTTACACACTCGAATTTGCAATTCCTTTCAACTGCGTAACTATTTTTCCAGTTTTTCTCCGCTTTTACATGCGTACATATATTTTTCTTCAAATATATATACATATATATATTTATATATATGTATATCTGTGAATTGTATATAAAAAGAAAATCCTTGAAGTTGTTTGCTGTTGTTGTTCTTGTTGTTGGGTAATGTCGAGATGGCGGGATGGCAACCATACTTCTGGTACGTATTTTTGTCGTTGGAGAAACACTCCCAATGTATGAGTTGAAGTGGCGGCACTCTAGAGCCATTCCGTGAGTAACTGAACGAGAGAATAAGGCGTTTACATGCACTCACTCGACTAGCTGTAAAGGCACAACCCGTATTCAATTGTCGTGGAGGTGGAGGTGTCGAAGCAGCGCCTTTTTTGTGAAAAAGTACAGTTGGCTTCAAGGATTGTATTAATTTAAGAACATTTAATACGAGTAGTATGGGTGAATTTTACGATTAAGACTAATTATATTTATTGTGCACATAAATGAATTTGATATATTTTTAACTATTTCTCATTTTTTTATTTCATACAAGTCTGTATCTTTAACCTTATGGCAATAAATAATAAGAGAGAGAGAGAGAGAGGCCAACGATTCATTACGCATTTTTAGACCTAAGTTATAATATTACTTAGTTTTAATCTCGATTTTCAAAATATTTTTTATTTAAAAATATGTATTACCCAAATACCCAATATACTAAACATGAAGTTATCATATAATGTGATATACACACAATAAATGAAAAGCGAACACTTTTTGAATGACGCTGGTGATGGGTTATTCTGCATATTTAACTAATTTTGTTGCCAAACAATAATTGTATGGATATAAGAATTACAATCCATAAAATACGAACGACGAATTTTGTGTTGATTGGAAATATTTTATGTGGCTTAGGCACACTCAAAGCAAGAACCACTTAAAAACATTTAGATTAAAAAAAGTTTCTAAACTCAAAAATATTCGCCTTAAAAAGTGTGTTCTTACTTTAAGCACTAATGGTTAAAACTAAGACCATATGACAACATTTACATATAGTAAAATAATAATAATAAATATAAAAAAAAAAAACGATAAAAAAAATTTGGTGTAATATTTTCTTGATCAATAATAAGATTTTCGTCTTAAAACTACAAGATTTTTCCTTCCTTTCCTTATTAATTGGAGCTTGGTCTTATATCAAATTATTGAAATTAATATGTGTTTTCCAAAAATCTTAGTACTGAGACCAAAATCTTTATATCAGAACTTTTTCGAACCGCAACCCGCTATCATAACTTTGTGCCGATATAGCCCTGACCGTCGGTCCGTCTATTTTTATACCCGCTACCCATAGGGTAGAAGGGTATTATAACTTTGTAACGCCTGCTATGCTTTCGTTTGTATGTAATGCGTCTATGTATCTACATGTTCACCTATATTGGTATGTGTATGCAGTGTAGTTTTGCAACGAAGATGAACACGACAACAATTGCTAGATGTTTAGAATTAAATAGCGACTTTAAAAAGACTGCGATGGCTCTGCTGGTATTGTGCAGTATAGTATATAGTATATTGTATAGTATTACTATAGTAATTGTGGTGTGCGAGTTCGAGACCCGGTCGTTTTGTTTCTCTTTTTTGAATGCGATTTATAAATTATGCGATTTATATTTTTACTATACTATTTTTTAATATTTTGTGGTATATTGTTTTGGTAAATTTTGAGAATAATACCGCAATATTTTAATTTAACTCAAAATGGATAGCGGGTCGAGCACACGACTGTAGTTTTCTTACTTGTTCTGTCTGTCTCTTCGTCCATATGAACAACGCAGAGATTATAAGAGATAGAGCTATAATTTTTTTCGACAGCTCTTGTTATTTTTGTATGAAGATGAAGTTTGTTTTGAATTTTTGCCACGCCCACTTCCAACCTGAAAATTAAAAAAAAAATCGAATAACAAGCTTTTTTTTAAAAATGGATAAAATGAAAACTATAATAAATATGATTTCTAAAGTTTGGTTTGGATCAGATAAGAACAACTTTTCTATGGGGAAAACACATACTTACTAAGGGACTTAGTAGCTTTGGCTGACAATCTGGTATATTTTTTTATTTATGGTATATTTTAAATATCTGTATATATGTATATACTTTATGTGGTCGGAGATGCCTACTTTTGCCTATTTACTGCCAACACAAAGTTCTAATATCGTATAGTCGCGGAGTTGTCGCGGTATTTTTTTTTACAATATAATTAAATTTGTCGCAAAGGTTGCGGAAGATTGTCAAATAGTTCCGAAAATGTATAATAATGTAATTTTAATCAGGAGAAATTATTTTGACTTATTTCATTTTAATTTATTTATTTTAAAGGGCTCAGAAACAATTTGTATAATGTAAGACCTTATTTTAGAATTTGATTTTATGGTGCACTGTTCTTTACCCGATCCTAAAGGCAATCGGTTATTAATGCTAAAAATATTTTATTTCTCTTGAAAGTCCTTCAGGACTGCTAAAATCTTATTGTTAGATTAACAAATTACACTCTTTTAGACTCTAATTACAACAGAGTGCATACAAAGTAAAAACTCTAGTTTTAAAATTACTTTCGATATTCTTTTTTTCCATTACTAACATTTTTAAATAACAACGATAAAAATCATTTGCGTTTGTTGGTGTCTCCATTTTGACTTCAGACAGAGAGAATATTTTGAGACAATCTTAAATTAAATTGTTTGCTTGGCTTTAAACTAGCAAAATATACGATAATGAATATATAATGACATAAATTTGGAATATAAAACATAAAAAATTCATGTATGATAAGTTCAATCAGTTTAAAGGAGTGTAACTAGGGGTTAATATAGAAGTAAGGTTATTCGTGTTATTAATCCAAAGGGCAAAAGGGATAACTAATGATTATATGTTTGAATACATATGTATGTATGTACATACATATGTAATGTAATATAGATAACTTCTTGTGAAATTTAAAATGACGCTTTCATTTTTAAAATTGAGAAAATAAGATTGTCACATCTTAGCATTTTCTTTACTTAACTCTTTTTATTTATTCCTCTCCTTTCAAGTTCCCATCTATTCCATTTTCCCTTTCTTTTCCACATTTAAAACCAAAAATGACAGCTACTAGTATAGTGGAGTAGTCATAGCCCTCATCCGGACACGGGGTACACATCCGCTAATAAGTTACCGACTCGCCACTCACATTCCATTTCCAATTTCGTACCCAATGCCACTCATTCTATTTTCCTTTTTCAAGGATGCTAACGTCTCGACCCACACTTGGTCCGTTTTGAGTGGGTTGTGTCCTATTAAAAAAATAACACATAAGCATTTCAGCTTATATACATCAACATATACACATAGCCAAATGCATAGCAATTTAAGATGCTTATAAGTATATAAATGGGATGAAAAGTAAAGCCAAAAACATCGAGAGAAAAAACTTTAGCCGTTTTCCGCTCTTGAAGAAAAGTTGCTCAAAAATATTTACCAAAAAAAGGATGGAGGAGGTATGGCATGTGAGATGTTATGGTGTTATGGCGTAGTAAGGGATGTTCTCGGCACTCTGCAGATGGTTGCTATATGCTATGTTGTGAGTGGGTGTGTACGTATGGGGAAAGTTGCTTCTAAGCGTGTGCGCAGGGTGTGCATCTTTTGTATAAATAAAAAACCGAAAACATTTCTGTTTTTGCGCGAAAATGTGATTGCTAAGACAACCTCCTGTTGGACGGATACTTCTTCAAAAGAAATGCACCATGGAAACGAGGAAGCTACCACGTCACTAAATCATTTGCACTAAATCATTGGAATTCATAAGAAAGAAATACTTGTTGGTAGGATTTCCAATTTTCCTTTAATTAGAATTCAATAATTTTCTTTTGTCAACTTCAAGTTTTTAATTATGTAATATTTTGTAGAATAAACCGCCATTTTAAGATTTTATGAAACTGTTAACAGCAATAAATCTAATTACAATTCTTTGAAGCCCTATTCAACTGTATCTTCAATAATTTAAATGTTTACTATCTTATCAATATATCAATATAATTGTAATTAATACAACGAGCGCCAATTATTTCAAGCTTCGCATAGGGCGAAGAGACATCAGGAAAAGTTTGATAAAAAGAAAAAGCTCAGATCTCATTAAATATAAATTATAAGATTTTCCTCAAATATAAGATTTTAAAAATAAATTAGTTTGAAAATTATTGGGAATTCAAAAAATATTCTATATATGTATTTCGTTTAATACTTATTTTGCAACACTAGATATTGTTGCGCGCGGGAAAATCGAGAACGTGTGTATGTAACAGGCAAAAGGAGTCATCTCCGGCCAGAAAAAATATATATATTCTTGATCAGCGTTAAGAACCGAGACGTTATTATAGAAATTATTTACGAATTAATTTTGTATGGCGAAAAATGCCTTATAGGGTCTTAGCTGCTTTGTCTGACAATTTGGTACGTTTAGTACTCAGTGGTATATTTTTACATACCACATATTGGCTTTGGTATATTTTTAATATTTTTGTGGTGCATTAATTTGATATATTTTAAAATGAATACCGCACTGTTTTGATTTTATTCAAAATGGGTAGCTGGTATCTGGTAGCTTTCATACTTGTTTAAATTGATTTCAATTTCATTTACAACTAAGAGGTTCCCTATACCCGCTAGCCGTACAAATACTTAGATCTCAGAGACTATTTATATATTTTCGACATCACTTATCTTTGCACGCAGCTCAAGTTTCTTTAAAATTTATATCACGCGTGGGCGTGATAATTCGATTTTTGGCGATACTATAAAAATTGTAGAAGATATTTACGAATTAATTTTGTATGGTGAAAAAGGCCTAATATAGGTTCTTTTAGTTTATAAAAAGAAGTTGCGTGGTGAAACAAAATAAATAATAACGGATTCTGAAGTGGGGTTAATTTGAGTTCCGGTTTTGCCTTATTTCTTGGGTACGTTAAGAAAAAAATCTTGAGGAAATAATCTCCGAGGTCACTATGAAAAGGGATGATCTGAAAATGCTAGCAGTTGACCAACGGTCATCACTTTCTTATGCTTGCTGAGGTTAGCACGACGTTTCCAAAAGGTTTATGCGACAAATATTTTAGCAACTTGGAGTGACCAACTGGTTTTATAAAAAAAAACAAGTTTACAGTTTGACCACTGGGAAAATAAACAAGTTTTTCGACAGTCAAGTTTTTCATTGAAATTCCTTATATGGATTGAAAAATAAATTTACAGCCGGCTGCAGAAACATAATTTTTCTCTAATTTTTGCTTTATATTTAGCTGGTTTTGAGTCAAAATATACTTACCAACCCCTTTTCAAATGTCCATGGGCTTATTTAAATTTGATAAAAGTTTTTTTAGTGCCAGTTTGCATAAATTTAATTTCTATACCCGCTAGCCTTAGATGCGTAAAAGGGAATTATAGCTTTATGTATTCAGTAAATGTATGAAATAGACGTATCCGTATAAACAGTTAGATCTCAGAGACTATAAGAGGTAGAGCTTTATTTTTTCGGCAGCACTTGCTATTGCACGCAGAATAAGTTTGCTATCGACAATCAAAACAAGTAAGAAAACTGCAGTCGAGGATTCTGGACTGTGAGATACTCGCTATCCACTTTGAATAAAATACAAATATTGCGGTATTATTCTTAAATAAATACTTTAAAACTGTGTCAAATGGTATTTTTGGTATATTGATATGGTACTACAGAGTGCAATATATACCAGATTATCAGCTAAAGCAACTACGTAAGTAGGCGTTCTTGTCCATATAAAATTCATGAATCACAAAGACTATTGCTATTATTATATGTACCTAAAATCGTGGCTTTAAATATAACAAGTAAGAAGCTACATTCGAGTGTGCTCGACTGTGAGATTCCCACTACCCATTGTGAATAAAAGCAAAGTATTGTGGTATTATTCTCAAAATATACCGAAAATTCTATAAAAATACTAAAACATTGCAAATGGTATATTTAGTATACCGATTTAGTACCACATTTAAAATATACCACAGACGCCACAATATACCAGACTATCAGCCAAAACAACGAGTAAGTAGGCGTTTTTGCCCATACAAAAGTATTTCTTTAATTGATATGCGTGCAAACATACCTAATGCTGTCGAAACTATAAGAGATAAAACAAAATTTTTCTCGATAGCACTTGTTATGTTTGCAGGCAGATCAAGTTGGTTTTAAATTTGTGCCACGCCCACTTCCGCCCCCGAAAATCGCCAAAATCGAATAACAAGCGTAAGTCTAACGGGTATTTCACAATCGACCTTAGTTTTCTTACTTGTTTTGTATGTGAATCCAAATCATAGACACTCATACACAATATAGAAGAGTACTCTTAATCAGCGTCAACAGCGGAGTTGATATAGTCTCAGCGATTATAAGAGATAGACTATAATAGATTGACGACACTTGTTATTGTTGCACTCAGATCAATTTTACTGTCGATTTTTGCAACGCCCACATTCATAGCTTCCTTATGTGCTTTAAAATGTAAGAGAAGTGGAATGATTCTCAACCCCATCAAAACAGATCAATATGAAGAAAAATATCATTGATTAAATTGATTCTCAACCCCATCAAAATAGATCAATATGAAGAAAAATATCAAAGAAAAATATCATTCCAAGAACATTGAGTACATAGTACATAGTACATAGTACATAGTACATAGTACATAGTACATAGTACATAGTACATAGTACATAGTACATAGTACATAGTACATAGTACATAGTACATAGTACATAGTACATAGTACATAGTACATAGTACATAGTACATAGTACATAGTACATAGTACATAGTACATAGTACATAGTACATAGTACATAGTACATAGTACATAGTACATAGTACATAGTACATAGTACATAGTACATAGTACATAGTACATAGTACATAGTACATAGTACATAGTACATAGTACATAGTACATAGTACATAGTACATAGTACATAGTACATAGTACATAGTACATAGTACATAGTACATAGTACATAGTACATAGTACATAGTACATAGTACATAGTACATAGTACATAGTACATAGTACATAGTACATAGTACATAGTACATAGTACATAGTACATAGTACATAGTACATAGTACATAGTACATAGTACATAGTACATAGTACATAGTACATAGTACATAGTACATAGTACATAGTACATAGTACATAGTACATAGTACATAGTACATAGTACATAGTACATAGTACATAGTACATAGTACATAGTACATAGTACATAGTACATAGTACATAGTACATAGTCAGAAGACATGCATAACTTATAACTTCCATACTTCCATTATATTATTCACAAGCAATTAAGTTTAGAATCATTGTTGAGTTTTTGGAAAAAATGCCATTATTTAAGAAATATTACATTACAGTCGTTGAGGAACAGTCGTTGTCTCCTAACAGAAAATGACATGCTTAACAATACTTGAAAGACTCGATTCTGATATCCGATAGCCTTTTTGACCTACAAAATATTTATGATTAGTATAAGGATCAGAAAAATATATAGAAATATATGTAAAATTACTTTCAAAGAAATTAAATTACTATACCATAGAGTATATAAACGGTTACACTGTCCCTAAAGCAACCTTTCTCATATGACCTTAGTCATATGTTGCAGCATTTGTAAGATGTTAACATAAAAATATGAATTTCTGTGGTGGTAACACATTCTTGATGAACGTCAAGCCGAGACGATATAGTCATGTCCGTCTGTCCGAATAAACACCTAGATTTCACAGACTATAAGAGACAGAAAAATAATTTTTTCGACAGCACTTGTTATGTTAGAAGGCACCGTAATTTTAAAGCTGGAATTGTGGTATATACAATAATAACTATAGTCTTTGTGATTCCTGAAAATTTGGTTGCAATCAGATAAAAATATTAGAAATTTTTAAAGAAATACTTTTGTATGAGCAAAAACGCCTACTTACTAGGGGTCTTAGTTGCTTTGGCTGACAAACTGGTATATTTTGCTCTCTATGGTATATTTTGATCAACACACCAAATATATAATTTGGTATAATTTTGATTTTCGTAGCGTATTATGTTGGTATATTTTACCATTATTTTTCTTTTACTCAAAATGGGTAGCGAGTATCTTACAGTCAATCCCACTCGACTGTTGATTTCTTACTTTTTATACCCGCTACCCATAGGGTAGAAGGGTATTATAACTTTGTGCCGGCAGGAAATGTATGTAACAGGTAGAAGGAGGCATCTCCGACCCTATAAAGTATATATATTCTTGATCAGCGTCAACAGCCGAGACGATCTAGCCATGTCCGTCTGTCCGTTTGTGTGTCTGTCCGTATGAAACACTGGATCTCAGAGACTATAAGAGATAGAGCTATAATTTCTTTTCGACAGCATTTGTTATGTTTGCACGCAGATCAAGTTTGTTTCGAACTTGACACGCCCACTTCAGCCCCCGCAAATCTAAAGATAACAAGCGTAATTTGAAGTTAGAGTTGCGAATTTTGGTATATACAATAATTGCTATAGTAGTTATAATTCCTGAAAATTTGGTTGCGATCAGATAAAAATTGTGGAAGTTATTAAAGAAATACTTTTGTATGGGCAAAAACGCCTTTTTACTAGGGGTCTTACTTGCTTTGGCAGACAATCTGGTATATTGTGCCGTATATGGTATATTTTAAATGCGGTACTATTCGATATACCAAATATATTATTTGGTATATGTTTAGTATTTTGTCGGTATATTCGGTATATTTTGAGAAAAATACCAAAATATATTTCTTTTATTCAAAATGGGTAGCGGGTATCTCACAGTCGAGTACACTCGACTGTAGCTTTCTTACTTGTTATTGTCAGCGATTGTTATATTTGCACGTAGATCAAGTTTGTTTAATTTTTTGACAAAAATCATATAGCAACCCTAGTTTTTAAGCTAGAGTCGCAAATTTTAGTGCATACAATAATAACTATAATCTTTATGATCCCTGAAAATTATATTGTATAAGTTATTATATTGTATTTAAGAAATTCTTTTGTATGGGAATAAAAGTCTACTTAGTACGGGTCTTAGTAGCTTTGGCTGACAATCTGGTATATTGTGTACTTAATGATATACTTTGAATGTAGGACTATATCAATTACCAATTATAACCTTTGATATATTTTAGTATTTTTCAGATATCGTTTAAGAATAAGACCGCCTTTTTTTGCTTTTATTCAAAATAGGTAACGGGTATCTCACAGTCGAACACACTCCACTGCAGCTCTCTTATTTTGTTTTGCAGGGCGGAATTTGAAACAAGCTTGATCTGCGTGCAAAAATAACATGTGCTGTCGAAAACAAATATACCTCTATCTTTTATAGTCTCCGAGATCTAGGTGTTCATAGGGAAAGACGGACAGACAGACAGACATGCTTATATCGACCCGTCTGTTGACGCTGATGAAGAATATATATATACTTTATGGGGACGATAATGACTCCTTCTGCCCGTTACATACAATTTTTGCAGGAACAAAGTTATAATACCCTTTTACCTTATGGGTGGAAAATTTATTTTATTGATAAGAAACTTTATGAAGTGGTGGGTTGCCTAATTTAAAAAATGGCGGCTACGGCTGTGTTTTACTTTCAGGGGTGGAATGCGGGCGTTTGGAGGAAGGCTACGTTAATTCGATCGCTGCCTTCAAAATTATGCAGAAAATGCAAAATTAGAAGCGAAAAACATTACCTACCCTTGTAAACTAGTTCCATTCAAAAGTTCTAATTTAAGGGATATTTTCTATAAAATGTTCGTAAATTTGATTCTCTGATGTACTGAAAACAAGTTCTACACCAACAACACTCAACCATAAAAGTGACATCCAAAAACTTCGTTTACGATCAAGACTATATAGACTCCATAGAATTAATTTGGGGAAATTAAGAAATATAATATATTTAATCACGTAGAGAATATTTTGTGGAAACAGAAAATACATGTAATCAACGCAATTTGAATGACTCGGCAAAAGAATTTCTTAAATAGCTTATAAAATACAATTTTCAGAAATCCCAAAGACTATAGTTATTAATGTACATATAAAAATTCGCGACTCTATCTTTAAAATTATGCTTGTTATTCGAGTTTTGTTAATTTGTGGGGCGTAAGTGGGCTTGGCAAATTTTGAAACATACTTGATCTACGTGCAAACGTAACAAATGCTGTCGAAAAAATTATAGCTCTATCTCTTATAGTCTCTGAGATCTAGGCAGAGAGACGGACGGATGGACATGGCTAGATCGTCTCGGCTGTTGGCGCTGATCAAGAATATATATACTTTAAAGGGCCGAAGATGCCTCCTTATGCCTGTTACATACATTTGCTGCCGGCACATATAATACCCTTTTACCTTATGAGTAGCGGGTATACAAATTCATCAGACGAAACATATATATTGATATGAGGTTTTAGAAAACTCAAAAAAGGCTTAGTAGATCTAATTTCTCCAAAATCTCTTTTCCAAACGATTTTATGACTTCGTTAACTCGAAGCGTAGATCCGCGTCATCGACAGCATTTATGTTATTGTCTTTGGAGAATATGACAGTATTTAACGGTCCTGGTATTGCCGATTTATTTGCGTACTTTTTCCAAACGACATGTTCTGTTTCAAGTTTTCAAAATTCCTTCTCTTATCCTTATGAGGTAAATTCATCTAATTGTATTGTTGGTCATTGATTGATTATAATTGATTATAAAACCCGTTTTTTTCGGCAGGCCCGGATGGAGTGCCTAGTTGTGTGCTAGGGTATTGCGCTGGTATTATCCGTATATCGCTTCTTAAATTGTTTGAATTATCCGTTAACTCATGCTCTTTTCCAAATATCTGGAAAAAATCATATATTATACCTATCCTAAAAAATGGGATCTAAAAATCAAAATTATCGCTGTATATCTAAATTGTTTGCGATTCCGAAAGCATTTAAAAAAAATTATAACTTCTTAACTGCACCATTTGTGTAAGTCTATAATTTCACCTTACCAACATGGGGATTGTGAAATCTAGGTCCACATCTACTAACTTATTGGAGTTCTCCTCTATTGTAATTAAAGGATACGAAAATAAAATGCAAAACGGATGTCATTTACACCGATTTTAGTAAGGCTTTTGACTCAGTAAATGATCACCTCTTAACATACTGTATAAACTTAATCTCTTAGGGTTTCCTAATTGAGTGGAACTCCTCATACCTTTCCAACAAAATAAAGAATGTTTATTTTAATGGCTTTGCATCTAAATGTGTCGAAGTTACTTCTGGTGTGCTCCAGGGTAGTCATTTGGGTCCTCTTTGTTCATAAATGATATTCCTTCTGTTATAGAGAATTGCCTGACATTCAGTGATAGTCTTGCGAGCAATGTGACCTTAATCGTTTAGAATCTTGGTGCAGAGTAAATATGTTATGTCGAAAGGATTCAACGATCCCTACATCACTAAAACTTTGTACGTCTCACTGGTTCGTCCTATCCTTGATTACGGATCTATGAGGATTGAGTCGGTGCAAAAACAATTTTTGATATTTCCTCTTCGTAGTTTAAATTGGAATGCTAATATAAGATTACCAGCTTATCACAGTAGACTTTTATTACTAAACTTTCCTTCTCTTTCTGACAGTAGAACTATGCAAGGTGCTGTTTTCATACAGAAACTAATTAATGGTGGAGCTGTTAAGTCAAATTAGTTTTGTGGTTCCGGTCAGGATCACTAGGAAGAACTACTAGAACTACTAACTTTGCTTGCCATAATCCCATCCGTATTCTGTGTGTGAATAATAATAATCTCAATAACGTATCATAGTTTACTCCAGTAAATCTATTCCTCTGCTTAAAATCTCATTAATAGCACATGGGCATTTCCGGCAAATGGTAAACCACGACCGAAAAAAAAATCTTCACATTCATCATATTTTTTTGTATAATGTCATAAAGAAATATCCAAATTTTCATAATGTAATTGATCCATAGCATATCTTAGTTGTTTTTATAAAAAAATTTTCCTGAAAACTGAAAAAATGTAATTTTTTCACTTTTATATGCTTTTTTTTTGTTTAATTATTTAACAAGAAAAACATAAGATATGTTTGCATTTTTTCTAATAGCAATCCAATAATAAGATAAAAAATGCAAAGTGAGCGAAAAAATGTTCAATTAACTCATAATTTTTATTTTGCTTATTATCTATGTATGTTCAAATCGTATGTACGTTCGCGACCGAAAATATCATTTTATTGTTATTGCTTCGCATCAAGTGCAAGCAGGTGAATGAAACTTCGCGTGTTAAGTTATTTTGGTATACATATTTTAAATATAAAAAATCGTTGGGGTTACTCCAACCAATATTTTTATATTGATTGTCAAAGTAGCGTACGTTCGCGACCTTACCTATAAGTAAATGTCGATTTTTACTTGCGTCGCATGGATTTTTGAAAAAAAATATGTCGTTTGCAGTTACTTATTACTTGTTAGTTATTACGTATTACTTATTCCATATTTTTCTTGTTATTAATAAATTTCAGTACATATTTCATATTTAATAAAAATTTATTTTTTTGCTTTAAATGTTATTAGACACATTAAATTGAGTTAAATCCGTTTGTTTTTAAGAAATATAAAGTTATTAATCTAAAAAGTACGTTCGCGACAGGAACTTAATTAAATTAAAAAGAAATAAATTGAGATATTTTCTTGGCTTGATAAAAAGCTACATGAAGCTATTTTAAAAGTAAAGTTATTGCTTTAGAATATTCCGTCTCAATTCGCAGATTTTTGCATTCTTCTAGCTTAAGCCAAAGTCGACTTCAATTTTGCGTACGTTCGCGACCGCATGTTTTTTGACAATATTATGAAAATTAAAAATCGATGCCCATATTTATCGAGTATTTAATTGTTTTTTATCTTCTTATACTCCTAACATATTTTGCTTCCCTATTAATATAGAATTACTAGTGTATTTAATTAGCTGTCAAGCGTCTTTTAATATTTATTCGCGGTTTTCGATTAATGCATGCTGTTCACAAATTTATTTTGTTTTGTCCGCGCGTCCACAAGCCCGTGCTTGGTATCGCTAAGCCACTTGATGGTAATGTACGTAAACGTCAAAAATATAAAAAAGTTTCTTTTTAAGCAAGATAAATAAGGAAATAGCAAGCCCATAAGCTAGAACGACAATTGCTAGTCGTTCAACACTGAGAATAAAAAAGTAAGAAAGTTACAGTCGAGTGTGCTCGACTGTGAGATACCCGCTACCCACTTTAAATAAAGGCAAAATATTGCTGTATCATTTTCAAAATATACTGAAAATACTAAAAAATGCTAAAAATATACCAAATGATATAGTACACCATTCAAAATATACCATAGACGGCACAATGTGCCAGATTGTCGGCCAAGGCAACTCAGACCCCTAGTAAGTAGGCGTTTTTGCCAATACAAAAGTATTTCTTTAATAACTTCCACAATTTTACGCTTGTTATTCGATTTTTTTGATTTGCGGGGAGCGGAAGTGGGCGTGGCAAAAAATTTGAAACAAACTTGATCTGCGTGCAAACATAACAAATGCTGTCGAAAAAAAATTATAGCTCTATCTCTTATAGTCTCTGAGATCCAGTGTTTCATACGGACGGACGGACAGACGGACATGGCTATATCGTTAGGCTGTTGACGCTGATCAAGAATATATATACTTTATAGGGTCGGAGATGCCTCCTTCTACCTGTTACATACATTTCCTGCCGGCACAAAGTTATAATACCCTTCTACCCTATGGGTAGCGGGTATAAAAAGGTAGCCATTCAATAACAAAACAATGCATTCGAGGCTGAAACAATTAAATGTTTCTGCAAAAAGTGCCAATGATGCTTGACACAGAAGCCGCTGAGAGAAGACGAGTAGAGTGATTGTTAAGCTCCACCCACTAAATGGAAATCAATTAAATGACGAGCTCAGAATTTTAGATGATTTTGAAAGATGGAATTAAAGACGATTTTTTATTCCAGAACTATAAGTATGCAGTTAAGCGAACCTGCGGAAGTCGAGCTAAATTAAATGTAATTAAATTAGTTTCAAACATCAAAAAATGAATTAATTAAAATGACCAATCTTCAGTGTAAAAATTAAAAAAAAATTGACTTGTGGGAACCTTATAGAGGTTTGTAGCTATACCGGTGTTAAATGGTTGGACACAGAAGTCGCATATTGTGGATACAGTTTTGGCAAAAGACTGCAGACACTAGCGGACAAACAATGACCAGCTAAAATGCCAAGCAATGTAATGCAAAATTAGATTGCAGTCTTTCTTAGTAAAGTTAATGTTTTTTGAATTGCACATCATCACATCGATTTAGCTGTCAGGGAATCTCAGGGATATACTACTGTAATCTCATTGCTTTCGATGTCTTGGGATCTACTAGATTCGTACAACTACAGTTGCCTGTGGCACAATCCGTTGAGCAGCTTTCTTGGCTATGGTGTAGAGAGTGGATGCCAACAAACACTTCGAAATCTTAAGTTTCTTGACGCTGTGTCCTTTCCATAATGGATACGTAGGACTTTCTTTTGAGAATTTTAAACTACTCATATTAAGAAACAAATATTTCATTAAAAAGATTTCAATACTAATTTTATATTGCAAAAACGGTTGAAGATGTCTGGTCTTAATTGCTTTGGAAGATATAAGTAAAGCTAGCAAACATCATTTGAAATTAAGATTCATAACTTTACGTAGAGTAGCATCAATATCAGTACCTTACATAAAATTTCTTTTCTCTCAGCGCATGTACATATGTACATAATAACCCTCATACGATAATCTAATAAAGAGATGGAGAGAGAGAGCATGTGCTCTTTGGATATGTATGTGATTGCTTTCCTGTCCGCGCAGTATAAGATGATTAATTTCGATACTTATGTATATTAGGCAAATATGTGAGCAAATGCAAAAAAAAAAAAACAAATTTACGACATTGTTAAAAAACTAACAAATATTACAACAATATACTGAAGTGGATCGGACATGTTGAACAATTTTAAAGGTATACTTTTAGGCTGCGTAGGTAAATATTTAAACTCAAATTGTTTCACACTGACAATTGCTTAGATGCACAGGGTAAAAACACGATTAATTTACTTATAAAAAATCGAGAGCTAATCGCTTATGGGTTGCTTTCATTTTTAAAAATAAAAAAATACATCCAGCACAAGCTCCCCATTAATGCTTTAAAAAATAAAAATATAAATTAGGGCAATGTTGAAAAAATGAAGGCAGTAAAAAATTGGTATCGCTTTTTATGTACACTTTTTTTTGCCATTTGAGCCTTAGGCAGAAGCAACAGGCGCAAGCCAGTTAAGAGGTAGCTCATACATATAACTCACACTCTCGACATATATTTTTTCGGCGTTTTTTATGTTTCTGCAGTGCTTACTGCTATTGGGAATGGTTACATCAATTGGAATGGGAACAGGAATTGTACTCAGTGTGTCCGGGCTCAAAGCTAAAAATCGCTTCTGGCCGCATGTTAATTAACTTGACTTTGTGGTCAAGTGCCGTCAACGTGGGCATAACCTTATTCAGTGCTCCGTTTCATGGAAAAAAAACATAATGTGTTTGTTTAAATGCCAAAATGGCCAATCCCATTTCCATTGCCAACCAGTGCCACAGGAATGTGTGAATAAAAACAATTAAAAGGCGGCAAATCGCAACAATTATGGGCTCTGATTTCAAAAAAAATCTTTCCTACATGTTTTTTGTAATGTGGTAAGATGTGTCTATTTATTGAAATAAATAACATCCACTTTTTACGGTTACTTTAATTAGTATTACTTTTATTATTATACCTCAAAATCTTCTTGCAATCCAAAATTGAATTTTACAACTAATTACGCAACCAGAATGAACAATTAAACGCCATGGAAATTCAAATGTCCAGCAGAGTGCACACTACCATTCATCGCCGGTAGATGTCGCTATTGAAAAGTACCATCACACTCTCTTGGCTGCTCTTTTATACATCTCTTCAATAAGACAAGTTTAAGCTCTCTTAAATTTAATAGTAAGCTATCCAAAACTTTTAATTTCTTTCTGCAAACGTATAACGGTGGGAATATTTTTGTCTGTTCTTTTGTATTGAACTCAAGTTTGAATATCAGAGGTGTTGATATAAATATTAGTAAAGACTGCGAATGCTTTCAAGGTAATAACAAAAAATAACCCTAACAATATTTTTAATAAATCATAAAGGAAATTTTATATTTACTGATATAAAATAATTAAAAGTTTCTTCCTCCTATATATGTATATGTTAAATGTATGTATAAATCACTTCATATACAAATTTCGAGCGGGAGTGCAATTAAAGTCATCGCAGCCTACAGCCACCATTGACAAAACAAGAGGAAAAAACATTTAAAAATTAAAGTATTTAGATATTGGTTTTCAAACAAAACATTTATTGGTCAATGAAATCGCATGTCGCTTTGAAGGCCAATATGAGATACATATGTTACTACATGTTATTTTGATTATACACAATCACATGACCATTTTATTAACATATTCTTTCATCTTAGACTTGTCAACAGTTACAAACAGTACAAGCATTATATAAAATGTGAAGGATTGTTCAATTTGAAGTTTTGTTTTTATACCCGCTACCCATAGGGTAGAAGGGTATTATAACTTTGTGCCGGCAGGAAATGTATGAAACAGGTAGAAGGAGGCATCTCCGACCCTATAAAGTATATATATTCTTGATCAACGTCAACAGCCGAGATGATATAGCCATGTCTGTCTGTCCGTCTGTGTGTCTGTCCGTCTGTCCATATGCACACTTAGATCTCAGAGACTATAAGAGAGCTATAATTTTTTTTGACAGCATTTGTTATGTTTGCACGCAGATCAAGTTTGTTTCAAATTTTAAGCACGCCCACTTCCGCCCCCGCAAATCAAAAAAATCGAATAACAAGCGTAATTTTAAAGATACAGCTGCGAATTGATGTATATAATAATAACCATAGTAGTTATGACTGCGATCAGATAGAAATTGTCGAAGTTATTAAAGAAATAGTTTTGTATGGGCAAAAACGCCTACTTACTAGGGGTCTGAGTTGCTTTGACCGACAATCTGGCACATTGTGCCGTCTATGGTATATTTTGAATGGTGTACTATACCGATATACCAAATATACCATTTGGTAGGTTTTTAGTATTTTTGCAGTATATTCGGTATATTTTGAAAATGATACAGCAATTATTAAAAATGGGTAGCGGGAATCTCACAGTCGAGCACACTCGACTGTAGCTTTCTTACTTGTTTTTATTATTGTAATTTTTAAAGTTTTTATTTTATTTATTAATTGATTGTGATAAAGAATTTCGTTTATTATTGTAGCAAATATTTCTTAAAGTTTTTTTATTGATAGTGTTAGACCGTCTACTTAAAAGACAATAATGACGCACTAACTTTGTTGATACTTTTTATTGTCTGTACCTGTAAAGAAAGTGGGTTTTATGGCTTTTGTGCCGCTAAGTAGGTGCACATACGAAAGAAGAATCTACAACCATATATATCAATACACGATATAGTTATTCTTGTATAATATACTCGTAGTATTAGTTGCACTATGACTTCCAGTTCAATATGCGTTTGAGTCATTTCGATTGGTTAGGGGTATGAGGTATGAGTTAAAGTAAGGCTGCGGTCATGAGGGAGCCTGCTGCAACTTTTGTTGCCATCGCAAGTGCTCGTGCAGCAACAAGCAAACATTCGCACACACCGGTGACGGTTGTCAGACACAAGGGATAAATGGGATGGGGGAAGCGCATAGGTAAAGAGAGTGAGGAGACAGATATAAGGAAAGAGTTAATCGGGCGATACGAAACGACCGACGCACAGCGGACGCAGCCGTTGTCAGCGTTTTTATGGTACAATGCTCAACGCGACCGCGTAAACGTTTTCAAGCTATGTAATTAACATTATGTATCCCAGTTCCAGTGCCCAGTGTATGCGTGTGTGTAATGAAAAAATGGAAAAAGTGCGTGAAAGGGTTATACAAAGTGCAGGGTATATAAGTGGCGCTGCAATCCATTTAATAGAATGAAGGGTTTCACTTTGTAATTTATATTATTATTTCAAGTAACCTACCACAAAAAAATAACTGTAAAATAATATTGAGAACAGCAGCAAGAGGCCGAGGCCTAAAGCAAGAATAAGTAACAATCAGTTTTTATCTAATTCAAGTTTGAGATCTCGAATGGTAAAACAAACTGTATTGCAGTTCTTATATAAATGTTTATTACGTATTCTATATAAATATACTGTAATCGCGATTCTGGCGTATAATAACTTTGTGCCGGCAGGAAATGTATATAACAGGTAGAAGAAGGCATCTCCGACCCTATAAAGTATATATATTCTTGATCAGCATCAATAGTCGAGACGATCTAGCCATGTCCGTCTGTCTGTCCGTCCGCATGAACACCTAGATCTCAGAGACTATAAGAGATAGAGCTATAATTTTTTTTTGACAGCATTTGTTATGTTTGCAAATCAAACCCCCGCAAATCAAAAAAATCTAATAAGAAGCGTAAAGCTAGAGCTGCGAATTTCGGTGTATACAATAATAACTAAAGTATTTATGATTCCTGGAAATTTGATTGCGATCAGATACAAATTGTGGAAGTTATTAAAGAAATACTTTTGTATGGGCAAGAACGCCTACTTACTAGGGGTCTGAGTTGCTTTGGCTGACAATCTGGTATATTGTGCCGTCTATGGTATGTTTTGAATGTGGTACTATATCGATATGACAAATATACAGTTTTGTATATTTTTAGTAGCTTTGTAGTATTTTTGGTATATTTTAAAAATAATACCGGAATATTTTGCTTTTATTCAAAATGGGTAGCGGGTATCTCACAGTCTTACTTGTTTTATTGGCGTTGATGGAAGTGGGTGTGCCAAAAACTTGATACGCGCACAAGCATTATAAGTGCTGTCGAAAAAATCTCTTATAGTCTCTGAGCTCATACAGACAGACAGATCAACTAAAAACTTTATATATTCCTACTTCTGTCTGTTACATAAATGTATTTTCTTTAGGCATAAATTTGTATGAATATTTATATTTCTTTTTCAGATACCAAAAAATAAAACTATTGAAAAAACTACCAGCAGTTATACTCGAATGAAACATACGGCCATCAACTTTTAATAAGAATGTAAGACTTATGTTACGAGCAGTAGGAAAGCGGATTGTTATCTAAAATAAACTTAAACTCTACATTTGTTTAAAATACCGGAAAAGATCTCCCATTCTTTTGAACTCCGGAGGATGAAAAGTTGATCAACGTCTAACAGTTCCGAGATCTGGCTGTCAATATTAATAGACAGACAGATGAACATGTGTATGCCCCGGTTAATGCAGAACAAGAATATGTACCTATATACTTTATAAGGTCGGCTGGGATACTGGATAAGAACAGCACTAAGTAAAAAAAAATTTGTAAAAACTAAAATAAGAATTTTTTAAATAAATATTTTGTTTGCCTTTTATAATTACAATAATATATAAGCGTTTGCTTAAAAATAATAATAGATTTAATATTACATTCTGCAAGCTCAAACCCTAATCTCAAAACTATGGCACTCGAAAAGACAGATTTTATCTTTTTAATATCCTTTCCCACTTTCTGTTGATTTTCATTGTTTTTGTAAACTTAAATTTGAAATTGCTGTACGCATTGCCAAATAAACAAGCAAACACCTTTAGAAAAGGGGAAAACAGAGAGAGGCATAGAGAAAGAGAGAGACAGTCCATTGCGCATATTAGCAATGAACGGAACCACGTCACCCATTATACAAGCAAGGCTTTTGTACATCCGGCACCTCCTTATCCCACCCTACCCCACCCTTTTCCTCTCTATGGTCGCGGCTGTGGTCCTGGCCATGCCATACAATCGATTCTCCCTCCTCAATTAAATTATATTTGCGCAGGATTTCTGTGTGTTTTCCTGTTTCTTCCTGCTTGCCTCTGTCTCTCATTTCCCCAAAAAATTCACTAAATGAAGCGTGGCCATCGCTAAGCGCCACTGCTACTACCCGTCTCCCCTGTTATTCCCGCAGAAGGAAATGCGTCTTGCCCAAAATTGAGACATGGAAAAAAGCAAAAGAAGAACCAAAAAAAATGGACTACTACTGCAGATGATAGCAGTATGGACAACGTGGACTATGCCATGAACAATTAGGGTTGAGTTGGTGGTGCTTGGATGGGATGGGTCTACAACTTGGTAGCTAACAAGATAAGTTACAAAGGGACGATGAAATTCAACTGTCAGGTTTCCACCCACTCACAATTATATAAAATGGCACCACTTTTACTTTTCTTTTACTCGTTTCAAATATTTTGTTTCAAAAGTAATTTTTTTTATTTGTATTCCTTAGAATGCACAAACCTTTTGGAAATGCCCCATCCAGCAAATCATAAGAACAACAAAAAAAAGTCGACTCGCATTCATCTTTTTTAAATGATTGATTATTTCTACAAAATAAAATGAGCAATGAAGAAAATAAAGGGTTCAAAAACCATTATATATAAAGTACGAAGGCTATGTAGAATATAGAAATTGAAGCGATATGTGGCGACGAAGCCTTTCATATTTTCCATGCATGTAGCGAGAGTATTTTATTATTATAGTAATATTGTATAATTACCCATTTTTATATCCTCTACACATAGGGTGCCAGTAGGAAAGGCAGGCAGAAGGAGGCATCTCCTCTTACATATATATTCTTGATCAGCGTCAACAGCCGAGATGATATGGATTTGCCGCTCTGAATATATGTACATCTAAATCTCAGAAACTAGAATAGATAGAGCCATCATTTTGTTCGACACCACCTGCTATTATTTTGCCTACTCCTAAATATATTTTATTTACTTTGTAACCTTGTTAAAAAATATTAGATGGGGATACCTACATACCTACATATATATATGTACACCTGGCCCTCGCTTAACTCGGACTCTTTTAGCACGAACGCGGTCTTACACGGTTACAAATTTGCTCCCATCCCCCTTTTAACACGATAAAAACCTCGTTCTTACACGATTTTTTGATAAGGAGCCACCAAAATGAGAAAAAATGTTGAAGCATACTGGCTTAAGCTATAAATGCCACCAAATGCATTTCAAACTTGATATGAATAGACCCATATCAGATCTCCTTACTTTTTAACATTTTTAAATTTCTATAAAGATTAACCTGTTTAATTATTATATGAAGCAACTTTTTTAACTAAATACCAGCTTTTAGTTTTGAAAATATGAACGTTATGCATTTTTTAAAGGCATATGCATAATAACTTTTGGTTAATTTTTAACTTTAATAAAAACATACCAAATTTAAACAATACAAAAATTTTGTTGCTGCCAATTTTGAATTTTGCGAACGTAACTCCTTATTTTGTATTATACGGTTTTTAATTTGTTAGTGTGTATAGGTGGAACACAAACTTCATCTGTATTCAATAATGGCAAATGATGTTTAAAAATTTAAGCTAAATCGCTTATATGCTCTGAAAAATATATGACATAGAAATTAAAATAAAATAAAGTAATTTATTCGCTGAAGAGGAATCTGAAAATTTTTTTTTCGACAGGGTACAACTGTCTGTCTATCAGTGTCTCTTAGTGTCCAAGCTATACCATTCGCTTACAAGCTAAAATTATTTATGATAATTTCTAACCGTAAACCTTTTCATATAAAAGAATCTTGGTTTGGTCAGCGTTTCACCCTCTGCAGTTTTAGCGAGTCAAATCGATATGCAGATAAGGATCGGCTTCATTCAGTATAGGTCACAACAGCACATGACAAAGTTCATAGAGGGGGATGGGGATGGGAAAGGGTTAGAGATAGACCACACCAGCTGCCAGCGATCAAATTCCAATCTAGTCTGTTGCTGGGCCAGTCCAAAAGCACAGCATCGGAACAACCCTTCGAATCTCGCAATAATTCAGCATATACCTGTCCATATAATCTTGTGTATGCTTGCGTCCTCTGTCCAAGTTCGTTGTTCTTTTCATGCATAAATTAACCTACTGGAAGAGCGGTCCCTTGACTGGTGAAGGATCGGTCAGGTACGTCGCATTATCACTCACATTTGTATAAGTTTTGGGCATGTGGTAGCTATGCTACAAAGCAAATGCAAATCCTCATCCATCCACACGCAACATCTGCTGATGATATTTGTGAACATGTACAGATATACTGATATAAATTATTTTTTAACGGAAACTAAACAAGTGAGAAAGCCACAGTCGAGTGTGCTCGCAAAACGACTAAAAGTATACCAAATGGTGAATTTAATATATTGATATAGTATTGCATTCATAAGAGTGCAAAATATACCAGATTGTCAGCCAAAGCAACTAAAACAAGCGTATTTCTTTAATTCTACCCACTGCCCATAGGGGAAGCATTTCCGACCCTATAAAGTATATATATTCTTGATCAGCGTCAACAGCCGAGACGATCTAGCCATGTCCGTCTGTGTGTCTGTCTGCCTGTCCGTCTGTCCGTATGAACACCTAGATCTCAGAGACTATAAGAGATAGAGCTATAATTTTTTTTCGACAGCATTTGTTATATTTGCACGCAGATCAAGTTTGTTTCAAATTTTAAGCACGCCCACTTCCGCCCCCGCAAATCAAAAAAATTGAATAACACGCGTAGTTTTAAAGCTACAGCTGCGTATTGATGTATATAATAATAACCATAGTAGTTATGATTGCGATCAGATAAAAATTGTAGAAGTTATTAAAGAAATACTTAGTCTTAGTTGCTTTGGCTGACAATCTGGTATATTGTGCCGTCTATGGTATATTTTGATATTATTATTATTATAACAAATACACCGTTTGGTATATTCTTAGTATATTTGTATTTTTGGTATATTTTGAATATAATACCGCAATATTTTGCTTTTATTCAAAATAGGTAGCGGGTATCTCACTTTCTTAGTTGTTTTGTTTTGCGAGGGAAAAAATCTAAAAATAACTTGATCTGCGAGACATCGAAACAAAAAAAATAGTTCTATCTTTGATAGCCTCTCAAATCTATATGTCCATATGGACAGACAGACGGACTTAACTATATCGTCTCGGCGGTTGACGTTGATCAATTATATACATACTTCATGGGGTAGCGGGTAGAGGGTATATACAACGTTATTTTGACATTTACTCCACTTAATTATACAATATTAAAACCATAAACAAAATTGTGACTTGCACGAAAATAAATAATGAGAAAAAGAATGCATTCTTCTCATACGATAATCTTGAAATGAACTAAAACTTTAAATGAAAAAAAACATGAATATAATGTTTGAGCAATACTTTTTTGCTAGTCTTTTTCCACTTTTTTATTACAATAAAATAGGGTAAACATGAAAAAACTCGAATTACATCATCCTCAACACTGCGCTAGTTAGATAGGGAGCTCAACGCTCCTTTGCCAAAAAGATGCGACAGACGCCGATACAAGCTATCGTCCATCATCTATATACTTTATTTGTATGTGCATACGAGTATACATACATACATATAAACAGAGGGTGTTTTCAATGCACTGTAATTGTGCACGAATATATGTACATTAACTAAAGTAAATATGTACTTACAATTGTTCCTATATTAAACCTATTATCGTATAAGGTACACACACTTTTATGCACTTGTATATACTTATGTGCATAAATTATTTATAATATGCGAGTGGCGAACGAAAAGTCTGATTATCTTATACATACGGCATACTATGTATGTATGTATGTACAGAATGCATGTTCTAGGGTAGTTGAATATAGTACACACATATTCATATTTGTATGTCCTAAACCTTTTAAAAAATTCAATAAATTAATAAAAACCAAAAATAAAACTATAAATTACTATTTGTTTGTAATTCTTAAATAGATTATGTGTTGATTAATAAATAAAATCAAATCAATATAATATATAAATCAATATAAAGTTAGAAAGCTAAAGTCCAATTCCATTAAAAGAAGAACAAAAACATATATAACATATAAATATGTCGCAAAAATACTTAAATATTTTAAATTAGTTAACCATATATGTATATATCGAAACATTATTATGATTCTGGCAACGATTTCAGGTATTTTCATGTAATGTTGACTGCAAGCAGCTGATTATTACAGTTGCACATTTTTGCGGTTTTATAGTGCAACTTCAACAATAGGAAGAAAATCGTCGAGGAGATTAATTTGGTTTTAAACACTGGTTCTCAGAGTCTATAGCTATACAGCTATATTATTTCATCGACAGCATTTGTAATGTTTGTACGCAGGTCATGTCAGTTTCAAATTTTTGCCACGCCCATTTCCGTCCCCGAATATATTTAATATCTTAGTATTTTGAGATATATTATTATTTTAAGTGTAAGGCCGCGTTGTTTTGATTTTATTCAAAACTAGTCGACCCGGCGAACTTTGTTCCGCCCTTATGAAGTTGTTTTTTTTTATTATAATTATTTCATTCATTATTATTGCTGATTTTTATATTTTTTCAATTTCCAAAAAGTGGCCGGTTTTTACATTTTTTCCAATTTCCAAAAATTTGCCGACTACAATTTTTTCCATTTTCAAAATTTTGTCGATTTTCACATTTTTTTCAATTTCCAAACTTTTTCCGATTTTTACACTCTTTCAATTTCCAAGATTTTGTCGATTTTTACTTTTTTTAACTTGTTATACAGGCTACCCATAGAGTATTATAACTGTGTGCCGACAGGAAATGTCGACCCTATAAAGTATATATATTCATGATCAGCGTCAACAGCCTAGACAGCCTAGATAAAGCCATGTTCGTCGACGTGACTGTTATTTCTGATTTATTGCATATGTATGTTACATATGTATGAATTAAAAATGCTTCCAAATGGTATTCGCATTTCGCCGACGACAAACCTAATAAACTTTCTTAGAAGTGAACAGGGCGCGGCAAAAATATAAAATATGTAATAGTCGAAAAAGTACTATAAAATTACAAGAGCCCTCAAGTCATACGGTCTAGATAATCTAACTATATTACCATAAACTATTCTATAGTATTTGGAGCGATATTTTCCAGAAGTCAACTTCATTTCTAAAATTTGACTTTTTAGAAATAGTTGTTGGCGTATTAGGAATGAGTTTGCAAGAATCTACAATTATCCCATCCACGTTTCTTAGGGAGTTTGTACAACTCCTCTGCTCCTACTTAATGTATCAAGTATCCATAAGTTTTTAAATATGTTTAAGTCTGACTGACTTGGCCAATTCATAACATTTAACGTAGTCCTGTTGAAAGACCCATTCTAAGAGCAAACTGTCACCTTATACGCCATGGTAAGTCTCCATATTGCAGTCTGCAGCGAACTGTTTGAGTTGATATTTCAAATCAGAGTAACGGTAATATGCTTATTATTTTTACATGACTAAAAACTCTTATTAAGCACGATTTTATTCTTAGCAATAAACATGGCTTCAACATTTTAGATTTCATTAAAATGTTAATAATAACACTATAACCTTACAAAACAAGTCAGAAAGGTACAGTCGAGTGTGCTCGAATGTGAGATACCCGCTACCCAATTTGAAAAATCAATGCGCAATGTATTCCCGACAGGGACTCGAACTGGCACACCACAATTACTATAGTAATTATTGTATATACCATTTAAAAAAAAAAAAAAAAATAATTTATGAGTCGCGACCGGGACTCGAACCGGCACACCACAACATGTTGGGCTTGCACACTACCAGCAGAGCCATTTTTGAAGACGCTATTTAACTCTAAACATCTATGACACGAGCAATTGTTGTCATGTTCATCTTCGTTGCAAAACTACACATGCATACACACACCACATGCATACAATACAATACAAACGAAAGCACATCAGGCGTTTTTGCCCATACAAAAGTATTTCTTTAATAATTTCCACAATTCTTATCTGATCGGAGATTTTCCCAAATTTTCATGTTGACAATCACTATAGTTTTTAGTAAATATAACAAAATTCGCAGCTCTAACTACGCTTGTTAGTCGATTTTTTTTGATTTGCGGGGGCGAGAGTGGGCTTGGCAAAAATTGGAAACAAACTTAACAAATGCTGTCGAAAAAAATTATAGCTCTCTCTCTTATAGTCTCTGAGATCCAGTGTTTCATACAGAAGGACGGACAGACGGACAGACGGACATGGCTAGATCGTTTCGGCTGTTGGCGCTGATCAAGATCATCAAGTCGGAGATGCCACCCTCTACCTGTTACATTTCCTGCAGGCACAAAGTTATAATACCCTTCTACCCTATGGGTATCGGGTATAATGAATGCGTGCACTGTTTAGTACGTATGCATATGTACGTACATATGTGTATTTCTTTTATCATACATATGTCATAGTAATTTAAGTTGATAACTACCGTTGCATCATCCGGATGGGGCTACTAAAAGGCACAAAAAGACGAAACGTAAAACATACACAACACATATGTACATACATATATGTATGTATAAAAACCATGCTTGTGCTGTAGTTTGCAGTGGTGAACTCTATCTAAAGATGCACAACCTTGACAGGGGCATTTGTCCTTGACTTTGGCCATCCTCAAAACTCTCAAAACATTCGCCAAATTTTATAAATAAATATTAACTTGATGCCGTCAACAAGTAAGATATCGACTCATCCATTTTAAAGAGAGTACACAAAACTATGAATGAATGTGTAGATAATTATTTTTGAATTTTGATTGTACCCCCCAGAAGCGTGAAAAAATCCAATTGCTATTTTTAATTTAATCAATAAAATTGTGGTTCTGTCCAGTCTGAAAGTCCGGAAATGCAAAAATCAATGTTCTCTCAGTTTCAAAGACATCTTAAATTGTTCGTATACGTATCTATATGTATATAGCTATGTATATTCATGGAAATAAGCATATAGTTGAGTATCGTTGTGTAGACACTCGCCCAAACATAGACAAATATACCAATCTGTGTATATAGGTACATACATATATAAACACGTACATATGTTGTACATATTTAATTCTATTCAAACACATGCAGTCTACCACACACACGTGCTTATGTATTGCACATGGCGTAAGTATATGAGCGTATTTTAATGCACATGAAATGCAACAGCGTTTCGACCAGCGGAAATGCATGAAGGACACACACACAGCCACTCGGCATACGCGCCACATACATTGCACTAACACACATACATATGTAGTAGACAGTAAAAAGAGGGAGGGAGCCAACGGAATGAAACAAGACAACACCAAGTATGAGACTGCATGCGGGAGGGAATGAAACAGCGAATGTATACAAACACACACTGCGTTTAGCCCATAACCAGACAAGAACTGCAGCGAAACTGCAATCCACCAGGGTTAGCGTAGGTGGTGGGCATTGCAAGTGGCGACGAGTTTAATATTGTGGTTGACTGGTGAGGAAGGAAAGGCGCCAGCGAAATAAGGGATGTTACAAACTGTAAAGCATGCATCTCGCCAAAATTGCATCGGTAGAGGCAGTTGACACTGCTTATTTACATATATTATAAATATGAAATAAAACACAATGTAAAAAAATAATAATAATAATACATATTCATATACATATACATATACATATACATATACATATACATATACATATACATATACATATACATATACATATACATATACATATACATATACATATACATATACATATACATATACATATACATATACATATACATATACATATACATATACATATACATATACATATACATATACATATACATATACATATACATATACATATACATATACATATACATATACATATACATATACATATACATATACATATACATATACATATACATATACATATACATATACATATACATATACATATACATATACATATACATATACATATACATATACATATACATATACATATACATATACATATACATATACATATACATATACATATACATATACATATACATATACATATACATATACATATACATATACATATACATATACATATACATATACATATACATATACATATACATATACATATACATATACATATATATATATATATACATATACATATACATATACATATACATATATATATACATATACATATACATATACATATACATATACATATACATATACATATACATATACATATACATATACATATACATATACATATACATATACATATACATATACATATACATATACATATACATATACATATACATATACATATACATATACATATACATATACATATACATATACATATACATATACATATACATATACATATACATATACATATACATATACATATACATATACATATACATATACATATACATATACATATACATATACATATACATATACATATACATATACATATACATATACATATACATATACATATACATATACATATACATATACATATACATATACATATACATATACATATACATATACATATACATATACATATACATATACATATACATATACATATACATATACATATACATATACATATACATATACATATACATATACATATACATATACATATACATATACATATACATATATACAACAAAAATGTGCAACTGCGACTGCAACGACTACTGCAACCACAGCTGCTGACTGCGGCATCAGCGTAGGCGTTCATTTGGCGCCCTAGTGGACGATGGGTCCGAACGATTTTAATTATAACATCGACTGTGCAATTATCTACAGTAAGCATTTCTTCACATAATAATACATATAATTATTATTATTATTATTATTATTATTATTATTATTATTATTATTATTATTATTATTATTATTATTATTATTATTATTATTATTATTATTATTATTATTATTATTATTATTATTATTATTATTATTATTATTATTATTATTATTATTATTATTATTATTATTATTATTATTATTATTATTATTATTATTATTATTATTATTATTATTATTATTATTATTATTATTATTTTTATTATTATTATTATTATTATTATTATTATTATTATTATTATTATTATTTATTACTAATACTATTATTATTATTATTATTGGTCACTGCCTGTTCACATCGCCGAAAATATGACGCAGCTGGTAGCGTAGCTGTGCTCTTGCTGACGCTGCCGTCGTCGACATTGCCGCTTTCACAGATGCTAACGTTGTCCTTTATCGACAACAGGAGTTTTTTTCTCATTATAAGCCTACCAACCCGACATATTCCCCATCTCGACCTGGATGTAGAATCTATATCTACATCCACAACATCGACTCCAATTTTTATTCCGCAATTATTTTGCCGTCGCATTCTGAATCAAACGCGTTAGTCTATGCAGTAGTGCAGTCGATTGCAGATCGTCCAGACCTCGCGGACCACTTTTATTTCTTAAATGTGAATAACTTTGTGTTTTTGTGTACACCAAAGAAATAATATACTATAAAACAAATACATAACAAAACAAAATGGAGAACCAAATCGATAAAAAGCATTAATAAGCACAGATTTTCAGTTCCCTAAATTTATTGCTTGCTATAACTTCTACTTATTTAATTTAATAATTTAATTTTCGTATTCTTTTCCAATTTCTCTTATTACAGATCATCATAATTTAATAAAAAACAATAGACCGAAAAAGTTTTCATGCCACGAAGCAAACTAAAAAACAATAGATCTTCAACGTCATCTTAACCATAATTCAGTTTAATAAACCAATAGAACGGATACAGTTTAACATATATACATAAATAACCATTTATAAGATTAATACTTCACATATAATTATACTTAAAACAAATTCAACCCTTGACCTGACCGATTTTTAACGAATTCTGAAACAACAACCAAACAGCAATTAGTTAATATATTATCACAAGAAGGAGTGACAACTATAACAATAAAAACCATATAAACATCAATAAAAATCACTAAGAAAAGAAATCAAAATTTGGAAACTATTAGATTATTAAAAAATGGAAATGAAAAGTACAAAATATATGAAGGAAACGAAAAACAAAATCTTGATATAACAATCTAGAAATAATTTGATTTTAATTAACTATAAATAAAAAATTAAATAATCATACATCATCATACTAATAATAATATTGATAATGTAAGACCCTTCATAATTAAAATCGAAACCGTTATACTTAATTCCTATGAAAGACATACCACTCGCACTGATATCAATCGAATAAAGGGAAAACAATTGGCAAAGAGCTCCTCTATTTTAATAAGCCTTCAGAATTTTAATAAAACATATAGCGACCAGCATCAAAATACTCCTATTTTATGTTTATCACAAACACACTGACACCGGAACAGACAGTTTTAAATACCATATCCCTTTTAGCTAGCCCCTATACACACACACACACAGTAAAGAAACGTTAAGAAAAAAATATATAGATTTTATTTTAAGAGAATCATTATAGTAGTTATAGTTATCCATCATTAACTGCTGTAATGAAAAATGTATACAAAATATTATTAGTACGTAAATCCGTGGATGTGATTTGGCTCTAATAAGTAACAGATACAAGTTGAAGGCTGTCGTTTCTGAAAGTTACGTTATTTGGAAAACAAAACTTGATGTACATTCTTGAAAATCATATGCAAATTTAGCAAAAAAAAAATATAATTTCAGTTAATAGCGAGACGTGGGAAAACATCAACATATTATTAGGTATTATTAATTAATCCGAGAGTAAAGACGAAAATCAATTAATATATAAGGTTTGAGTGATATTTTTAGGATTACATCTAAACATAAATAAAATTTGCAAATTGTGATGTCATACATTAAGCGAATAACTGAAAATTACAAACATAAAATTTCGAATATTACAAAATATAAAATTGCATAACATATATAACGAAATAAAAAATATATAAACTACAAGCAAATCAAAACTAAAATTATCAACTAAAAAAAATAATTACATTGAAAAAAACACAACGTGTGCCTTATGCTGGCCTTAAGTTCAAATTAGTTTCAATAATATTACATATAAACAATAATTCATAATTTTAAACGAAATTAAAATTATTCTGAGAGGACTCACTACAAAGTGGACCACTACAAACAACTATCATTAATGGAACAACTTATCGGTTGATTAAACATTTCAAATGAGAAAGTCGTGGAATGTTTGCGAATCAGTGGTAGGTAAATTACAAATAAAATCAATGAATTGGTTTATATATGAAACGGAATTACATTAAAACTTTCTTTATGTATATTATTATTTTCTTATATATTAATTTTGTATAGAAATTAAACTACATTACTTTTTACCAAATATGTAAATAAATTTGCACTATATAGGGCTTTTTATAGTAGTTTTTGATTAAAAGAAAAAGTCTTATCTTAAATGCAGTAAGATAGTAAATTGTTAACTGATGACAAATTAAACCAAAATCAAATAGATTGCGGAGATATTACGGAATTTATTGTATCGGTATATTTCATTTTCGCAAAACCATTGTGTGTGCGATTCAACTAACACCAATACTCCTGAGTAGATAGAGTTAAGAGGTGCACATTTAACAGCCCGGAGTACTCTCCTGTTCCTGTGCAAGAGCAACAGTCCAAGTTGATGTTAAGAGAGGATGCCGTGGATGCCGTACTGAAGGCCCCAACAACCAGCCCCAAGTCCGTGTGACGTTGACGCTGACGCTGACGCTGAAGATGGAACAGTCGCGTCTAAATGTGAGACCCGAAGATGTTTTGCTTTGACCCCGAAGATGGTTCGCATAAAGCGAGCGCGAGCGAGCGCTGCAATACGAAGACGTTTGACTTACTTTGCTCAGCTCGCGATGCTACGCGGCGCTTTTTTGCCTTTTTGGGCCAAGTTCTATTTCTAAGCACGCGAGAAGATGTGGTCTGAACCCTTAGCGATAGTCATATTTATACTTGTTTCGTGGCAGCGACAAAATTAGTTTTTCAATGGCTCGCGTGCAACCAGGTCCTTTTAGCTGATACAATAAGGTGCTACTCAATTATACTAAACAACTCCTCTCGAAGGAAATCGCGTGCAAATTTCTAAAGTTTTTCTACTTTCGCACAAAAATACATCGATTTAATAAGATCTCGCATGTAATGATCAACTTTTAAAAATGATTATTCTTTGATAATATAGTGCTTAGTTGATGCGAAACATAAAAGAAGTATTCTCGTGCCTATCATGAGAGATGTTGAAATCGAGTGTGTTTTCCATAAACATAAAAACGAAGAATTAATTAGATAATTAAAAAAAAAATTAATTATAACAACGAAATTTTTAAATTTACGTAACCAACTTTGTTGATTTATTCCATTTATCTCTTACAGTGAGTGAGGTAATAATGATAATAGAGCATTTCACATTCGTAATTACAATATATAAATAAATTGAGAAGTCTAATACAAAATAATAAAAAAAAAACAAATCATAAAAAAATGTTAAATAATAAATGAATGAACAAGTTCATAATATTCTCGAATACTTACATGGTCATAAGGTAGCATCTAAATTGAATGAAATATAAATTCGAATATATATCATTTGTAGTCGACATTCGTTATTTAGATCATTTTTGAGTTCCCTATATTCTTCTCAAATACCCTTCCAATGAGAAAGCTGAAAACTAACAATATCGATTGTTCAATTCTATAAAAAAAAGGATATTTCAGATTTATTGTCATCGCATCTCCAGCAAATCGATCATTTTGGATTAAAAGAAAAATCTATAGTTACAGTTGCAAGCGAAAGTTGAAAATCAGTTGGTTAGGAAGCAGCAGAGAGAAAATAACCCTTACCCCAAAATGTACATATGTGCAGTATCTGAAAAATAAATAAAGCTCACATTTTGTGGATGTTTCAAATGGATTCAGCTGATTTTTGGCAGCAGGCCCGAGTGCCGTTTGCCTTACAAGCTGCATCAACAATGCAGCATCAACAGCAGCAACAACAGCAGCAACAGCATCATCAGCTTCAGCTTCAGCTTCCACTTACGCACCCACAATCTAATACGCAGCCGTCAGGCAATCAGCAGCAAAAGCAACAATCCGACCCCGCGACTACTGCAACGACTACCAATAATAACCACCTGCCATTGAACAGCAAATTGCAGACAGGCCATCTGCAGCAGCAACAGCAACATCAACCGCAGCAGCAACATCATCAACAGCAAATGCAATTGCAACATCAAGTAGAGCAACAGTGTTATGTTAGCGAAGCAAATAATTTTGAAGCGGAACAAGATGTTGTCACAACGACGTCAACATCGAACCATCATTTACTATTCAATGCAGCTGCTGCCGCCGCAGCAGCGGTACATCTTAAATCGACGGCCCTCAATAATCATAATCAAAACAATAGCAACAACACAAATTCAATTGACAGTCATCTCGTATCAAGTTTGCCAGTGAAGCTGAAACATGAGCATGGACAGCAGTCGGATCCTCGCCAGCAACAGTCCGAAACTGAGACTTACAGTGGCAGCGGATTCTTTGGATCTGTTCACATGGCGGATCAGCAATCGCATAATAAGCAGGAACAGGATCGCAGCACTACACCAATAACGAATGCAAATAAGGCTATGTCGCAAGGTCAGCAATCCCCACAGCATTCTATTACACCATCTGGCGGCTGTTCCACGCCTGATATTAAGTTCAGCAATGAAAAGTTGGCCAACGAGATTCAGGTAACCTTCCATTTATATATGAATCGAAAGCTTATACTTTAAGTACACGATCTGGATTGGAGAATGTAGATTCTGCATCAGATGCAGGGTGCGCTAACAAATTGCCTCTTTTTGTGAATAATTTTCATTATCAATATATAGTTAAAGTACTGCTAGTGATCAGCAGGGTTCCACAATATTTTGATTGTCACTAAATTTCCCATATGTGTGTTCGACTCGTATGCTGAGTGACCTTGAACACATTAGAAAATTCATTTGAAGTTACCAAGAGAAAAATACTTGTCTCTTAGAGTTTCAAACAATCGAATAACTTAAAGAGAGTCGCACACATTTTGCTGAATGGGGTGTATAATTTTTAAGCGAGTGAGCGAGAGAGAAAGAAAAAGTGAGGAGTAAAAGTAAAAGCAGCACTCGTAAATTTCCCATCCGGTTCTCTGATAGCTCACATTTCCCCTTAATAGAGCGTGTTCTCAGCAGGCAAGTTATTCGGGTTCATTGCAAGCTTCTAATATCCCCGTTTCTGTTGCTCTCAGGTTGCTGACAACTTTCCAGTTGTTTTTATATACATACATACATATACAAGAGCAAGCTGCGTGTTACACATGTATACATACATATATGTATGTAAATAAATGAGTGCTTCTTGTTCTTTAGGTTTAGTTTTAGCATGGTCATAAGAAAGTCTTTTGCAATCTCGTTTATATTTCCTTTCTATGTTATGCTTGTGTTCATGTAACAAAGAAAAAAAAAGAAAGAGATAGAAAGACAGAGAGAAAGAGAGAGAGAGAGAGAGAGAAAGAGAAAGAGAGAGCGAGAGAAATGGTCAGTCAGCAAGTGCAAGCGAGCGAGCTAAAAACAGAAAGAGAGATGGAAGGGAGAGAGCAGCATAAACGTTTTCAGCTTACTTAATTTTTCAAGTAACCCCTATTCAAAACGATTCGCGTGCTGTTGACACTCGTTATTTCTCCTCCTTTGGCTATACGGTGATTGTGTATACATATGTATGTTTGTCTCCGCGTACGAATAAGTGTAAGCGTGACTGTGTACTTACGGCTGGGGTGGAATTTGTGGGTTGTGTGTTTCGGGTGTGAGTCGAAGTTTAGTTTTATACATATACGCACACAACGACAATCATTATTTCTATTCTTGCGTCGGACGCTACACTGCCTCCCCTCCACAACCACCACTGCTAGAGCCCTGGTCTGACTGAACGCAGCACTTGATGAGGAACAGAGAGCACAAGCTTCATTTTCTTCTCCTTTTTTATAGTTGATTTTTTTGTCGTGAATGCTACTCGCGCATAATTTCTTAAAGAAAACAATAATAGAACGGACACGATGCTCCCGATGAAATAGAAAGAGAAGCAATATTTGGCGCTAGTTACAAAGTCAGCAGAGAAGCTGGCGTCGGCGACGATGCCGTTAACAATTACGATAGAATAAAATAAGAAGACGTTTAGACTGCTATCCCGTTTGTGGATAAGGCGAAGGCGTCTGCCGGCAGAAGTCCAAAGGACATCGGGCTGTCAGGTTGTCGAGTTGTGACTTTGCCGCGTCGTCCCACTACAAGTAAAATCTAAATTTCACAAAAAACGCTATAGTTGTGTTCTTTTGTCGCGGAAAAAGTGATTTTCATTATCTGCTCTATACATAATCGGGAAAAAACAACATTAATCGTGTTCGAAGTTGAAATCGAAAAGCGCTTAACTGTAAAAATATAGGAAATATTCGTGACCGGTTCAGGTGCCCTCGAAGCACGAGCGCCAACCTTCATTCACACACACATACATACTCGTCCACACACATGTTGTTTGTATGCAAATACACAAATATGCAAAAGTATGTAGTATAGCCATATACACATACAAGATGCTGTGACTTGCAAAAAAAAAACAAACAGTTTCATTCTAATAATGCGATAAATAACTTACTTTTGTTTCCAATTTTATCTCCAGTGAATGAATGGATTTAATACCATTCAATACCAAACGGGGAACAAACTCGATCTCTAGACGCGTAATAAAAATAATACATACATTCAAATTCGGCTCCCCTGTTATGTTCAATAACTATTGTAAACTTCGCGATAGACAATCTACGGCAACGTAAAATATCTAAAAATTTAAATAATACAAATTATTAGAATGATACTTGACTGTGAAAAGGAGCACGATGTAATTTGATTTTTCAATTCAAAATTCTTCAAAATTCCTGAATATTCCTTCTCGTAGCAATTATGTCGTACATTATTTTGCCTTGTCAAATTTTTGTTCATATTAATTTTTAAATATCATACTAACATATGGTAGTACTTCAATATGAGTAGTTTTATGAATTGGATGCACATTTTATAAGGCTTAGATACGAGTACATATTGTTGATTAGTATTAATTATTTAAATGGAATTATAATGAAAAGGCAAAGGGTAAGAAAGTGTCTTATATACCACAAACCGAGATATTAGCAGAACTGTTCATGCATTGTCATTCTCAATATATTTCTTTGACTTTACACAATTAAAACAGATGCGCAATTGGATTTATTTGGGATGCAAAGCCAACTTGGAATTAATGAATATTATTCAAGGGACAATTGAATATTATTAATAAAATCCCAAAGTTAACATAGACAATTTTCCTTTCACCACAGAGGGACTTATTCCCTAACTAACTATTTAAAATCTCAAAGAACTTTTTGTCTAAAAATATAAAGGTTTGAAATAATTTTCTATAGTTAGCAATAGACATATGCATTAATAAATACAAAACTATCGAATCGGACACTTGACCCATTCCCAAATTATTCGCCCTTAGCTTAGCGACTTGCGAAATATTTATTTTATTTTATTTTATTTTATTTTCATGGGATATGGGTTGAAAGCAATCAGACACACAGGATTTTATAAATATTATATTAATATATACATTTTTTTTTAATTTAATTAAATAATTAATAATCCACTACTGATTATAATAATAATACATATTTTAGGAAATTGCTCGCGAGTACAAACAACAATAGTGTCTCTGTTTAAAGAATTTTTTAAAATGGTGAATACACGATCGAATTTCTTGTATTCTCTCAAAAGAGTAACAGATCTCTTATAATAAAGCTCTCTTGAGTATAGCTGTCTTTACTATGCGACATGTATATGTACACGTATCTTATAACTTATGATATTCTTCATTTACGTATTTTTACAGCTTCAGCTCTCCAGATCCAGCAGCGCAGCCGCAATCAGTGAACGAACCCTTGAAGAATGTTGGTCAACCCTGCAACGAGTGAGTTGGCATCTCTTCCGTTGTGTATAGTAATCTTCCACGTTGAAGAAAAACCATATTCATATCCACATACACAGCCACACAAATACACGCCATATTGTACTTGCTTTTGTACACAAATAAAAATTTGGGATACTCGACATCGGCACACGCTAATGTACATACACATATACCATATAAATACTTATGTATAAACGTAGTTGGGCACATTAAAGCGTTCACCTCAAAATGTCGCATTGACTACACTTAACCATATAAATATCCTCTAGAATTATACTCTTGTAGGAGGCGCATGCATTGGAATGTCTGACGAGTTATTCAAATTGCAAATTTGTTACGTTAATTATAAATTCGAATGGAATAGGTATCCCATAATAATACCATAATATAATACAGTAGAATCCGGTTATAACCCCACTGCTTATAGTGTCCGTCCGGTTATTGCGACGAAAACTCGATGGCTTGGTTGGTCCCCATACAAACTTACATAACATATATGAAAGGGCCTCCGCTTAGTACGACTCCGCTTTTAGCGACAAACCGCTTATAACGAAGAAATTTTTCACAATTCAACCGGATATTGCGACGAAAAAAAAATACAGCGAAATAATGCCAACAAATTTAAGTATCAATCGACGCTGTTAGAAATGTATGCATTTATCAGTGATCGACACTCTTGCTTGTGTGCCTAGCACTACATTCTCACTACTCTCTGTTAGTTTTAGCTGACGCCTTAGCTTATGTTAAGGAACATGAAGCTATACGATTTATTATGGAAAAATCATGCTATTGAATTAAATTTATACATTTTTTTGTTTTGATTAAAAAATTAATTGGTTTTATCTTACGAACATGACAACCATAAAAAAACAAGTAAGAAAGCTACAGTCGAGTGTGCTCGACTGTGAGATACCCGCTACCCATTTTGAATATAAGTTTGTCCTCCGGGTATAACGACGTAAAATCGTCGGTTCCTTGAAAGTCGTTATAACCGGATTCTACTGTATATTATTTCTTTAAAAGAAGAACAATACAATAGTAATATAATACCAATAGAAATTAAGTGGAATATGCAGATAATGCATATACCATATTCTAAATGTCACTCTAGAAGAATTGCAACTATTACTTTACATCTACGAATATTTAGCTTGTCTTTCTATTTTGACACCGCTCCTCCCGCCATTTAAATTTTGAAAGAGTCACATATACCACTTATATTATTATTATTTTTACTTCTCAAAGGAACATATATGTGCAATTAAATAATACCAATTTATAGAAATTTTTAGTAAATATATTTTTACGCCGACCATATAAATTATAATATAAGTTTAACAATAATATACATTCTAATCTTTGTAAAACAAAGTAATTTGGTTTTAATAAATGTTAATTTCATATTTTTTAACAATAATTAATATGTTTTAATTTGATTTTTGTATCTGTTTAGTCATTTTTATTATTATATTTGAATTTCTTTTGGTATTATCTACGCAGAAAAATCAGAAAACTGAAGTGTATCTATACATTTAAAGTTAGTCAAATCAAATAAAATATCCATTTAGAATAAAAAATATACTTAACGAATATACAGAAAAAATACTGAGAATATACCAAGGCTTTTTTAGGTTAATTGAAACAGTGCTACATAAAATATATCAGATTGTCAGCCAAAGAAAACCTAGAAAGTAGGCGTTTTCCCCTTACATACCTTTTTCTTTAATACATTTTTTGTATGATTGCAACATAATTTTCAGGACTTAGAAAGACTATAGATAATATTGTATGTATTCCCGACTTTAGCCATAAAATTACACTTGTTATTCAATTTTTTTCGGTTTGCGGGGGCGGTGGGCGTGGGCGTGGTAAAATTTTTAAACAAATTTCATTTGCATGCAAATATAACAAATGTTGTCCCTTATAATCTTTGATCCGTATGAACACGGACAGACGCACACGGCTACAGTGTCTCGGCTGTTAACCTTGATCAAGAATATATGGTATATACTTTATACCGGAGATGCCTCCTTCTGTCTGTAATATACATTTCTTGCCGGCACTAATTTATAATACTTATAATACATACAAATAACATGAGTTCATCCTGCTTGGTGTTTTCTTATACTCCAACACCCATAATGAAAAAACACCCCACCTTTGGGGGAGATGTTTATTCATCCTAAGTTCCAACATCCCATGAATGAGACACGCAGAATGAGGCATCTCCAATATCATTCTTTGTCCGCTAATCGATATATAAAAGTTTTTTTTTTAATACTATTGTGCAAGCGTTGGACGCAAATGTTTTTTTTTTACACTTAAAGACTTTTCACATTCGATTACAACGATAGGATAAATTCTATGTACTTTACTTGTTGATGATAGGTGTAAATTATAGAGACCCATAATATTAAGTATTGATAGTAACTGATGTTACTATTGTCAATAAATAGAAACTCAATAATACATTAAAGATATAGAAAACAAATTTTACTTTTAAAATTGTTTCATCAACATTCGTTTTTGTTACTTTAGAGTATTACTAGGTTTATTTATTTATTGATATATATAAGCTGCACAATTTAAAAATAACACCACTTTCAAACATGCTTTCACATTGTGACACTAAAAAGCGCTTATATATTGTAGTAAAACCATCCCAATTTAACTTTTATTAAATAGCGAAATAAAAATATATATATATATATATATATATTAGTTCTTAGAATATTATTTATCATTATTATATGATCAACAAAAAATGTAGAAATATTGGTGATGTTTTCAATAATGCAGGTATATACATATATAACTTACTATATATATACTAACTTATATTAGTTTGAAGTGCAAGAAAGTGAAGCACAAACACCACAATCTATACTTGCAATGATTGCTTAACATTGTGAGGCTCTATAATTTACCCCTGAAGTCGTCAACATACTTTATTTCCCCTCAAGCAACAACTATGTATTGTCCAGCTCTCCACTCATTCACACTCATTTACATTTTCTTTTACCCCTACACACATACTCTCGCACACTCACTAACACATACATGCAAACCCATACACAACGACACAAATTCAAACAAATGCAGACCTCTTCCACCCATAACGGTGGCATTATAGCAATCTCATTTGCTGGGCAATTCGCAGCACCGTCGTTGGTCAGCTGTGTAGGTGGCCTGTGAACGGTGGACAGCGAATGCAGCCTGTAGTTATGGTGATGCGTCAAAAAAATAGTAGTAGGGAAATTCAAAAGGCGGGTAACACCCTGTGCCAGCCAAATGAATAAAAAGTGCACTGCAGCATAGAACACACAATACAGAGTCAGTCGAGCCTCGGTAAAATAACGAAAAGCCATAGCGAATCGGCGATAGTGCAAACAAAACTGTTTTGTGGACCAAGGTACTAGCCAACCAGAGAACACCGAAACCGCTCGCGGCCTGACTGAGTTCCGCCTGTGACTGGCCCCTTTCGTCTCGATATACTAGTTTCCACTTACTACCTGCTTCGCATGGTCATTGTCATCCACGAAATTCAACTTTAGTCGTACTTACACTTTTATTCCCATTTCTCTCTATTGTTTATTGCTATTTATTTATATGTACAGTACTTGTTAGATTATACAATAATAACTAAAATATTTATGATTTCTGAAACGTTGGATGTAATCGGATATAAGTTATTTAAGAAATACTTTTGTATGGCAAAAACTCCTTCTGCAATCGGATCAGAGTTACTTTGGATGACAATCTAGTATTTAATTTTAAGCCCTCACCTTTTGAATTGATTCTTTTTTAAAAAATAATTAAAAAATGTATCAAAAAATCAGTTTAAGCTGATTAATATTAAAAAGTACATTATGACTTTAGAAAAGGGTGTGAAAGCCGTTTTTAAATTTTTAAATGTTTTAGCAGGCTTTAATTTATATGTTTATGTGTACTAAATATAACAACATTTGGAGAAACCCTCAAATATGAACAAGTAAGAAATTTACAGTCGAGTGTACTCGACTTTGAAATACCTGCTACCCATTTTGAGTAAAAGCAAAATATTGCGGTATTATTCTCAAAATATACCGAAACTATTCCAATAATAGGCGGCACAATATACCAGATTGTCAGCCAAAGCAACTCAGACCCCTAGTAAGTAGGCTTTTTTGTCCATACAAAAGTATTTCTTTAATAACTTCGACAATTTTTATCTAATCGCTACCAAATCAGGAATCACAATTACTATAGTTATTATTGTATATACCAAAATTAGCGACTCTAGCTTTAAAATTACGGTTGTTATTCAAATTTTGTTGATTTGCGGGGGCGGAAGTGGGCGTGGTGAAAATTTGAAACAAGATCGTCTCGGCTGTTGATACTGATCAAGAATATATATACTTTATAGGGTCTCAGATGCCTCCTTCTACCTGTTACATACATTTCCTGCCGATACAAAGTTATAATACCTTTCTACCCTATGGGTAGCGGGTATAAAAATATTGAAAATTATTCAATCTTTCCGCAAGCAAATGACAGTGTCTAATCTCCAAAGCTCCGATTAAAATTTGGAAAGTGCCTATCTTATCCCCTTTATTTTGATCGATTTCTACTATAATAATAATATCGCCAAACAGTGGCCGGTCAGAAAAAAACTTAAAAGTTGTTTAGGAATTAATATTAGATGGTTAAAAAGGACTGCCGCTGTCGGATATTAATTGCTTTGGTTGACAATATCTTATAATATGTATTGAATTGTATGTTTTAAATGTAGCAGTTATCGACATAAAATATATGGTTTTACTATATTTTTAGCTTTTTTAATATACATGGTTTTTTTCAAATATAGCATTGTTTTATTTTTTTTTTATTGGGTAGAGGGTATTGCTTATAAACATTTCAATAGAATTAATTCATTTCTCAATGAGATAAATCATTAAAATTGGGCAAACAAGAAATTAGTTTCATTGAGTTTTTTCTAACAAATTCATGTTGGGCGGTTTTAGAATTAACATTTTTTTGCAGTAGTTGTCAAAAAAACATTTTCAAATATTTCCTATATGGAAATATTGGAATTATTTATAATCGTCCGATGCTTCCGATATGATTTGCTGTCGCTATTGAACAAGCCGCATATCAATAATCAATCATTATTTGAGAATAGGACTTACCAATTTAGCTTATACAGAGTAAATATTAATTATAATTATTATATATAGTTTATAGAGTCTACTATGACCTTCAATTGGAGAATGAAGGTTTTTTCCAACATTTAATTTTGGTTCATACATGTATGCAGATAAAAACATTTTACTTAAGCTAATTGATATACCCGCTACCCATAGGGTAGAAGGGTATTATAACTTTGTGCCGACAGGAAATGTATGTAACAGGTAGAAGGAGGCATCTCCGACCCTATAAAGTATATATATTATTGATCAGCGTCAACAGCCGAGACGATCTTGCCATGTCCGTCTGTCCGTCCGTATGAAACACTGGATCTCAGAGACTATAAGAGATAGAGCTATAATTTTTTTTCGATAGCATTTGTTATGTTTGCACGCAGATCAAGTTTCAAATTTTTGCCACGCCCACTTCCGCCCCCACAAATCAAAAAAATCGAATAACAAGCGAAATTTTAAAGCTAGAGTAGAATTTTAGTATATACAATAACTACTATAGTTATTATGATTCCTGAAAATTTGGTTGCGATCAGATAGAAATTGTCAAAGTTATTAAAGAAATACTTTTGTATGGGCAAAAACGCCTACTTACTAGGGGTCTCAGTTGCTTTGGCTGACAATCTGTTATATTGTACCGTCTATGGTATATTTTGAATGCGGTACTATATCGATATACCAAATACACCATTTGATATATTTTTAGTATTTTTGTAGTATATTCGGTATTTTTTAAAAAAAATACCGCAAAATACATTTCTTTTATTCAAAATGGGTAGCGGGTATCTCACAGTCGAGTACACTCGACTGTAGCTTTATTACTTGTTTTAGTATTTTTGCAGTATATTCGGTATTTTTTTGAGAAAAATACCGCAAAATACATTTCTTTTATTCAAAATTGGTAGCGGGTATTAGCATTTTTTGGTTTTTGGTATATTTTAAAAAATTTTTGCAATATTTTGCTTTTATTCAAAATGGGTAGCGGGTATCTCACAGTCGAGCACAATCGAGTGTAACTTTCTTACTTGTTTTTGTTATATTTTTGTTTTGCTTGATACTTTTTGAAATTCATTAAAATCAGCAAAAGCTTAAGGCCACATCTTTATTCGTTTTTTTTTATTTAGTCTTACCGATAATCCCAATTTCCGCACAACAACAATGTTATAGTAAAAATTTTATAAAAAAAAATTAGCATGTACACATGTATATTAAAAAACAAGACAAAAATGTTGAATCGTAATTGTTTTGCTGACTTGTTTTCGTCTTGTACAACATGCAACGGTACACATTTTTATAAAAATTTAAAAAAAAATGTGAGTAAAAGTCATCGTTAAGAACGAATATGTAAAATAAAGCATATAATTGTGGCAAATGGCTTTAGCATTTCAGTTATCAAAATAAGCTAAGACAGAATCGAAGAAAAACCTTTTAGTAATTACTCTGCATCAAGTTTATATTTTCTGTGTAGATAATTATGATTTAAATACTATTCAATCATAAATACAAACATTTATACCTTTGCATTTATGTAAAACGGTTTCTTTTCAATCTATTTTAAGTCGAATGGTTCAATTTAATTTTGCTAGTATGACTGCTGAACGTGCTTGCTTATATATACTTCAATTTGATCCAGATTTACACATACATTGAATTATATAGGACAAAGTAGAAGTAGGGTGAACCACATATGTATGTACATTAGGTCGGATACATTTTTGGTCACAAAGCACAAAGCGACGTCCAATTTCGGAATTATAATTATATATGGTTGAAAGGAAAATTTCACCATTAATGCATGTGTCTAAAATCAATTATTAAGTAATGGTGTAAAGGTTTAATAAAACAATTTTCTTAAATTACCCCAACTACTTCTCACCTGGAGCTAAGAATTTATTTTAGACACATATGTAAACAGCTTCATGGTGCAATTTTTTAGCATACTTCGTAAATTCCGATTCGGGTAAAAGTTTTCGACCGTTGAAGGACAGGGATTAGATTCTTTTCATAACCGATTACCGATTTCTTCTTCTTTCGTTCCATAAATTTTTTTCAGCTTTTCATGCACAAGAGCGCCATGCAGCAGATCCAACAGCAAATTCCTCGTGTCGGCCTTGGGGCACAAGGGGTTGCAACCAATTCGGCGGCCAACATGGGCAGCAGCACCAGTGCATCCGGATTGGGAACTGAAACAAAGCCACATCAATGTCAGCAGTGCATGAAAAGCTTCTCCAGTAACCATCAATTGGTACAACATATACGCGTCCACACCGGTGAAAAGCCCTACAAATGCTCCTACTGTGATCGTAGATTTAAGCAGCTATCCCATGTCCAGCAGCACACGCGGCTTCATACCGGTATGTTCCTATGTTCGCAAGTATTATTATACAACTTAAAAAATGCTGCACACCTCACAAGTGTCACAACCACTACCATATCTTAATATTACCGACACCACCATTGCCATTTGTAAACAAGCATTTTTTTTTACAGAAATTGGTCAAATTTGTATTCGTTTTTTTTTGTATGAAATTTAGCTTTGATCGAAATCGGTTGTATAGTCACTAACAACAAAAATTAAATTAATTGCTACCGATTTTTTTTAAATTTACACACTTAAGAGACAACCAATAACTGACAAGAAATTATTTTATACGACAGCAAACGTCAGGAGCTAGAGAATCTAGTATATTGATATATATCATTATCGTTTCACCAAATATGATTTTTACACTTTGTGCCGGTAACAGGTAGAAGGAGGCATCTCCAAACCTATAAAGTATATATAATATATTCTTGATCAGCTTCAACAGACGTCTTTAATAACTTTGACAATCCCAACCAAAATTCGCGACTCTAGCTTTAAAATTACTCTTGTTATTCGATTTTTGTTGATTTGCGGGGGCGGAAGTGGGCGGGGCAAAAATTTTAAACAAAACTTGATCTGCGTGCAAACATAAAAATTATAGATCTATTTCTTATAGTCTCTGAGATCTAGGTGTTCATACGGACAGACGAACATGGCTAGATCGTCTCGGCTGTTGACTCTGATCAGGAATACATATATATACTTTATAGGGTCGGAGGTGCCTCCTTCTCCATGTTACATACATTTCCTGCCGGCACAATGTTATAATACCCTTCTACCGTATGGGTAGCGGGTATTAAAAGTTGCTTCATATTCATATAATTTTTGCTGCAAATGTCATTATTTTCTGTGATTGTCATTTAGTCTCACACAAGAATATTGCATAAGCTTCTTCATTTTAAGTGAGTCTCATTAAATGTCAGAAAAATTCCAACACATTATGATATTTGAGCTAACAAGTTGGAAATTAAACGAATAACTCAAAAAGTTATTTTCTTTGGACAATATAGATTTTGCATTTTAAATCACTATCCACTTTCAAATTTCAATTCCCACTTCCGCCCCGCAAATCAAATTAAGAGAAAAATATTGAACCTAGAGTCGATTTTCGGTACATACAAAAATAACTACAATAATTATAATTCCTGAAAATTTTTTGCGATCAGATAAAAATTGTAGAAGTTTAGAAGCCTTGTATATAACAAAAATCACAACTTTAGTCTTCAAATTGCGATTGCTCCTCGATTTTTGAGAATTGCGTGATTTGTGAGCAACAATAACAAAATTAATGATCTATCTTTAATAGTCTCTGAGTTACAGTGTTTCATACGGATAGGAAGACAGACAGATATGTCTATATCGACTCGACTTTTGATGGTGATCAAGAATATATACTTCATAGGGTTGGAGGCTCCTTGTGTGTGTTACAAATGTTTCCTGTAGGTACAAAGTTAGTCTGATCTCTTTTGCATATCAAATTTTTTTTTCCAATATCGTCTGTAACAACTATGTACTTGGTGAAATCTAAAGACCGTTTATTTCTTTCGTAAGACTGAGTGGCCAATGCTTAATGGTAAAACGGCAAAATTGCAATGGTAATTAAATAAACTTTGAGTGCTTTTCGTCGCGACATTCAGAGTCCCCACCAGCTGTGACATTTTAAGTTTTTATACCCGCTACCCATAGGGTAGAAGGGTATTATAACTTTGTGCCGGCAGGAAATGTATGTAACACGTAGAAGGAGGCATCTCCGACCCCATAAAGTATATATATTATTGATCAGCATCAATCACCAAGATGATCTAGCTATGTCCGTCTGTCTGTGGGTATTAAATAAATACTTTTGTATGGGCAAAAACGCCTACTTACTAGGGTTCTTAGTTGCTTTGGCCGACAATCTGATACATTGTGCCGTCTATGGTATATTTTGAAAGTGGTAATATATCGATATACCAAATATACAATTTGGTATATTTTTTAGTATTTTTTGGCATATTTCGAAAAAATACCGCAATATTTTGCTTTTATTCAAAATGGGTAGCGGGTATCTCACAGTCGAGCACACTCGACTGTAACTTTCTTACTTGTTTTTTGTTTTGAGAGTAGTAGTATTAAATACCCATAGGACAATACAAATACAAGGGGAAATGCACTGCCAAAAAAATCGGAAGCTTACATTGTAATTTATGTATACACGTAAAATGCAGTTATATGTGTATTTATTAATAAAATACTAACTATAAAAAGTATACAGTAGTGTGGTATACTGTGAGTTATCCGCTATACTTATATGAAGAGAAGAATATTGTGTATATATGTATATAAATTAAATGTTAAATATAAATTAAATATTAAATCTATAAGTATCTGTTAAATCTGTCTACGGCTGAAATTGACTTATTCCGGATCATAGTCATTTATGTGTTTATGCACATTTATTTTGACCAGTGTCATATATTTGGGAAGAAATCAAATGTAAAGGGATGGACGTCTTTCTGTCGAAAATTATTCAGTGTCATTAGCTGCATTGAATATAATTTGTATTATATTTTGTTCGGATTTTTTTTTTTGCGTCTTTCCGCTTATTTCAAGCAAATTATATTCACACCTGATTGCAATTTTTCAGTCATCCTAAATATTTTTGTTACTTGGACTTCTCACTCATTTATTTATTTTCTTTGCATAATTTCCTCAAAACGAAATGAAATGGGATTTAATTAAAAACCAGTTTCTTTTACCAGCAGGCAGTAATGCTGAATGGTATCCTGCCAAACTTAAGCGAACTTCACTTCCAACTTCACGGATTGTGGTAGCGCGAAACTGGCTGTCATTTCTATCTCTTTAGGTACGGGAATAAAAATGGGTTTCGATTTCGTTTACCTTGTTTTGGATTGAGTAATTAGACTGTCTAAAGGATAAAGGCTGGCGCAAACGATTTCTAAGATTCTAAATGGGGCAACGAACAACTCAGATAATGGAGAGGTCATTAAGCAAACCCGGCCACAGGCTGGTACACGTCAGTGCTACAGTGCTTGCTGTAACAAGAGCACTAACTGGTGCCATCACGAAATTTCTTAGCATAGCACGTACTCTTCGCATTTAAGACGCTTTAAAGTGTCAACCAAAATAAATGTTGTAAGGTGCGAAGTGCTTTGACATTGCTTATGCCGCCACAGTGTAAATGGGGTATTCGGAGCCGTACCCCTTTCCCATCCTCTCAGAGAAAACAGTTTGTAACTATTTATTTGCATTTTCTGATGCAAAGTGACTGTAAGTAGCTTAAACGGTTTAGTCCTTTGACTACTTCTGCATCTCTCATCCCAAATAAAGAACAACCGCGCGTCCGACAAAGTGAGTATATATACGTCACTGACCTTTCACTTTTTTCATTTAATTGCGCATTCAAATAAAATTAATTGTATAAGCTAAATCTAAAACGCGTAATTGTGCTACTTAGGTATCTAGTCTTTCTATGACACAGATGCGTCCATCTCTTAATTTATAACATTTACTACAGTATTGATACATAAATAAATAAACAAGTAAGTTAGCTACAATTCTAAAAATATACCGAATTAATGTACCGAAAATTACTAAAATTAATATGGTATAACAATAAAAAATATACCAGAATGTCAGTCAAATAAAATAAGACCCGTTGCACTTTGCGTTTTTTGCCATAAAAAAAGTATATTTTAAATAAATTCTAAAATCTGATTGCAACCAAATTTTCAGGAATCGTCAATATTTTAGTTATTACTTTATGTAGCTGGTACAAACATATTATATATTAGGTTGTTTGGTAATGACATACCGGTTTTTTATTGATTTTTGACGACGATTTTAACATAGTTAGCATTGTCCTATTTAAGTGCTATATGTACCGTTCTCTTCGACGATTTTCTGCCATTTTGATGGTAACTTATATATGCCTCTCCTAAAGAAGTCCTTGTCCCTACTGGCAAAAACTCGGCGATTCGATTTTCACAATCCTCCCTTGAACTCAATTTTTGTCCATCGAAAAAATTTTACATGGTCAAAAACAGATGGTAATCGCTTGGGGCAATGTCCGGTCTATAAGGTGGATGCATTAACACTTCCCAACCAAGCTCCCGTAGCTTGTGACGCGTCACCAAAGATGTATGGGGCCTGGCGATGTCATGATGGAACACAACGCCCTTACGATTCACCATGGCTGGCCGCTTCTGTTCAAGTGCAATCTTCAATCGCTCCAGTTGTTCACAGTAGAGGTCAGAATTGATGGTTTGGCCATAGGCCATAGGACAACACTTCATAATGGATAATTCTTCTGATATCCCACCATACACTCAGCAACACCTGCTGAGCCGTCAGTCCTAGCTTTGCCACCGTTTGAGACGACTCACCGTGCTTCGACCAGGATCTTTTTCGCTTTATGTTGTCATATGTGATCCATTTTTCATCACCAGTCATTAACCGATCCATAAATGAGTCGACAACAACAAAGATTCGCAGATTGATACACGGTCGAAAAGATTTTTTTGGGATAACTCATGAGGCACCCATACACGAGCTTTTTTGTTAAATTTTTCAACTTTAAATGTCTATGGACGGTTTCCGTGCTTAGTTGCAGCTCCTCTGCGATGGTTCTAATAGTCACATGACGATCTCGATTCACTATTTCCATGATTTTATCCGTATCAACTGGTCGTCCGGAAAGCGTGGGTGTTTCGATATCAAAATTGTCACTTCGGAATCGCCTAAACCACCGTTCAGCGGTTTGAATCGAAAGTTTGTTATCTCCTAAGACAGCAATAATCTGTCTGCGAGATACCGCAGCAGTTTTTCCCTGTGCGAAATGAAATTTCAAAATTGCCCGAGTTTCTGCGTTTGGGAACTCCATTTCAATTGTAATTTTTTAACGTGGAAGTTCATGTAAACAAACTATATGTCATTTTAAAGGTGATGCCAATACCTTTCAAACGATATATAGCATTATATTTGACTTCACAAGCGAAGCGCAAAATTTGAATGTAAAAACCGGTATGTCTTTACCAAACAGCCTAATATAAATATTGCGTAGATTATGTACATATTTGTTAAACATTATAATCGCAAACTCCTGTATGATATAATTATATTAAATAGTGTGCCTAAGCTGAGACTTAAATTTCTGTTAACCAGTGAGTGACTTGGTAATTTAATTACATGAAAAGGAAAACGGATTGTCTTAAATAAACCTTTTTTCCATTATCCAGTGATATCGACTTAATCATATATATTATATTGCTTGCAGGGGAGCGCCCATACAAGTGCCACTTGCCTGATTGTGGTCGAGCTTTCATACAGCTCTCAAATCTACAACAACATCTGCGAAATCACGATGCCCAGGTAGAACGCGCTAAGAATCGTCCATTTCACTGCAATATATGTGGCAAAGGTTTCGCAACAGAATCAAGCCTGCGAACGCACACTTCCAAGGTGGGTGAAAATTTATTTTATTGTTACCGGGTATCAAAAAAACACTTATTATCAAACACTCAAAAATGCAACAATAAACTCGAAATAGCAATTACAATATCGACACCAACCAATCACATTCATCTCAAATGTAGCATTGTATTCCTTTTTGTGTTTCTGGTTGCTGGTCAAATACTCATCGTTCATCATTCGCTATCGTTTTTATTGCGCACTCACTGCAATGCAATGGAATCGTGCATTACATCATGATCAATGCTGTGAAATTTATCAGGAGCTACAGCTGCATCTTGGTGTCTTGCAGCAGCATGCAGCATTGATCGGTGGTCCGAATGCCACATCTTGTCCCATTTGTCATAAACTCTTCCTTGGCACCGAGGCTTTAATGGATCACATGAAACTTGTTCACAAAGAAAAAACACCACCGCCGAATGAGTCATGTAAGTTTTCAGAAATAGCTAATTCTTTAAGGTCTGATTTTCTGTTGTCGGAGCGAATGTGGTATACTTTCAACAGCCATTCCGATTGGAACCCGTTCACGAACAGCTGAAAAGACTAAGTGCATTTCGTAACTGCGCTGCAAACAAAGTTGGCTTCTGGGGCTGCAAGTGCATTCATTTCGGAGAGGTTAAATTAATAAATTTCGTTTATCATCATTTGTAGCTGGTCAATGTAACAATGGATCCCAAGGTCCGAATGGCAATGTTTGCGCTGGTCCAAATGCGCTCGCCTCTCAATGCACCTCTGAATTGAATTGTGGCCTACCATCGACACCAAGTCTGCATGAAAGTTATCTGGGCAAACGGAGAACCGCGAATCATCCGTGCCCCGTATGTGGCAAGCACTATGTAAACGAAGGATCCTTACGGAAACATTTGGCCTGTCATGCCGAGACCGCACAACTTACTAATAGTCTTCGAATGTGGCCATGTTCTGTCTGTCAGGCCGTCTTCACAAACGAGAACGGTGAGCATCGAGTATCCAAGTAACAGTGAAACCAAATTTTTCCGAACAACTCGATTAAGAAAAGTCTATAAACTACAGTTGCACTAATAAAAATAATAATTAATTAAATTAAATTAAATAGGGGCTTTCCAGTTTACAGTGAAGTTGAATGTTAAAAAAGATTTTTTACCAATCCGTCAAATTGAATGGTTGAATTATTTATTTTGTATTCGTTTATTAAACATAAATCTTATGACACTAAGTTACAAACAAAAAATCATTACAAAAATGGTTCCGCTTTCCAGGACTTCTTACCCATATGGACCATATGCGCATGGATCCCAAACATCAGTTTGCTGCTCAATATGTTTTGGTAAGTACTAAGAACAAAAATACATCTAAAAATATTTTACCTATGAGTCTTTGTACATATGAGTCTCTCTCTGTTGTTATCGAAACTTGCAGTTTGCATAAACAAATATATTTACAAGCTGACTACTATCTTTTTTATTATTTACCATTTAAGTCGCGAGCGGCAGCAGAACAACGAGAACGCGATTCTCTATTGGCAGCTTCGTTGACTTCAGCCGGGATTCGGGAAACGGCGAGCATGTTGCCATCGATTGGCATTGGTTTATCTGGAGCTGGTGGCTCGAACTCATTATGCCCATCGCCTTCGGCGAATTCAGAGTGTTCGTCGAATGGGCGATTGTCCTCATCGTCTGCATCCGATCAGGAACAAGACGGGGATCAGGGTTTGAGTGAGAATGAAAACAACAATCACAACAACAACATGACTAATCTAAACAATAACAATAATAGCGTGAACAACAATAATACCAACAACAACTGCAACTCAAGTAAAATCAATTTGAACTTAAGCGAGCTTCATTTGCCCAATTCAAATCAGTTTAGCATGGAGCATGCCGAGCAGCTGCATGCAAATCGAATGTCTCTAATGGCAGCTGCTTCAGCCGCCGCAGCAGCAGTCGCTGCCTCGTCTCATGGTTCACGCTCTCAAGAGGACTCCATTGATGCCGTTGTCACTGCTAACTCGGGCAGTGCGGTTGTCCAGGCGGCAGTTGTTAATCTAGCCGCCGCCATGCGAATGAACAATACTGTAAATCCACATACGCAACAGGTAAAATAACTTATTCAAGTAGGCTAGTCTCTGAGTTATTACTATTTGGAGCATTAACCAGACATCTGTAATATAGTATGAGCTAGCTTTTCAAAAAAAATTTCAACAACAATCAGGCACTGTATCAGCAGCTTTAGACCCGGCTTTAGACTACAAGCTGAAACTCAACCGTGAGACATTGTATTTAAAATAATCAAAATGAATATACCAAAACGTATATTTGATATAACAATATACCATTACATTAAAAATATACAAAGTAGTACAATATATACCAAATTGTCCAATAAATTAGTAAAACAACTTTATTTAGCAATAAAAATGTAAATCTCTCTTTTATAAATATGCGTACGTACAGAAAGGTGAACTCGACTACATCGTGTAACACCAGCCCAACAGATTAGGAACAACAAGTAAGACAGCTACAGTCGAGCGCCCTCGACTTTGAGATATTCGCTACCTATTTTGAATAAAAGCAAAATATTGCGATATTATTCTCAAAATATACAAAAAATACTACAAAAAACTAAAGATATGGCATATGGTATATCGGTATAGTACCGCATCTAAAATATACCATAGACTGCACAATATACCAGATTGTCAGCCAAAGCAACTAAGACCCCTAAGTAGGCGTTTTTGCGTTTTTTGCGTTATATACTTCATAGGGTCGGAGATGCCTTCTTCTACCTGTAACATACATTTCCTGTCGGCACAAAGTTATAATACCCTTCTACCCTATGGGTAGCGGGTATAAAAAGGATAGACCACGTGGCATAAGAAACGAATAAATTAAGTTTAAATTTAATAATTTATGGAATTTTTATTTGTAAATTTCAAAACATTTTATTTATTTTATAGCACGCAGATCAACAAATACAGCGGCAACAGCCAAATCAGCAACAGCAGGCTCCACACCAACATCATCATCAACATCAAAACCAACACCAAATACCTCATTTGCCTCAGCTGTTGTCACCACATGGTGGCCAACAACAGACGCAGCCTGGTAGCACTAGTACCGGAGCTAGTAATAACAATCAGCGTTCACCCACGATTAATGTACCTAGTTTGCAAATTCAAGCTGACAACACCTCATCAGTAATGATAAGTATGATGCGCAACTCTCTGGATTCTGGTCTTGGTGGAATGCATCAATTGGAGCCATTACATCATCATCAACTTCAATCCACGAATTTTGCACAGGCTTCTTCGCATCAGGGACCACCACATCATCATCCCCAGCACCATCACCAGCATAGCCACAGCCATAACCCGGAAACCACACTAAGAATGCATCAGCAAGCCGAGGCGATTTTGCGATCCCACACAGAAGCGGCTTTTCGCCTAGCAGCCGCTTCAGTGGCAGCAACCAATGTAAACTCTACAGCGCCAAATATCACCAGTTCCTCAGTTCCAATCGTTGTTAAAAATGAAACATTGTCACACCACCACCAACAACGTCAAGTCAATGGAGATATACAGACAGCGAGCGCGAACGCATTACAAGAAGTCCAACCGCAACAGAATCAATCAAACTCATGAAGTCATTGCAGTGGTTGCATTTAAAAAAGGCATCATAAACCAAAAATATATTCGCATATATAGTTGGTATGGTGACGGGATACTAAGTACCATTACTACAATACCGAGTTCACTCATATAGGCAGCACCCAGTACAACGAACTTCATCGATCTATAAATTCCTACCTATATTGAGTTACCGATTTAAAATGAAAGCATAAAGATTGACATTGACGGAGATATCAAAACACCGCACACTACTTCTACATATACATAAATGGCTTTTAAATATCTTCAGACTATATTATTTAAATTCATAACTCTTAGCCACAGATGATTTGGTTTCTAAAATAAGCAAGCGCATACCATTGTTTTGAGTATTTATTTAAAATAATGCATATATGTAATAGCATCAACTATCTGACTGATCTGCTATCCTAAATGTCCCAGTAGACTCAGTTATATAGTACACATATTAACATTTCAAATTGTGAACTTGTATAGCATTAAAAGTAATTGCCATATAAGTTGGAAAGTTATAATTTATTGATATCATCATGAATATTTTATGAGAACTTTAAAATCAAAATCATAAAGCTGACGATGTTATGTCAAATCATTTTAAGATCTGGTTTGATTAAGCTCCACTAATTCGTGTACAATTGTACTTAAAGGTTAATTACTAAATATCTTTCTGTATACAAGTATTACATCAGTATTTATATTGATATTTATATACACGCATATTGACAATTTTGATTGTGGATCATTATTTTGAAGTTACAGAAGTTTATAGTACATTTACAAACATTTATAAGGACTTCAGGAAACTTCTTTTTATAAAATTGATGCTAAAACAATAAATACTATACGTAAGTATATTAAATGACTTGTGAAGTAACATAAAAAATCTAGTCTTATGCACAATATGTTGCTTAAAATTTTGAAATCCTGTGTAAAAAGTAAATTTAGTTGGAAAAGATAGATTTCACAAATACACACATGTATATAAACTTGTACGTATATCATGTAATTAATTAATTAAAATGATATATATATATATATTTTGTTGTTTTATTGCAAAACTTAGGCAGCTCATTTGGGTCATCTTCAAAAAGGACGAAATGTAATTGACGTCTCTAAGTAGTGTTTAATAGCAAATTATTTCAAATTTCAATTCAATATCTTTATCGAGCAATATGTCACTTTCAGCGGTCACCCATTTATAAGTGTATTTCCTTTTATTTAATTTCTGGTCAAATAAAAGCAATTTGACAACTTCAGCAATTGTATTAAATTAATGGCGTGAATAAGCGTTTAGATAATTTAGAGGGTTCACCATAAATACTTTTATTTTGAGTATCGACACACCCGAATAACAGATTTTTATCAATTATGGTTGTTGTTGGCCATTTAATTTTGAATTTTTGGACATCTTTACGGTTGATTTGATATAACTAACGGTAATTATTTGTAGACATTTTTTAAACATTTCAATTTAAAATAAAGTCTATTGCGTATATTAAAATCGAAATGCGCAGGCAATGAGATAATTTTGACCATATTAATTAGGTATACATATATATTCTGAATACATATGTATATATGTTATATATATATACATATAAGTATACATATATATTCTGAATCAATGAGTCAATGTTTTTTGCTTTTTGCGATTGGTGTACATAATATTTATTGAGTATATATGAAAAATTGCTGGGGTATGGGTTTGTCCAGGTTAATCGATATTAAGCAGCTGCTAATTTTCACTATTTCTAAATTATCATAGTTCTTTAATGACAAGCGATGCGGAAGCCATAGTGCTCACGGTGTTGCCATACCTAACTGAAGTACAGATTTCATACCATTTTTTTTTTGAATCGTCAAAAACACATACAAAATAAATTCATTGCTGTAGAGACCTATCTACTCTTATTAATTTAAATTTAATCCCTAAGATAATTTAATTTTTCAATAAGTCATTTTGACGAGCTTCCCAAAGTTCTATTACTATTTTGACTTTTGACATACATAAATGTCATAAACAAATAAATACAAGATTTTTTTTACAATTACGGCTTGGTTTAAACTAGTTTGAGGAGTTATGATAAGCTGTTGAAATTTTTTAAAACTTTCACTACGTTTTCAAATTTTTTCTTCTTGTTGCAAGTTGGACTATTAAAAATTATACATAATTTTTCACCTCACCTAATATATATTTTATAGAATCATTATTGTTATATTTGATAGCTGTAAAACACACAAAAGGCAGACCAGTTAAGAGTTTCATGTATTCATAAAAGTGTTTTATTTGCATCATATTACTTTGCGACTTTTTACTTTCGGCTGTATTTCCGACTTATGAGCTATTTTGTAAATGTGCTTAATTAAAGTGAATGCAACCTATACCTCTTACTACTGAAAGCATATTGTAAAATTATAAGTTGCTAGTGGAGCTAAATAGAATGTTACCAACGATCGCTTTGTACAATGTATGCCAGTAACATAGACTATTAATCGGTGGTTTGCATACCAGGTCCACGAGCACGCTTTTGTGGCGAGCTAAAAGGACTTGCTGAGGATGCTGCTAATTTCTCTTGTGTTCGCTTTAAGTTGTTCGTATTGGCAGCGCCTTGGAGTTTTGTTGATGTTGGGTCTGTTGTGTATATCAATATTTATTTGTTATATGTACATGTATATTAATATTTACCTTGCAGCCACCTCACTTGGGTCGCTGGCCCGTACCCCTTCTGATTACGTGCAGCAATACGAAAAATAATCGCCGGCTTGTTCGAGCAATCGACATGGGCATTCGACAGTGACGCATTCGGCACGGTGCATTGATTAGCAGCGCCAACGTACACACGAACAAATGCCAGCTGAGGTGAAACGACTTTCTCTTTAGTAGTAGGCTTAACAGCCAGATAGACTGAATACTCAATAATTTCCTTGGTCTTTTGTGCTGGTGGCGGCTCCCAGGTCAAGTGTGCTCCCTCCTTAACATCTTTCGATATCTTTATGGCCGACGGGGCACCAGGGGAAACCGGGTAAGCACGTCTTGAAGCTGGATATCTAAAAAATGTTTAAAATATTGTCTTAGTTTTCAACTACAAATTTTAAATATTTTACATATTTTAAATAACGATTTAAAATGTACTATTGTAATAGTATTTCTTTTTTAAGAAGATTAATGGAAAATATAGAACTATCGAATAGATAAAGATTTTTGTTTCTTATTAAATCGATAGCAAATGCCTTTAAAAATATATCTACAAAGTAATTAATTCAATATATTTTAGAAAAGAGCTGCAAGCATACGACAATTATTCTCTGTGCGTATATTCATATTTTAAATAAAAAACAACAATCAGACGAAAACACACGAACAATGATTATCAATTCTGTATTAAACGTTCCGATGAAAATTTTTAAACCCTCACTACATATACCCATTTTGAATAAAAGCAAAACACGTAAAAACGTCTTGGTCACTGAAATATAACAGACAAAATGTAAGAAAGCAGAAGGCACATCATTCGACGGTGAGTTACCGGCTATCCATTTTTAATTCTTAAAAATACCAAATTCCAAATACCATTATACCAAATTCATGAACCCAACAAATATTAAAATATACCGAATTGTATAATTGGTCTATAGACATACTACTATGCCATCAAAGTATACTACTATAGAGTACAAACTATTAAAGATTATCAACCAAAACTTTTACAACTTTTATTAACTTTTTTACAATAAGACTCTGCAGTTGACGCTGATCAAGAATATTTATACCTTATAGCAACGGAAACGACTATTTCTGCCTGTTACATACATTTCATGGAGGCACAAACTTTTTACCCTATGGGTAGGAGGTATAAAAACTGTGTTTCGAGTATTTAAACTATTGAATTTTTTTAAAAACCCTACAATAGTTACCCTTAAACTAAATCATTTATAGCTCCCGATTAAGAGATATGCAAACAATGGTTATACGCGATTCTTAAATTGTATATTATATATATATATATGTATGTTAAATAATATATTTATATTTTGAATGCCGACAGAAATTATAATATCTATCGTGTTTACAATCAGCGCACCTCAAGTTCGAAAAGATATGGCATCATAGACCAAAGAGGCTTATCTTTTCCTGAAAATTTACATTTTATACTCCATTTTTCCAACATTTTTATACCCGCTACCCAAAGGGCAGAAGGGTATTATAACTTTGTGTCGGCACGAAATGTATGTAACAGGTAGAAGGAGGCATCTCCTACCCCATAAAGTATATATATTATTGATCAGCATCAACAGCCGAGACGATCTAGCCATGTCCGTATGAAACACTGGATCTCAGAGATTATAAGAGATACAGCTATAACTTTTTTTCGACAGCATTTATGTTTGTACGCAGATCAAGTTTGTTTCAAATTTTGCCACGCCCACTTCCGCCCCCGCAAATCAACAAAAATCGAATTACAAGAGTAATTTTAAAGCTAGAGCTGCGAATTTTAGTATATACAATAACAACTATAGTAATTGTGATTTATGGTGGCGATCAGATAAAAATTGTGGAAGGTATTAAAGAAATGTATGCCAAAAAACGCCTACTTATTAGGGGTCTTAGTTTCCTTGGCTGACAATCTGGTATAATATGCCATCTATGGTATATTATACAATTTGGTATAATTGTAGTATTTTTGGTATATTTTGAGAAAAATACCGCAATATTTTGCTTTTATTCAAAATGGGTAGAGGGTATCTCACAGTGGAGCACACTCGACTGTAACTTGCTTACTTGTTCTCAGCGGAATTGTGTTTTTGTTTAGCTGTGCAGAGCAAATCTAGATATAAATTTTTGACTCTCTGGCCGAGGCAGAGATGTGCCTTATATATATCTTATATAGATATATATTATTTTGTGTACTAAAGTTCAAAATTATGATATCCTTATAGATTGCAGGTGTTAATAATTTCATTAATTGGATTGAATACAAACCTCTCCCCATTCACCGCGACCACATGAATTAAGTGCCGCAAGGCGAAACCGATACGCTGTACCTGGATCCAAACTGATGCGCGGATATTCTGTTAAATCCGGTATATTTTCCGCATCAAAGTTATCAAGCAAAGAGCTGGAGAAGTACTTGTAATCGATATAGCTTGTAACAGTGTGCGATAGATCTTTAAATATGCCGACGGTGTTCCATTTATCACTTTCGTCAATTGACATCTTAAGAATAACGAGTAAATGTTAAAAATATAGGGATCATAAAAGTAGTTTCATAATCGCTTACATTATTATCATTAGATGTTTTTTGGTTGTCATTCGATTTATGGTTGATACTGCTGAGCTGATTAATAGTTCCGCCATAGAGCAAACTTTTTGGTGTCTGAATTAAGTTAACCGAAGCTGTGGCCGCTTGCAGAACTGCTGCAGACGCTAAGGCTTCCAAATGTGAATCATCCACTGCAATCAATAGAAATAAAATTATTATTATTATTATTATTTGTAAATTTATTAAAATGTAATAAACCAGAGGTGATAATTGGATGCCTACGAAATAAAAGTACATTGAAAAAAATAGCCCAATACAGGATATCGTTTTTATACCCGCTACCCAAAGGGCAGAAGGGTATTATAACTTTGTGCCGGCAGGAAATGTATGTAACAGGTAGAAGGAGGCATCTCCGACCCCATAAAGTATATATATTATTGATCAGCATCAACAGCCGAGACGATCTAGCCATGTCCGTATGAAACACTGGATCTCAGAGATTATAAGAGATACAGCTATAATTTTTTGTCGGCTGCATCTATGTTTGTACGCAGTTCAAGTTTGTTTCAAATTTTACCACGCCCACTTCCGCCCCCGCAAATCAACAAAAATCGAATAACAAACGTAATTTTCAAGCTAGAGTTGGGTTACAGTAATTACTGTAGTAGTTATGATTCCTACAAATTTGGTTGCGATCAGATAAAAACTGTCGAAGTTATTAAAGAAATACTTTTGTTATGTGCAAAATCGCCTACTTAGTTGCTTTAGCTGGCAATCTGGTATATTGTGCCATCTATAGTATCTGTTGAATGCGGTACTATATCGATATACCACATATACCATTTGGTATATTTTTAGTATTTTTGCAGTATATTCGGCATGTTTTGAAAAAACACCGCAAAATATATTTCATTTATTCAAAATGGGTAGCGGGTATCTCACAGTCGAGTACACTCGACTGTAGCTTTCTTACTTGTTTTAAAGCTAGAGCTGCGAATTTTTTGGTGTATACAATAAAAACTATAGTGTTTATGATTTCTGAAAATTTGATTGCGATTATATAAAAATTGTAGAAGTTATTAAAGAAATACTTTTGTATGGGCAAAAAAACCTAGTTACTAGGGGTCTTAGTTGCTTTGGCTGACAATCTGGTATATTGTGCCGTCTATGGTATATTTTGAATGTTGTACTATATCGATATACCAAATATACCATTCGGTATATTTTGAATATTTTTGTAGTCTTTTCGATATATTTTGAAAATAATACCGCAAAATAGATTTATTTTATTTAAAATGGGTAGCGGGTATCTCACAGTCGAGTACACTCGACTGTAGCTTTCTTACTTGTTTTATTTTTGGCCTCTATCGTATCCACTGTGATACGATGGTTTTGAAAATATGTAATTTTTCAAATGAGCTCCACAGACTATTTTTCTCAGCGTAAGTCTGATTGCCTAATTGTTTATCGCTTAGAAATGTGTTGGAAATAAATATAATTTAATTGTGACATTTTTTTTGTGGAAAGAATAGCACCTTTATCGAAATTTACGTGTACTACAATGGGCTAATATGAACTTGAAACAGGACTCACATTTTCTAATGTATGTATGTATATGCTAATAATATTTATTGTATGTATAACTTACCATTTGATGGCTGTCTTTGAACAGAAATTTCAACAGGAGGAATTTGATTAGCATCGGTCTCGCATGTAGTGGATATTGTCGGGTCTTTGAATAGACCACTAACACCAGCGCTTATAACATCTCCAGACTTGATTGTAGTTAAAATATTGGCCGCCTCAGTCTCAGAAGCAGTCGGCTTGTTGAACTCTAAAAGATTTGTTGTAGTTCCTATTGCCTTCGACTAAAATATGTATATGAATGGTAATATCAGTTTTCAATCAAATTAAAATGCTCCACTTACATTTCCAATGATATCATCGATGCTATTTAATTTGCGGGCATCTGTTGTGCTACTTACATCAGATACATCATCAACAATTTCCGGTTTGATGTTTTTATCAGCAGTGGCGTCGATTCCAGTATCTTCATTTGTCGTGGCAATACCACTATTAATTAAGCCAGCCGCTGCCGATGTTGACGATGCTATCGCGGAATCATTATCCATGTCATCATCCCTGTCGTTTCCATTATCAAAATTGTCAGTATCTTTTTTTGATTTTATATTTAAATCCCCGGCGCCATCGAGTTGCTCAATAATATCATCCATTGGATCGGCATCAATATAAGCAGATTCAGCCAAAGTATCACCAGCTCCTCCATTATTTTTCTCTGTTAATTGAATGTTAAAAGTTGATTTCACAACTGGAGCCGATGTGGCAGCACTTTTCGTTGTGGTAGCCAACGTTAAGGCACGTTGACCAACGCTGCTCGATGCACTAGTATTGTAAATATTGACAAATCCTTTTCGTGCAGCAGCAGCAGCCGCTGCACCAGGTAACATTACCAATTTATTGGAGCCGGTGCCGACACCAACTGGTGAGGATGTAATCCCTATTCCAGCGTTATTTGTACTCATTACAGTCACAGGCTTGCCTCCAATGTAAACAGCCGTTTTTTGTTGCAATTTATGTGTGGTCAATTGAGGCTTATTGGCAACTGCTGCTGTTGATGTTGGCAATGTCAATGTTATGGGTCGTCCACCTGTAGTTGCAGTACTTCCACCACCAGCTATACTCCGCACCATTTTCACATTACTAGGGCTTGATAAGACGGTTCGTGGAATAGTAGTTGCAGTCGATGTGCTACCTGTGGAACCAACAAAGCTGACAATGCTTGTGCCATGACTGGAGATAGAGCTGGAGCTGCTGCCAGCACTGGTCATCACAGCGGTACCAGGCACTGTGCGTATACTTGACCCAGTGGTAACAATTATAATTTGCTGATTGCCGATAGGAGCTCCTTGTTTATTTGTGATTACAAAAGCTGGTTTCCCGCTCATCATATTGGATGTCACTTTTCCCATTTGCAGAATATTCGAATTTTTCATAATTAGCTTGCCACCGGCAACAGTATGAGGCGAAACCAATTTAAGTACATTGCCAGCAACAATGGACTTTTGCTGATTCTGTTGCTGATGTAATAGAGCTTGATGACCCAGTGCTGATGTTGAGGGTGTTGCACTTGCTACTGATGATACTGCAGCTCCAGTTGCCATAATCGTTTTCGGTTGCATACTGCTGTTAGTAGATGCGATCTGAAATGAAAATCAATCACTTTAGTATTTACCAATGTTTTCGGATATCTATATATATATAATTCTAAAAAATGTTAGTCTTACTGTCCGTATACACTGTTACAGATCAAACGGGGAACTTTATGAGGCTGCAATATTCGCATAAGATACACTGTTTGAAGTGGTTTAAAAATATGAGCTTTAATTGCTTTCTACATCACATTTTTCAAAAAAACAATATGAAATTGAATATGGAATAACAAACCTACTGCTGCCTGGAACTATTTTCTTACATACTTATTAGAAAGTTGATGAAGAATATTTATACCTTATTGGTGTAGGAGATGCTTGTTTCTGCTCGTTACCCATAAAACATTTCCCGTTGGCACCATTTTATCGCATAATATAATTTAGTTAATTTTAAGCTGATGTGTACAAAAAAACCAGCTTTGTTTCAAAATAAAATTTTGAAATGTGGTGTAGTTTTACCACCATTTACGGTTTGCTATATATGTATAAGTTGTTAATCTGCTGTATTTACCTGGATTTGTGTAGAGGCCGTAGGCTGATTGCAAAGAGATATAGCTTGAGCATGGCTAGCGTGACCTTTGGTTATATTAAAATTAACCTTAGGCAGCGTCTGTACGGCCATACCACCGCTACTTGTCTTTACAAATTGTAATTGAACATTTGGCGCCAATGTCAGAGGCTTCTGTATAAAATATTGTTTCCCGCCCAGTGTGGCAGACGAGGTTGATATCGTTGGAGCTGCCGTGGTCGTTGATAATGACGATGATGATAGTTGCACTGTGGCACTGGGCTGTGAAGTTTTCAAAGTTGCGGTTGTCGTTGGACCGCTGTTGCTGCTCGTAGTAGCCATCCGTAATCCTTGACCGGTAGTTGAAGTTACACCGCCAGGTACAATTCGCAGTGTGCCAGTGCCAGTTGACGGCTGTTGTGTAGTAAGTACAATGCTACTGCTAGCATTGGTACTTGTGACAGCTCGTGCCCCACTCAAGTGCGACGTGTCAGTAGTTGTCGTTGGCAAAGACGCTATGCTTGTTGGGATCTTCGTTGAGCCGGTCATAAATTTTTGCAGTGAATTCGCAGTGGCTGCCGTACCTGATGCAGCGCCACTGCTGCTTATTATCGATATTTGTGGCTGAACATTTGTTATTAAAACCGACGACACTGATGCAATTGATGTCTTCACAGTTGGATCGATAAGATCAGGGTTAGAACCATTCGATTGGCCTATTGTGGATTTGCCAACTGATGCGGATGGCTCACTTTCTTGATCATCAGATACGGATGCGACGGCTGTAGAAATGGCAGTCGCTGCACTGCTTGCTGATATTAGACTTTGATTTTGACTCTGACCGGATTGCTTTGTGCCAGCACCCTGCGATTGCTCAATCTTTTGGATTTGTAGCATATATGCCGCCGCAAAGGTAGTGGCTGTCCAAGATAGTTCCAAAGCATGCGTCGACGCACGTACCAATGCCACTTTAACAGCATACAGTGGCTTTGTCACCTCCAGGTACCAAAGATCTTTACAACATACCTAAATCGAAAAGTAGTAGTTCATAGTTGTTTTTAGTAACACGTAATAAAAATTAAATTGTACGCGTTGACGACCTATTTTAGATGTCTTATTCTGAATGAATGTTGTCTATAATAATATTGTTCTTCGGGAATTGGTCCCGCCAAGTCATTTGCCAGAATAAGGCCACGGAAAGTGTTCGTCCAATACAGTAGAAAATATAATGCACTAAATGATGTATGTTATAACGAAACACAGGTAATCTTAATATTGCAGATTATATGATTAGGCTTTAAATTTTATTTGTTTTCTCTTATAAGCATATAAAAGAGTACAAATAATAAATAAATATTTAAGGTCAAAATTATCTCACCCTAACCTGGTTGTTCCATGCTTTCCGATAACCATCGCGACCTGACCACACATACAAACGACTTTGAATGCCGACAGCGCAATGGCCAGCGCGTGCCCTTGGTACATTTTCTTCAACAGTGTCCAAAGTGACGTTCTCCCAAGTCATTGTGTCTGCATATTTAGATATATACGTAATATCAACATTTTTTAATATTATTTAAAATTCGTACCCAAATCAAGCACAGCCAATGTGTTTGTGCATTTCCATTCTCTTTCAGTAGTTGCTTTTGTATCATTTATGACCAACGGCACCCAACCACCGAATACATACATTTTGTTGGCGATCATTGTTGAACTATGCAATGAGCGTGGCAATGGAGCCTGTCCTCTGGTTCTTGGCTTTTCCCAAGTCATTGAATCTAAATTGCAATGAAATTTGAACATAAAATTGTATTGTCAGATGTCAATTATTGTTTTTTTTTTTAGATTCGATATATGGAAATCGAATCAGTTGAAAATTGTATCATAGCACCAAGAAGCATCACATTAAAAAAACAATAACTCCTAGTATTACTACAATTTAATATTTTAATTGAAAATTGAAGTACATATAGTATTCTTATCGATGTCTCGATTTTTCACTTGCTAAGTCAATCTTCAGATTGCACATTACTATTGTAAAAATTCTTTAAATTCAGTAGCAATTTAAATTAGTTACCTGTGTCTAATAGCCACAAGTCGCCTAAACGACAGCCACTCATTCCGCCGTACACAAGCAAGCGTAATTTTTTTGAATCTTTGCTGATAAAAGAGATGCCAGTGTGTGACTCGCGTGGTGGAGGACTGTCTCCAAAAGTTTTTGGAATAATCCACTTGCCATTGTGACTGTGCACTCCTCGCGTATCCAATATATATAAATCATTCAGATATCTGCATACACAAATTATGGAAATTATATGTCCACATACAACGAGAATATCTGCTTACTTGGGAATATTATTTTTGGGATCGTCTGATTCGTTTGCCAAGCCGCCAAAGAGAAAAATCTTCTCACCTACCATCGTAAAACTGTGACCCAAGCGTGGACATGGAGGCAAACCATTATCTGGCGATTCTGGATACATTTTACGCCATTCCCACTTTGTTGCCTGCAGCTCATAGAGCTCATTCGAGTACTTGCCATATTCAATCATACCACCAAAAACAAACATGCGCGTTCCTTCAACAACAAATCCATAAGCTGCACAGCCATTTGGTACATCGCCTTTTAACACCGGAACATACCATTGATTGCTGACTGAAAAGATAAATCGAAGCATAGATTTCCATTATTTATATGTATTTCTTCTACATAGAATGTCAAAAACATATTAAGCAACATATAAGTTAACTATCGAGTCGATGGCCTTAGCAGCTAGCACTCCCTTCTTTTAATTATTATTATTTGGTATATTAAAGCCTTTGGCTATCGCTATACTTTTAATATTAGCACAGCTCGTATTTTAGTCTCTACGACTTTGTTATTATAAATTGATCTTTATTTATTTCGCTAAATTCTCGTAAAATCATTTATATTTATTATATCCACTACCCATAGGGTAGAAGGGTATTATAACTTTGTGCCTGCAGTAAACAGATATATGTTTGCACAGAGGCCCTCGCAAATGGACAAAATAGAATAACAAGCTTAATTTCCAAGCTAGAGCGAACATACAATAATAACTATAGTATTAAGGATTCCTGAAAATTTGGTCGCGATCACATAAAATTTTTGCAGAATTGTGGGCAAAAACTACTGCAATGGGGTCCGGTCCTTACTTGCCTTGGCTGACAATCGGGTCTATGTACTTTGCACTCTATTTTGACTGTTGCAGAGGGCATATTTATAGTATTTTAACCGCACTGTTTTGCTTTTACTCTCAATGGGTAAGGGATATTTTACAGTCGAGCATACTCGACTGTCGCTTTCTTACTTGTATTTACACTGTTTGTACTACATTCTGGTTGGCAAGCAATCCGATTTTCGAAGATTTTCCATTAAGTGTGTAATACTTTTTTTTCATAAACAAAAAATTATATTTCCTATTTAAGCGTCACTATAAATTTAAAATGACTAGGCTTTTCAAAATCTGTCTAACCAATACAATTAGGCTTTTATCTGAAACCTATTGTATATATTTAACGTAAGTAATGGTTACCTGTATTGTAAACGTGAAGTTCATCAACAATTCCCTCATTACCACCGCCGAAAACCACCATCAATTCCTTGATATTAATTGCACGGTGTCCATGACGTGGGCGTGGTTGTGGTCCGGTTGGATTAAGGACGCGCTTCCATTTAAAACCCGACTGACTGTTTATTGAGGACTGAGTACCAGTACAACTTCCTAGACACTCGGTAGTAGGATGATATCCTCCGCCCACATCCAACTTGTCACTTCGAGTCAGGCAGTTAGGTGCCGGAACAATTTGTTCCGCGTTAAGTTCTTCAGTCACTAGTCCGACTGCTCCAATTGACGAACTGCTTGATCCGGCAAATTGCGGGGATTCCATTGTTATTTCGATTGTTTTTCGTTTGTGTTATTAGTTTTCTTATTTTTTCAAATCAATCATACAATATTTAGTGCCCACGAAGCGACGCATGAATGCATATTTTCCCTGTAATTCTCTAAATAGGTTAGTTTTTTTTTTAAATGCAAGATATGTATTTATGAACCATAACTTTCGTTACGCACTGTATTTATACATGGATGCTAACAAATTCATGTTGACCTGGCAATGCTACGAAATGGACGCTGTACAAAATCTACATATTTACTTTTGTAGTAAAGTCGTATGCGAACAACACAAAGTACCTTGGGAACTACTTCGCTCTTACCAATTTATTAACTTTATTTTGTTTCACAATAACAATTTATGTCAATAAATGTATTTCCTAGATTAAATACAATGTGCCAAAAAAGCCGAAGAAAACGACTACGACTCACACATATAAAACTGGTTTAACGGAACGAACCAACCTGGTTCGTTTGCAATTTATTGATCTCTGGCAAGATAGCTCCGCACTTTAGTATCAAAAATCAAACGAAAATATCGGATGTACGAACATTGTTACTTTTCATATTTTAGGCCGGTTTTCAAATAAACATTTATTATAAGAATGAAATATATCGGCAACAATTTAAGTATTATAAAAATAGATAACCGAGCAAATAACTTAAAATATAAAAAGGTTTTTTAATTGAAAATCGTTTTTAAAATAAATAAAATGTATGAATCGGCAAAATAATATAGAACAATTTAAAAATTAAGCCAAATTTTGGAATTACAAAATTTTAAAAAATTATTTAAATATTAAGACAATAAAATTCGGTCAACATTTTCAAACCGAAAGAATTATAAAAATCGTAAAATTTCAATATTGAAGGAATTCAAAATCGAACAAATATTTTAAACTAAAAATTATAATAATCAGTAAAATTATGAATATTGAAAGAATTAAAAATCGATCAACATTTTTAAAATAAAAACAACTTCGCAAAAAAAAAAAATCTTTAGAATCGGCAAAAATTTATATTAAAAATCGGACAAATATTGAAAATGAAAAAAAAAAACAAAAAAATTAACAATCGTCAGAATTTTAAATATAAGAGAAAAACTAAAATTCGTTCAACATTTTCGAAAAATAAATTAAAAATTTACCGACATTTTCAAATAACACAATCAGAATGTATGTGGATTAAAAATCAGCTGTTCTATATTAGAGGCACTATCGTTGGTTGGGCGCTATCGACCCACAATCGATAGCAGGAGCCATTTTCGAGAGTGGCCCAAATACTATCGACTGCGCTATCGATAGCTGGCGTCGCACGCTGTTGTGAGTAGAATCGTCAGCAATTAAGAAAAATAAATAGATATGGATCGAAGTACGACGGGATTTTTTTGGTAAAGAGAAATAGATTTAATTTATATTCTGATTTCGCAAAACTATATATGAAATTTAAAATAAAAATAAAAGCAAGCAAGTTGTAAAAGTATGTGTTAAAAATATCAATGTATGCATATGAATATAGATAAGCATCGATACCTTAGAAGTGCATTAACATTAACATCTGCACTGCAATTATATGATCTAACATTTAATATATATAGTCGCGAATAAATATCAAAGCAGCTCGACCTGTTTTATTTTATGCTTCCGCCAAGAGTTTCCTGGCGAACCAATTCTGGCTCTTTGAGCAAATTCAAGAAAATTTTTTGTAGTTTACTTTTACTCAAATTTTAGTGATGCTTAAATTGAATTTAACGACTGAAATGTTATAAATGTATTTCCATCGACAAAGTATCGATATTTACTTGTTTCGAATAAGTTCCCTCAAAAGTTTGCACCTAAATTGGAGCGTCTTACATAACTAACATTGTGAAATCCGCTTGCACTAAAACAAATTGACGATGCCACAGGAAGTCTACAATAGAGGTGGAGAACTATCGATAGTGGGCGCCATCGATAGTCGACGATGGTTTATTTTAAACTATCGATA